>NC_140178.1:94216311-94253811 GCF_963971535.1 Notolepis coatsorum | reverse complement strand
GTCTCAATCACACGCAATGTAAAATACAAGTCTCCTTAAAAACACATCAAGGCACACTGTAGAGTTTGTGCATAGGTAGGCCTTTGCCTTTATTTTACATGGCAATGAATGTACTGTATATTTCAAACCACACAGACCCAGCAGAGCACCAGTAACCACCACAAATACCCAGCAGAGCACCAGTAACCACCATAAAGACCCAGCAGAGCACCAGTAACCACCATAAAGACAGAGCAGAGCACCAGTAACCACCATAAAGACCCAGCAGAGCACCAGTAACCACCATAAAGACCCAGCAGAGCACCAGTAAACACCATAAAGACAGAGCAGAGCACCAGTAACCACCATAAAGACCCAGCAGAGCACCAGTAACCACCATAAAGACAGAGCAGAGCACCAGTAACCACCATAAAGACAGAGCAGAGCACCAGTAACCACCATAAAGACAGAGCAGAGCACCAGTAACCACCATAAAGACAGAGCAGAGCACCAGTAACCACCATAAAGACCCAGCAGAGCACCAGTAACCACCATAAAGACAGAGCAGAGCACCAGTAACCACCATAAAGACAGAGCAGAGCACCAGTAACCACCATAAAGACAGAGCAGAGCACCAGTAACCACCATAAAGACCCAGCAGAGCACCAGTAACCACCATAAAGACCCAGCAGAGCACCAGTAACCACCATAAAGACCCAGCAGAGCGCCAGTAACCATCATAAAGACAGAGCAGAGCACCAGTAACCACCATAAAGACAGAGCAGAGCACCAGTAACCACCATAAAGACAGAGCAGAGCACCAGTAACCACCACACAGACCCAGCAGAGCACCAGTAACCACCATAAAGACCCAGCAGAGCACCAGTAACCACCATAAAGACAGAGCAGAGCACCAGTAACCACCATAAAGACAGAGCAGAGCACCAGTAACCACCATAAAGACAGAGCAGAGCACCAGTAACCACCATAAAGACAGAGCAGAGCACCAGTAACCACCAATAACAAACTCAGCAAAACAGACGGCTTCTCAGTTACAGTGGGTGACAATAGTGTCACAAGGAAAGATGAAATTACCTACCTGGGTTCCATCCTAGAGGCTAATCTTTCCTGTGACAAAATGGCATCCAATGTAATAAAAAAAAGTCAATCTACGAACTCGATTCTTGTACCGGATCTCCTCCCTGGTAAACATTCTTGTACCGGATCTCCTCCCTGGTAAACAAGAATACCCTGAAGACTCTGGCAGGAGCACTCATTCAAGGGTACTACGACTATGCTTGCACCTCATGGTACCAAAGCACCTCAAAGGCACTAAAAACCAAATTACAAACATCTCAAAACAAACTGGTCAGACTACTGCTTGACCTGACTCCTAGAACCCACCTCACCCCTGCACACTTTGCCAACCTAGGATGGCTTAGAGTAGACGACAGAGTACAGCAACTTGCAATGGGCCTGGTCTACAAGATACACTACACGACCAAGGTACCCATGTACATGTCAAAATACTTCCCAAAGGTCAGTGAATACCACGATCTCAACACCAGAGGAAGCTCCACAAATCATGTAAAACCCAGATTCGGCTCAAACAAGGGACTAAACACGTTTCGCAATTATGCCACAACAATGTGGAACGCCCTACCCAAAGCTGTAAAGGAATGTAAATCACTACCCACCTTCAAAAACACTCTCAAAGAACACCTACGGGAGACTGCAATTCAAAACTGGCCCCTACAAATGTCCTAACCCAGTTGTACAATAAAGACCAAGCATGGCTTTGTCAGTATTCCAATGTACAGCCCCACCCAACCCCACCCCACCTACCCAACCTCCTCCAATGTACAGTTTCCATGTCAAATGTATGTCAGTATTCCAATGTACAGTGTGTGTCCCCCCTACCCAACCGCCCCCCCACCTCCAATGCCCCACCCCACCTACCCAACCTCCCCCAATGCACAGTTTCTATGTCAAATGTATATACTCTTCTTCTGGATTTTTTTAGTATCACAAACAGTACTGTATTTGAAAATCTGGTATGTCATAAATGTATAGATGTAGCAGTACTGTCTATCTGTATGTCATGTGTGTCATATGATGAATTGAAAATGAGGGACCCTGATGGAAACAAGACGAAAGTCTTTCTCAGGTCTGCATCCTCTTAACAATTGTATGTATTGAGCTGTACTGTACTGTACCCATTCTGCAATCTGTTAATAAACTTTTCAATCAATCAATCAATCAGCACCAGTAACCACCATAAAGACCCAGCAGAGCACCAGTAACCACCACAAAGACCCAGCAGAGCACCAGTAACCACCATAAAGACAGAGCAGAGCACCAGTAACCACCATAAAGACAGAGCAGAGCACCAGTAACCACCATAAAGACAGAGCAGAGCACCAGTAACCATCATAAAGACAGAGCAGAGCACCAGTAACCACCATAAAGACAGAGCAGAGCACCAGTAACCACCATAAAGACAGAGCAGAGCACCAGTAACCACCACACAGACCCAGCAGAGCACCAGTAACCACCATAAAGACCCAGCAGAGCACCAGTAACCACCATAAAGACCCAGCAGAGCACCAGTAACCACCATAAAGACAGAGCAGAGCACCAGTAACCATCATAAAGACCCAGCAGAGCACCAGTGACCACCATAAAGACAGAGCAGAGCACCAGTAACCACCATAAAGACAGAGCAGAGCACCAGTAACCACCATAAAGACAGAGCAGAGCACCAGTAACCACCATAAAGACAGAGCAGAGCACCAGTAACCACCATAAAGACCCAGCAGAGCACCAGTAACCACCATAAAGACCCAGCAGAGCACCAGTAACCACCATAAAGACAGAGCAGAGCACCAGTAACCACCATAAAGACCCAGCAGAGCACCAGTAACCACCATAAAGACCCAGCAGAGCACAAGTAACCACCTTAAAGACCCAGCAGAGCACCAGTAACCACCATAAAGACAGAGCAGAGCACCAGTAACCACCATAAAGACAGAGCAGAGCACCAGTAACCACCATAAAGACAGAGCAGAGCACCAGTAACCATCATAAAGACCCAGCAGAGCACCAGTAACCACCATAAAGACAGAGCAGAGCACCAGTAACCACCATAAAGACAGAGCAGAGCACCAGTAACCACCATAAAGACAGAGCAGAGCACCAGTAACCACCATAAAGACAGAGCAGAGCACCAGTAACCACCATAAAGACCCAGCAGAGCACCAGTAACCACCATAAAGACAGAGCAGAGCACCAGTAACCACCATAAAGACCCAGCAGAGCACCAGTAACCACCATAAAGACAGAGCAGAGCACCAGTAACCACCATAAAGACCCAGCAGAGCACCAGTAACCACCATAAAGACAGAGCAGAGCACCAGTAACCACCATAAAGACCCAGCAGAGCACCAGTAACCACCATAAAGACAGAGCAGAGCACCAGTAACCACCATAAAGACAGAGCAGAGCACCAGTAACCACCATAAAGACCCAGCAGAGCACCAGTAACCACCATAAAGACAGAGCAGAGCACCAGTAACCACCATAAAGACAGAGCAGAGCACCAGTAACCATCATAAAGACAGAGCAGAGCACCAGTAACCACCATAAAGACAGAGCAGAGCACCAGTAACCACCATAAAGACAGAGCAGAGCACCAGTAACCACCATAAAGACCCAGCAGAGCACCAGTAACCATCATAAAGACAGAGCAGAGCACCAGTAACCACCATAAAGACAGAGCAGAGCACCAGTAACCACCATAAAGACAGAGCAGAGCACCAGTAACCATCATAAAGACCAGCAGAGCACCAGTAACCACCATAAAGACAGAGCAGAGCACCAGTAACCACCATAAAGACAGAGCAGAGCACCAGTAACCATCATAAAGACAGAGCAGAGCACCAGTAACCACCATAAAGACCCAGCAGAGCACCAGTAACCACCATAAAGACAGAGCAGAGCACCAGTAACCACCATAAAGACAGAGCAGAGCACCAGTAACCACCATAAAGACAGAGCAGAGCACCAGTAACCACCATAAAGACAGAGCAGAGCACCAGTAACCACCATAAAGACCCAGCAGAGCACCAGTAACCATCATAAAGACCCAGCAGAGCACCAGTAACCACCATAAAGACAGAGCAGAGCACCAGTAACCACCATAAAGACAGAGCAGAGCACCAGTAACCACCATAACAAACTCAGCAAGACCGACGGCTTCTCAGTTACAGTGGGTGACAATATTGTCACAAGGAAAGATGAAATTACCTACCTGGGTTCCATCCTAGAGGCTAATCTCTCCTGTGACAAAATGGCATCCAATGTAATAAAAAAAGTCAACCAACGAACTCGATTCTTGTACCGGATCTCCTCTCTGGTAAACAAGAATACCCTGAAGACTCTGGCAGGAGCACTCATTCAGGGGTACTACGACTATGCTTGCACCTCATGGTACCAAAGCACCTCAAAGGCGCTAAAAACAAAATTACAAACATCTCAAAACAAACTGGTCAGACTACTGCTTGACCTTACTCCTAGAACCCACCTCACCCCTGCACACTTTGACAACCTAGGATGGCTTAGAGTAGATGACAGAGTACAGCAACTTGCAATGGGCCTGGTCTACAAGATACACTACACGACCAAGGTACCCATGTACATGGCAAAATACTTCCCAAAGGTCAGTGAATACCACGATCACAACACCAGAGGGAGCTCCACAAATCATGTTAAACCCAGATTCGGCTCAAATAAGGGACTAAACACGTTTCGCAATTATGCCACATCAATGTGGAACGCCCTACCCAAAGCTGTAAAGGAATGTGGATCACTACCCACTTTCAAAACCTCTCTCAAGAGACACCTACGGGAGACTGCAATTCAACACTGGCCCCTGTAAATATCCTAACCCAACCCCCTCCAATGTACAGTCATTTACCTAGTATGGTTTTGTCAATAGTCCAATGTACAATTTTGTTTGTTTGTACAGAGTCTCCCCCCCTCAATGTACAGTTTTGCTTGTTTATACAGTGTGCCCCCCCCCCCCCCCCAACCACCTCCAAGGTAAATTACCCAGTATGGTTGTCAATATCCCAGTGTACCCAACCCCCCCCACCCAACCTCCTCCAATGTACAGTTTCTACGTCAAATGTATATACTCCCTTTTCTTGACTCCTTCTGTATCACAAACAGTACTGTATTTGCAAATCTGGTATGTCATAAATGTATAGATGTAGCAGTACTGACTATCTGTATGTCATGTATGTCATATATGTCCTGATGAATTGAAAATGGGGGACCCTGATGTAAACAAGACGAAAGTCTTTCTCTGGTCTGCATCCCCTTAACAATTGTGTGTATTGAGCTGTACTGTATTGTACCCATTCTGCAATCTGTTAATAAAGTTTTCAATCAATCAATCAATCAATCAGCACCAGTAACCACCATAAACACAGAGCAGAGCACCAGTAACCACCATAAAGACAGAGCAGAGCACCAGTAACCACCATAAAGACCCAGCAGAGCACCAGTAACCACCATAAAGACCCAGCAGAGCACCAGTAACCACCATAAAGACAGAGCAGAGCACCAGTAACCACCATAAAGACCCAGCAGAGCACCAGTAACCACCATAAAGACAGAGCAGAGCACCAGTAACCATCATAAAGACCCAGCAGAGCACCAGTAACCACCATAAAGACAGAGCAGAGCACCAGTAACCACCATAAAGACAGAGCAGAGCACCAGTAACCACCATAAAGACCCAGCAGAGCACCAGTAACCATCATAAAGACCCAGCAGAGCACCAGTAACTAGGGATGCCCCGATCGATCGGCCACCGATCGTTATCGGCCGATAATCAGTATAAATATGCGATCGGTGATCGGTGATAATGCTTTATTTTCGCCGATCGTCAAAACCAATCTCACTCGCTGTCTCAGTTCTGTCTCAGACACCGGGTGGTGCGGCGTCTGCTCATCCCTCCAGCCCCTCCCGCACGCATGTAAACACGGGTCTAGTCTAGTCTAGTGGGACGGGAGGACGGCGTCTCCCTGAGCTAACGTTACAAAATGACCCAGTCAACTATTCACTTTTAGTTTAATACATGATGAGGCATTGTCTAACCGAACGGTATCTAGCCGGCTAGCTACCGATAGCTCCTGATATCAACAAATGCTCCAGCAATAGTCTAGTAGAGACGTGTATGATACCTGTTAGCTCTCGTTAGCGCAAGTTAGTTCACTGTTCAAAACGAAATGTCCCATTGAACTAAAATATACTAAATATTAACGTTATATATCCGGCTAGCAGTAGCTACAGATATCTCCTGATATCAATGTCTTATAACACTGATTGGACGCGTATTCGAGCTGAGGGCACGTTGAATGTGATATGACCAAAGCACAGTAATGTTATATCAATAGGGTCCATCTGCAGCGCAGGAGAATCCTTGCCGTAGCTCGAGGCTACTCGAGTATAGGGTCCAGGTGCAGCTCCGGAGAATCCTGGCAGTAGCTGGAGGCTACTCGAGTACACACAGACAGTGGAGCTTGTTGCGTGGTGGCGATGTCTCGCAGATAATACAAGTACAAGTCTAATTATATAATATAGATATTTTATAAAAAAATTAATTATAATTATATAAAATAATTTTTAATTTAATTTGAATCAAAAACGATCGGTATCGGATCGGTATCTGCCAATATGGCTCGCGACGATCGGTGATCGGTGGCAAAAAACGTGATCGGGGCATCCCTACCAGTAACCACCATAAAGACAGAGCAGAGCACCAGTAACCACCATAAAGACAGAGCAGAGCACCAGTAACCACCATAAAGACAGAGCAGAGCACAAGTAACCACCATAAAGACAGAGCAGAGCACCAGTAACCATCATAAAGACAGAGCAGAGCACCAGTAACCACCATAAAGACCCAGCAGAGCACAAGTAACCACCATAAAGACCCAACAGAGCACCAGTAACCACCATAAAGACCCAGCAGAGCACCAGTAACCACCATAAAGACAGAGCAGAGCACCAGTAACCACCACAAAGACCCAGCAGAGCACCAGTAACCACCATAAAGACAGAGCAGAGCACCAGTAACCACCATAAAGACAGAGCAGAGCACCAGTAACCACCATAAAGACAGAGCAGAGCACAAGTAACCACCATAAAGACAGAGCAGAGCACCAGTAACCATCATAAAGACAGAGCAGAGCACCAGTAACCACCATAAAGACCCAGCAGAGCACAAGTAACCACCATAAAGACCCAGCAGAGCACCAGTAACCACCATAAAGACCCAGCAGAGCACCAGTAACCACCATAAAGACAGAGCAGAGCACCAGTAACCACCACAAAGACCCAGCAGAGCACCAGTAACCACCATAAAGACCCAGCAGAGCACCAGTAACCACCATAAAGACAGAGCAGAGCACCAGTAACCACCATAAAGACAGAGCAGAGCACCAGTAACCACCATAAAGACCCAGCAGAGCACCAGTAACCACCATAAAGACCCAGCAGAGCACCAGTAACCACCATAAAGACAGAGCAGAGCACCAGTAACCACCACAAAGACCCAGCAGAGCACCAGTAACCACCACAAAGACCCAGCAGAGCACCAGTAACCACCATAAAGACCCAGCAGAGCACCAGTAACCACCACAAAGACCCAGCAGACATGGGCGTAACTATGGGGGGAGACTCATGGGACATGTCCCCTGCATGTTTTCAGAATGCAGTTATTGTCCCCTGCACGATAATAAACAGTGACACGACGTGATAGGACCACACGTAAAACGGCTGCTTGTCCATCTCTGAGCCATTGTCATGCAAAGTCAAGTAGCCAGGTGAGCACCCGGCTAAGTACTACCGACCACAGCTGTCTTTGCATATCAACAACAGCCCAGTCTTCAGGTGTGCTCAAATAGGCTACATAACACCCCTCCCCTCAAAGTTTGGTGTGAAACTGTGAACGATGGTCTGTGTGACTGAGATTGCCATGAAATGCAACAGCATTGCTTGGTGTCTGTGAAATATCTGTCTGTCTGTCTGTCTGTCTGTCTGTCTGTCTGTCTGTCTGTCTGTCTGTCTGTCTGTCTGTCTGTCTGTCTGTCTGTCTGTCTGTCTGTCTGTCTGTCTGTCTGTCTGTCTGTCTGTCTGTCTGTCTGTCTGTCTGTCTGTCTGTCTGTCTGTCTGTCTGTATTTAAAAACCTCTAGGCTGTTGTTTTATACATTGTAGATAATAAATAGCGCGATATCTCTCTCTCCCCCTCTCTCTCTCTCTCTCTCTCTCTCTCTCTCTCTCTCTCTCTCTCTCTCTCTCTCTCTCTCTCTCTCTCTCTCTCTCTCTCTCTCTCTCTCTCTCTCTCTCTCTCTCCCTCTTGTATATAGAAACAACTCACAAAAATGTACTTGCACAACTGATTTATTTTTTTAAATCTACGAAAAGGGGGACCCCCCCCCCCTTTACCCCACCCTACCCCCGCCCCCGCGACCATAGAACTATACGTAGCACCCCTCCGCCACTGATCACGCCCCCAAATGTGTCCCGTGCACCACTGACAACAAAGTTACGCCCTTGCCAGCAGAGCACCAGTAACCATCATAAAGACCCACCCAAGTATCATAATGTAATCTCTCTTGCTCATCCTCTCTCTCTTTCATTCTCTGTTTCTCTCATTTATTTTCTTTTATTATTTTTCTGTCTTATTGACTGCCCCCCCCCCCCCCCCCCCTCCCTCTCTCAGCTGGATGTCTCACAAGGAGAAGAGAGGAGAATTCCCTGGCCAATAATCTGTCAGGAGAACTGTTTCAGACACAAACTCAATGAACTGAAAAGGGACGCAGAGATAGTCTGACAGACATAATTCAAGAATAACCAGACAGACAGACAGACAGACAGACAGACAGACAGACAGACAGACAGACAGACAGACAGACAGACAGACAGACAGACAGACAGACAGACAGACAGACAGACAGACAGACAGACAGACAGACAGACAGACAGACAGTTCCAAGGACAGACAGACATAATGAAAGAATAACCTGACGGACAGACAGACAGACAGGTAGGTAGGCAACCAGGTAGGCAACCAGCCAGACAGGTAGGCAGAGGGACAAACGGAGAGGGTGATATGAAAATGAAAAGACATACGATAGATAGACAGACAGACAGAGACTGATATGCTTAATTAAAACTGACCCAGGCTAGATTCCCAGCTGCCCTCTGAGTTCTCTACAATATATTCAGTGGGAATGATTTAAAGCTTACGTTGGACTTATAAATGGAGGCTATTTGTCGTTAGTCATATGGAGCACTGTGGCACCTGAAGTTGAAGCAACAACATCTGAAATGTGAAATGTGTTTATGTTTGGAAGAAACAGCGGTTGCTATGTGCAAAACAACAGTTGGTTTGTGTTAATATATGAGGAATATATTAAAAAGATGTAATCATTAGGTGACTCATTACTGTAAACAAGTCACAGTGGAACAGTAATATGCGTTTTCACCTGCCTTCCAATGTTTCACCTACCATACCACTGCACTGCACAGAAATTAGGCCTTTTCTTTTGAAAGTCGTTACCAACGGTTTACAGGCAGCCATGTTGGAAGAAAGAAAACAATGTAAACATTCCATGCAAGGCCTCTGTTATTAAATCTAATGATATGATCTAATGATATGATCTAATGATATGATCTAACGATATGATCTAACGATATGATCTAATGATATGATATAATTTTTTATACTTATCTATTTTATTTTTTATCTAGCACACTCTCAGGAGCAGAACAGAAAAAAGCATTTCATATAAAAGTATTCTGTATTTTTGTATGACAAAGAAACTTGAACTTGCCTCCAATGAATAGATTATATGATCTAATGATCTGTTCTCCTGAGGAGAGTCCAGTGGAACGGAACAGACAGACAGACAGACAGACAGACAGACAGACAGACAGACAGACAGACAGACAGACAGACAGACAGACAGACAGACAGACAGACAGACAGACAGACAGACAGACAGACAGACAGACAGACAGACAGACAGACAGACAGACGGACAGACGGACAGACGGACAGACGGACAGACGGACGGATGGACGGGCTGGCTTTTTTCACCAAAAGCACTGAAATGTTCTGATTGTTCTATGTAGCGCCAACAAAATAATGTTCCACTGCATGCAGCCAGAGAGCCACAGACTGGCAGACAGATACAGTAGATAGCCAGACAGGCAGAGACAGAAGAACAGAAATAGAAAGCCAGACAGGCAGACAAACAGACACAGACAAAGAGGGACAGCTGTACAGACGAAGGCACATATATTATTTCCTGGCACTGAGTTTTACGACGACACAAACGGTATAGTTACAACTAACGTATTCTCATGAACCCATTTGTAGCATAGAAAAGTTGCTCATCAATTTCTGTCTCGCTGCCACTTCCCTGTGACTTGTAGTTAAGTGAACATTAAGGTTAGGTTCATAATAGGGGAGGGTAATGGATAGAGGTCACACTCTCCAATTCCTAGGAAATCACATGGCACACATGAGAATGATCAGACCAGGCTGCAGAAACAAATTAGTGGGGGGGCATAAAATGTTCTCGGGGGGGCACAATGGTTTTTCAACTAAACAGCAGAGAGGCAATTGAAAAATCTAATTTCTCTCTATCTTAAGAACTTTCACTTATACAAAAACAAACTGAACGGATATATATAACAGACCTGCTGGGGCAGCGGACTGAGAGCAGGGGACACAAACAGGCTGGATATGTTGGTCAAGAAGGCCAGTAGCGTGGTTGGGGTGGAGCTGGACTCTAGCGAGGGTGGCGGAGAGGAGGAACCTTGCTAAGCTCCAGGCCATCAGGGAAAAACCCCTCCCACCCACTATACACAGACTTGGCTGACAGGAGGAGCATGTTATAGGCTCACACTACCTAAATGCAGCACTGAACGGCACAGGAAGTCCTTCATTCCGACAGCCATCAGACTATACAATGCATCACTGTGCCTCACTGCATCACTGAGCACAGAGTAACAATTACCATCTTCCTGGACTCTTACTTTTTAAACAGCACTGTGCATTATTACACCTACTGTAGTAACGACGAGAGGGCCTACCTGGAAGAGGTCAAGGTCCTGGCGGGATGGTGCCAGGAAAACAGCCTCTCCCTGAACGTCAGCAAAACAAAGGAGATGATTGTGGACTTCAGGAGGTCGGGGGTCAAGGACTACAGCCCCCTCAGCATCGACTGGGCACCGGTTGAGAGAGTCAACAGCTTTAAGTACCTCGGAGCCTACATATCCGAGGACTTGACATGGACCACACACATTGACAGTGTTGTGAAGAAGGCACGACAACGCCTCTACTTCCTCAGGCGCCTAAGGAAGTTCCAAGTCAGTCAGAAGATCCTTAAGAACTTCTACTCATGTACAATAGAGAGCATCTTGACTGGCAACATCACCTCCTGTTTGGGAATAGCACTGCACAAGACCGAAGCAGACTACAAAGAGTGACACGTTCAGCCGAACGCACAATTGGAGGGGGGCTCCCCACCCTCCAGAACATTTACAACAAGCGTTGCAAGGGCAAGGCTAAGAGAATCATTAAAGACTCCAGTCACCCGAACAACTGCCTCTTTGAACTGCTGCGGTCAGGCAAGCGATACCGGAGTCTCAAGGCGAGCACAGAAAGACTCAGAAGAAGCTTCTATCCTCAGGCCATCAGGCTGCTAAACGAACAATGAACACTACACGACAACAACCACCAAACGCACATAGCACACACATCCACACGCACACACTCACTTTAAACAAACACACTGTAGCACCCACTCCACACACTTTATAGCACACACCCATTTTAAACAAACACACTGTAGCACCCACTCCCCACACTTTATATTTATTGATGAAGGATTGCACTACAACTCGTACACCTTACTGTAAATTGTACCTAAATTGTACCTCATCCCATTTCTGCTTTGCACTATATAGTACTGTACATTAGTACACTGCATAGTATTGTATATTATATGGTAACTCAGAACATTGTACATATGTCTATACCGAACACTGTGACCTCATTTTCTTCTTCTAAATTACATGCTATACTATGTTATTTGATACTATCTTGTCTAGCACAGTCTCTGGAGCGTAACAGTAAGAAGCATTTTGTATGAAAGTATTCTGTACTTCTGTATGACAACTATTAAAGAAACTTGACTTCAGTATATTTTTACTGTATTTATTTACTGTATCTTTTATTCTATTTTTATTCTATTTCATTTTATTCTATTCTTATGCCATTTGTTTTGTTATTCTTATTTGTGACTTGTTCTGTCTAAATGTTTAAAGGGGCTATGTACTATAAATGTCATTTTTCAGTCTCTAGCATTGTATTATAGTAATAGGAATTCGTATCAATGTGTTTTAGTGTCTAAATACCATATTGGCAGATTGCTCTGTTTCAGCTCAGCCCCTTTCCTCCTCCAGTAAATCAGGCCATTTTGATTTGAACGGCCGATATACGTCATACGGCCACTGGGTGATGCGATTGGCTCTGTGGTTGGAGCTAATGCCCGCCCCCATTCTACCTAGACTAGACAGCGAGTGGAAAGAAAGGAAAAAAAAAAACACAAGCTGCCGCGAACTCTCATCACCGAGAGCCGAGAGGGAGAGAAAGGAAGAGAGAGGGAGGGAGGGAGAGAGGGGGGCCTGTCTTTTTCTCTCTCTCTCTCTCTCTCTCTCTCTCTCTCTCTCTCTCTCTCTCTCTCTCTCTCTCTCTCTCTCTCTCTCTCTCTCTCTCTCTCTCTCCCACCCCCTCTCTCTCTCTCTCTCTCTCTCTCTCTCTCTCTCTCTCTCTCTTCCCCCCCTCCCTCCCTCCCTCTACCAGTGCAGACTGTGGACTGACTGTCACTCAAAGTGCTTATGGGCGGAGCCAGGCCATAACAGCCTGATTTCTTGAGGCTGAAAAATGATGGTTTTGAGTACTTGATTAGAAATATAAAACAATGCATTTTTTTTAAAAACCTTACAAATGTATTCAATAGACTAACAGGAATTGTGTAAAGTTGCCCAAATAGTGCTAGGAATAGCAGTACATAGCCCCTTTAATGTTGAGTGATTTGCAGTGTAAAATTTCCCTCAGGATCATACATTTCTATTCTATTCTATATCTTTGAAAAGTCTCCATTTATTCAACACTTCTGAATTCACTGACAAACTGAACTGAACTGACAAAAATAAGGTGCATAAAAAGCAAACAAAATTCCTCCACAGGCTACTCACCATCATAAGTAGAGAGGCAAGCGGTGTTTGGGGACAGAGTGAAATCTTCTTAAAACACTGCCCCTCCACTCATTCGTGAACATTTTTGTTAAGTCCTTCTCAAATGCCAACTGAATTAAATTGGCCTTAGTTGCGTCGATGAAGCATACGCGTTACAACGTCAAGTGACTTGATTTCTCCCAATGACATTCCTCCAACTCAGGAACTAGGAAGTAAATATCGCGTCTCATCTGTTGACAACAGTGGATTTAGCTCTCAATCGGTAAGCTCTTAATTCATATACATTACTATTGAAATGCATTTTTACTTAACTTTACAGCATTATTCAAACGTGATAGGAAGTTATGAGTCATCAGCAGTTTATATGCAGTCCGTTTTGCCTACAGATTACACATGGCAAATGGTGTAGCCAGCTCACATAGACTAATGTTACGTTAGCATTGTAACTTTCTCAGATAGCAATCTAACATTACGTTAGTGGAAATCAAACAACTCTAACCCAATACTAATAAGTTGTTTCACATTCTTGTTGGGTGTTACACTATGAATGACGGTATAGCGGTCTGTGTTGTTGCCCGTGACGTTAGAAGTTTGAGGTGACGTTGTCACAACCGTTACATATGTACAAAATATACTGTCTCATAAATATACTCTTCCAATATATAAATATACATATAAATATATTGTTTTAGATGCTGTTGTCACTATGAATTAAAAGTGGGGGGCCCTGATGTAAACAAGACAAACGTCTTTCTCTGGTCTGCATCCCCTTAACAATTGTTTAATATTGGATGGTCCCTGTGCTGTTGTTTTTCTTGTACAGAAATACTGTGTAATCTCTGTAACATCTGAAATGGTACTTTGCCTCTGCAGCAACCAGATCCACCCCACGTATATGGAGGAGCAGGTGCTCATCTTTGGGGGCCTCTGCTGCATCACACAGCCTATAAGAGACGAAGATCATAGTGGTAGATCGACCTAACCACCTCCAATGTACAGTTCCCCCACCCCACCTACCATACCTCCTCCAATGTACAGTTTGTACATCAAATGTATATACTCTCTTTTCTGGACTCTTTGTATCATAAACAGTACTGTATTTGCAAATCTGGTATGTCATAATTAAATGTATAGATGTAGCAGTAGGCCTACTGTCTATCTGTATGTCATGTATGTCATATATGTTATGATTAATTGAAAATGGGGGACCCTGATGTAAACAAGATGAAAGTCTTTCTCTGGTCTGCATCCCCTTAACAATTGTGTGTATTGAGCTGTACTGTACCCATTCTGCAATCTGTTAATAACGTTTTCAATCAATGAATCAACATTTATAACACAATAACAATTGTGAAAATAACCACAGTCTTCAGGTGTGCTCAAATAGGCTACATAACACCCCTCCCCTCAAAGTTTGGTGTGAAACTTGAACAGTCAGAAAAAATAAATAACGCACATCCTCTGTTTGTTGGTGCTGAGCCAAACTGTAAAAACAGTAATACATAAGAACAAAGCAGGGCTCGCAACTCACTTGTAGTTCCAAGGTGATTTTAATAAACAAAAAAGGCAGTAGATGCAACATTTCGACCTTACCGGTCTTCCTCAAGCATGCCATTGACTGTCCCTTTGAACCTAAACATCTTCTCTTCTGCACTTCTCCACTCAGCTCCAGTGGGCAGGATGGGAAGGCAGAGGAAGAGGGTGGTGACCGGTGAAGCTGCTCCCCTCCAGAGGAAAGAGGAGAATCATGCTGCCTTGCACCGCAATGAGAAGAAGAAGAAGGTTATATAAAAGAAGCAGTGAAGCCAGACCAGCACTCTCAGGTTCAAAATTTAATGGCAGCCTGAAACAAACATGTTTCGGAATTACATACACAATAACATACATACACAATTACATATACATATAACACTGACGAAGGAATATGTCATTCCGAAACATGTTTGTTTCAGGCTGCCATTAAATTTTGAACCTGAGAGTGCTGGTCTGGCTTCACTGCTTCTTTTATATAATACTTAATGGGATTTCAGCACCCAGTGTCGTATCTTGAGAGCGCGGTCTAACTTGACACAAGAAGAAGAAGGTTGACATGGGCAAAGTGTTCATCAACATCTCCATCGGCCTGTGCATCTTCAGCCTCGTCTGGTTCTTCTATGCCCTCTACATGCGCTCTGCCCTAGCTAAACAGGTGGTGACAATCCACCCCTCACCCCCTGTGCTTGACGCCAACAGCACCATGTCTGGGAAAATGTATGCCGCAATTCATATCTTACAAGAGATGCATTGATGTATGTGCAGGTTATTCTGCCTCCGTCTGATCAGTATGTAAAAATCACAAAGTTAGGGATATGGATGGGAATATATTTCACTGATTAAAAGAAAAACCAAAAAAAGAAGCAAAACTCATTCTGTCTCTAGTATTATTTGTTCACGCCAACTGTTTTGGAGATGAGGGTGGAAGGGAAGAAAAACAAAAAATGGTAAAGAGCAAGAATAGTTTGGTTTTCCATTATTGTTGATTAATCATCAATTGTAATGCATAATCTTTACATCTTACTTAATTTCTCCATTCAATCCCCAAGTTCCTCCTTTCTGTAGTGTTCGCTGTCTTTCTCAACACCTTTTTTGTTTGTTCATGGTCCGAGTGGATGTAAGAATATTACAATATCACGATGCTGGAAGAAAGTTGGAGCAGCGTGAGGCTGAAGTTGCATTTTCTTTTTCTCAATTCCTGACTATTGTGGTGGTACAGTGTCTTCAACACCCATGGGGGTAATTTGGCAGTATGTTTTTATGGGGGGGGGCATTCATTCTGTGTTTATTGTGTCATACTGGGGAATAATATTAATATTATTATGTCCTATTGGGGACATAATTTAAAATTCTGAGCAATTCAATCGTTTTTTTTATGGAGAGGACGTCTGACATTAATTGAAACTGTATTAACAGATTGCAGAATGGGTACAATACAGTACAGCTCAATACACACAATTGATAAGGGGATGCAGTCCAGAGAAAGACTTTCGTGAGAGACCAACAAAGTGAGGTATGTAAAAACTTGAATCAAATTGTGGTCGGATAGATCTAACGTTAATATCACGTTAACCATCTAATGGCTAGCAAGCTCATCTGTGACGTCGGTCTGGCTTAATACAGTGCGAAATACAATCTTATAGTAACAAAACAATACACAAGTTGAACATAGTTTTGAACGTTTTATTAGAATAGTATTTACGGTCTCATGTTGCAATGTATAATCCAGACATAGCTAGCGTTCCAGTCAGATCCATTCTCCGTTGTTGACATGTTGGGGTCCTTAATTCCCGTTTCTGTATCCTTATTGGTTTATCAGCTAGAGGTGTCCAAAGATATGCATGAGCAAACATTTAATTTAAATGTAAGATTACGAAAAACGATGACAACAAAACGGCTGCCCAACAAGTGTATTTTGACTCAACATAATAACTAGATATCACACACAAAGAATTGTGTAGTCTCTCAACGCAGATCAATCAAGTTCACTTTAGACACACTCGGCCTGCCATCTACAGGGGTGTAGTGGAGGGTAATCCAGTGAACCTAAACCCAATATACGCACCTTTAGAATGTACCCACCGTTTCAATCTTATCTGTTCTATTATTGTGCCGCTAATGCTGTCTTCAAGTCCTGTCGGGAACTTCTTACTTCTCAGTTGTCACCGGGGCTTGACATTAACTTTTTGGCTCACCAGCCACTGTGGCTAGTGGTTTTCCAAAGTCCCTATAGCCACTCAGCATTTTCACCGGCCAAAGATCCCCACGCTCGCGCTCCCACCCAAAAAGTAATACATTACTTAATTGTAATTGGACAATGTAACTGCATGGATTTGTTTGGACATAAGATTTTATTTGAACAGAAACATCTAAAATAACATCTAATCCAAAATGTCAGTAGTAAGTGTGGTGTGTGCTAAAATAACATCTAACGCCAAATGGGAGGGCGGGTCAAAGGTCAAGGTTTCTTGACCTCCACGTCGGTAGGCAGGCAGTCAAGGTTTCCTGACCTCTACGTGGGTAGACAGGCAATAGAATGCGGGTAAATGGCAGGAGTAACTATAAATGTATTGTATAAAAGTGAAGAAATTTAATGAAGCGTGGGTAAACAGTGGGAGTAACTATGACTCTTAAGGTTTCTCCAGGCAGGTGAAAGTGTATTGTGGACACTGTCCCAGACAGGTATGGGAGAACAGAGACTAATGTGTATAAAACAGTCGAAGGGCCTTTGTGGATGTGAGGGGAACAAATCTGGGATATAAGTAAAGCCAGAGAGGGTGAAACCTGGACCCAGAGTGCTCATGCTGGCCACCCCTATTTAAGTTACCTCCTCGTGGTGGTCCGTGGGCAACACTTTCAGCTGCGCAATGCAGTTGGGGGTGGATAAAACTTCGCATAGTTTGGTCTTGTCCGATTTTGCGCATGCTCCCACGTGCACACCCGTATTCCGATCCCTGCGAAAATATTCACGGGGTAGATCTCGGTTAGTTCTACAACTTCCCAATGCCCTTCCATCAGCGAAAACGTCAGCAAAAAAGTTTTGCGTGATTTTTAAATTTTTTTAATTTCTTTATTTTGTACCATTTCAACAAAACAGTAAAAACATTGACCATGACAGGAAGTATATAAAGGTGCTGAGTAGAGGCAAGAGACCCAGATGGGCCTATACGGGGCCTCAACTCATTAAATCATTGGATAAAAAAAAATAAACAAGAACAAAAGTAAAGTGAACTAAGTTCATAAAACAATTTTCATAATATTAAGATAATAATAAGATAATAATAATGATAACAATAATAATCAAAGTAATAATAATAATAATAATAATAATAATAATAATAATAATAATAATAATAATAATAATAATAATAATAATAATAATAATAATAATAATAATAATAATAATAATAATAATAATAATAATAATAATAATAATAATAATAATAATAATAATAATAATAATAATAATAGTAATAGTAATAATAATAATAATAATAATAATAATAATAATAATAATAATAATAATAATAATAATAATAACAAAAACAACAACATTAATAATGAGTCTAAACAAATTAACATGAAACTGTAAAGCAAAGTGACATTAATGGTTTTATGAGATTGAAACTATTCATTTAATAATGTATATTTAGACGCCGAAACTCGTCATTCCCCGCCATGCTCATTCTGCCGAAGACGCCGTAACACGTCTTTGATATCAATACAAAAATCTGTGATCGAAATCATATTTCTCCCCCGGGGACCTGAGATATACTGCTGAGCTCCACTCAACTATCTAACGGTTCAAGAGCGCCATCTGGTGGCCGATCGGCAGATCGCCCAACAGGAAGTGATCTGTGGATGAAGTGGTGCTCACCCATATTTCGTCCGGGCACTCGCTATCGTTAGAGGGACTCCATCTTGACACAGTGAACACCGATCGGTGCAAATCGATAAACAACATGATTTGGACATATATACTATTATACAACCTGGAAATGGATCGGGTATTTATACATCCCATAATAGGAATATCTCTGCTCCACGCTCATCGCCCAACGGCCCGAGGAAGATTCAGCGTTTTTTTTTAACGTGTTCCATATAAACTGCTCTGATGATCATATCACCCACACTAGATGAATGATATAACATTGCCCACGGAATTATAAACGACCCCCCGCCCATCCGGTCAACATCAGATGATAAGTAGTAACTCCTGGAAGCACATCCAGTTGAAATTTTTTATCTCGCACAGATTCCTACCAAACTGTATTTGATCATCAATATAATGCATTTAGGGCTATAAATCAAGTTCTGGAGAAAGCTGCAGAAAACGATAAAAACATACTTATACTTTAGACCGTATTTTAGTATGAATATGTGAATGAAAAAGTATAACGTTGCTACACCCTGAACAATAGATATAGGACATTGAATGGGCCATAATAATGTCAATTTAGCAATACAATTTAAAAAGTTATAGCCCTGCAAAGAAGGGGAACTTCTCCATAGACAAATAGAGCTGGCGAGGGATGGTAAATTATGAATTTAACCATGGCGATCAAAGTGTTAAGCTTGGATTTGAGTGAGGAAATAGATGAGCAAATCTTTATTATGGAGGGTTTCGAATTCCATAATAGTAGGACCTCTAAATCTTATACTGAACTGACCTAATGATGTGCAGAAGAAATTACGATGAATATTGTTTGATTGCCTTGTTGGATATGAATGAATACTAGGGATGGGTACCGAATTCGGTACTTTTGAGGCACCGAACCGAAACACGTCGGTACTACCGAGTATCGAATCAAGTGAGAAACCGAAAAAAAATTTAAAATTAAATTAAAAATTAAAAAAAAAATTATTTCTTTTTAACTTTTTCTTTTTCTTTTTTTTTTTACTTTTTTCTTTTCATGTCAACGTTCACACGCACAATATATGCTTACCTAGGATTTGACTTGATTCAACAACAAAGCAGTCGGAGCAATGACAAGCCGAAAACTGTCGAAATTGTAGTTATTTGAAGTTTGGATTTTTTTTTAAAGTACCGAAAAAAGGTACCGTTGGTTACCGGTATCGATTCAAATGTGAAAGGTACCCATCCCTAATGAATACTGGAGTTTGATATGAAAAAATTATGGAAAACAATAGGAAATAAATCTAAATTACAAGTGCAGTTAAACATAAAAATACATATCTGGTATACATTAATATCAAAGATTGATAGTATTTTAAGTTGCTTAAAAAGAGGAGCAGATGGGGCGGTCGGGTGGCGTAGCGGAGAATGCGCTCGTCACCAATGCAAGAGGCTGCGGTCTCGACTCCCGGAGTCAGCATTGCCTGCGGCTTGGGCCGATCGTCATACTAACTCGCTTGGCTGAGTTAGCGGGAGGGAAGTTGTGGGTGGTAATCTGGCGTTGTAATCCTACAGGTCAGGTCTGGGCGCCTGCTCAGCGAAAGGCAGGAAGTGGTGAAGGCAGCGTGACCTCCCACACATTACACTTCACCAATGAGAGTCCTCGCTGCCAGGTGAAAAGAGAGCCGCTGGCTGTCTCCGCATGTGTCGGAGGAAGCATGTGGTGGACTTCAGGGTTCCCTTGTACCGACAAGTAGGGGGAACATGCGCACAACGACCAGGTAGGGGAGGGGGGGAATTGGCATAACGACTAAATTGGGATGGGAGGAAAAGCATAGAAAATCAGGCGGAGAAAAAGAGGATTAAAAAAAAAGAGGAGCAGATGGTTCATGGTGATTAGAAGTAGTGGCAAGCCTTGTGAATTGGGTGATTTTTCTCCCACGCTTACGGATCGATGCAAGATTTCTCCTGGGGGTAGAAGTTGGTGGGGGGCACGATTTCCCAATGCACTTCCATCAGTGCAAACGTCGGGAAAAGGTCGGGGCGCGACGTGGAAAAATCACCCGCTGATTTTGCACAAGCTCCCACGCGCGTGCCGATCCGTGCGAAAATATTCACGGGGTAGATGTCCTCGTCGGACACAATTTCCCAATGCATTGTTCTGTGGGATTATGCCCCCACGCAAAGATATTAATTGAGGGGGGGATTCGCGGTGATGGGGAAATGAAAAAATTTCACCCGCCAACATGGCTGGTAAGAGTGACAGTTACACTGCCGAATTCTACCCACATTTGGCGGGTGGCGGGTGTTAATGTCAAGCCCCATGGTTGTCACACATATCACACACTCAGAAACAAGTTCAAGTTTCTTTATTAGTTGTCATACAAGAATACAGAATACTTTTATATGAAATGCTTTTTTCTGTTTTGCTCCTGAGAGTGTGCTAGATAAAAATAGATAAGTATAAAATAGAAAGTCAAAAATACGTAAACAAGTGTAAACAAAAGTGTTCAATATACATATATATACAATATACAATACAGAGTAGAAAAGATGAGTAACTGAGTTACAATACAATATACAGTACAATGCAGAAATGGGATGATGTACAACTTAGGGTAAGGTGCAATGAGGTATGAGTTGTTCTTTATGGGTTCTTTATGGTCAGAAACATGGACATAACAACAATATGGATGTGGTGAAGTAAAGATTTTTCCTAATGCAAAACACACAATTACATTATGCAAAACAAATTTAATTAATGTTAAAAGTTCTATGACTCGAAGCATTTGTGTATGTTGGCACGGCAACTGTGCAACTCGGGTATCAAAGGAACGCTACTTTCCCACTCGTAATTCCTATACAGTTTGTTTATTTATCCACAGGGGTAAAGCACATTAATTAACATTTCTGTAAATGTGCCAGATTTAGACAGCTGGCTAATATTCAACTGCAGTCCCTGCTGGACAAGATGTTCCTAGAAACAAGTGAAGTGACTATTTACTTTGTTGACAATACATGTGCACTCCAGTTCGGCTATAACCACCTTCAAAACATGTCCGTAGTTGCTTTAGAAAAGAAAATTCTAAAATACCACTTTAGAAACAGAGAAAGTGTCACTTTTTAGCAAAGACTTTGTGTAATGTTTAATTTATACACACTAAAATGAGAAGCCTTCATTTGACACACAACACTGACAAGACTTGTGTGGTAAACATTGACTGTATTTTCATTGTTCAACTAATATGTGTGAATAATTAGAGAATCATAATGTAAAAGCCAGGCTCAGCCAAAGGTGATATTATTGGTGTTACAAGAGACAGACATTCCAAACCCCCCACTCTAACAGATGTAATCAGTGGAGAACAAAGACTGTATGTAAATATAAGTCACACCCAGCGCCTAACAGAATACAGGCAGAGGAACACAGATCTAACTTGTTTTTGCTAAGAGTTCATGGAAACTAATTCACAAACAAGTTATCTATTAATCAACTGTTTAGTATCAAAATGCACGCAAAAGAGTAGAAACTGTGATAAAACTGGAAGAGTGTAATTCAGAATCCACTAGAGATATTTGGGTAAAATGTTTAAATAGGAGATGTCTCTGTGGAAGAAAGCCACAGACCCCCTCGACTGAAGCGACCTGAGCAGCAAAGGAGGGGGTCATCAAAAGCACCCTCCTCTGTTTACTGAAGGAAGACACCGACAAGGAGATCGAGGAGGGGGGGGCAGCCAGCCCCCACAGAGGAAACCAGGGGGAGGGGCGGACCGCCCTCACAGAAGACCACCGGATTGGACCAAAACGTACTACTAGACTGCTAGGATTGGGGGAAAATGATAGTATTTAAGATCGAACACAGTGTTAATTCAGGAGCCCAGACACCCCAGGTCTGCCGCTCCCCGACCCATCCAGAGAAGGCTGTCTGCTGATTTTTCATGTGAGTAAGCTGGATGGAGTAGTCACTGTTTGTGATATATATATTTAGATGCTTATCTTAAAAACCAGGCTTACTCATGTGTAAAATGCTTACAGTAGATTCTCTATTTTCATTTGATGTTGACATGACTGTGTATGTACATGCAGGGTTTGATGTGCAAACCCTAGTAATCCTTTGTACAGACATATGTTAATGTGCTCTGAATAATCCTTGTATGAGAAAGCAAACTTCTAATTCACTCTGAGCCCCCGAGGCAAATAAATGGGTTTGAACTATAGTTCTTCTTTTGCCTGGCCTAAACAGTTATTTTCTCTATCAGTAGAGAAAGACCATTTGAATCATTGATGACCTCCTTTCCTCCTTCCAGATAGCAACCTCATTGTACTGTAAAATCACCTTAGATATTGAGTAAGAATATACCACAGAAAGAGCGGTTGCATGGCGTTTGATATCTCGTCGTTGAGTTTACGTCGTTAGTCATACGTGGATGTGATGAGGACATTGTGAAGTGACTAAACTGGGCGGCATTCACAAATGTTAGGTTTGCTGGAAGGTCTGCAATTGTGCAGGGCTACTAGCAAATCAAAGGTGTGTTGGATCATTCAAACCTCTAACGGATCAGAAACGAATGAACTCCCGTGCCTGATGGCTGTTGCGTTAATAGAAGGGGCTTGCTTGGATATGTCCCGGAAATCTATCTTTAGCCGTGCTCAAGGCGAGTAAGAGAGATGGTGGATGTAGGAAGCGAGTATTAAACCTTTTGTTGGGCGATGGACAGTATAGACTAGGGAGAGTGGGGTGCCGATGGGCGCGATTCTAGTTTTAATCAAGTAGCCGCCGCGCTCACGAATAACGGGGAAGTATGAAGCGTTATGTAGTCAATAAGTGTGTTTTGAGGATTTTAGCGTGACACCAAAAGTAGACCGTGTGGCTATGATGCAACTTTCGACTCTGGCTTGCCCCTTGTGTTCGAGCCAGGGGAGGGGATGGACAATTTCTGGCTGCCTGTGAGCACAGGGAGTTTTAAAAAAGAGAATGAATTCCACAAAATCTTACAGAAGGGCCTGCTATATTGAGACGTTTTATTCCGTTATTGTGAGTCGCGTTGGGAAATAGTACTTAAATGGCCGGCCGGCTGAGAGGAGTAAAAAAGAGGAAATATTGTTGTTGCTGTTGGACGTTTGGAGGAGAAAGGTGAGCACTTATGAATGAGAGATTGTGTGTGAACATGTTAGCTGGGGTTTAGTACTTATGAATGGCTGCATGTATGTATGATTTTTCAAAAGTACTGTTATATAGTTCTCATGGGGGATGCGCGTGTAATTTTTATAAGTCCGGGTAGCGTTGAACTGAGTGGATGCGCGGATCTTGAACGTCGCATAACGCGGGGCTCCCGGGAGCGCATAGAACCTCGCATCAGGCTGGCTAGCTACTTAGCTGGTATGAGAGTTTAGGGGGATAACGCCGTGATAAGGGCTTGTGCAATGTTATGATTAGAAGTGGTATGGTGAGGGGAATTATGGGATATAGTTGAGTGGAGCGATTGTTTAATGACAACGTTGATTGAGAGTTGTTTGCACAAGTAGGACGCTTCGGTTGTAACATTGTATGGCCCTGGGCGAAGAACGGAGAGGTGGCTATCAGAGCTAAGCTAAGCTAAGCTACCTATGCTAAGCTAAAACTAACGGGGCGATTGAGCTAAACTGTGCTAACAATGCTGAGGGGCAGGGTACGGATGATTCTTTTCATGTTGTATGAACGGACGTTATTATATTTTGTACTGCGTGTGACGTAGGATTGCATTATACTGGAGACAGTTGACATTGTTTTATGTGGAGGCTGTAGCATTATGCAACTTGTGACCGCCAGCGGCGGGATAGCAGAGCACGACTTCCGTATTGACAGGAAGCGTCGTAGTGGCCATTTTGGACAGGAAGTGCCGTAGCGGCCATTGTTGGACACGTGACCGGATTTTTGAAGGGAAGCCCCGTAGCGACCATTTTAGTTGTAGTTTTTTATCGTCTTGTTCCATTGTCTAATGGCGGAGGAGATACATGTGTGCAGCTCTGATAAACGAGATTGTTGGGTGGTTTGTATTTTTGCTTTGTGTTGTAAACAATGATCTGGGAGTGGTTTTGGTTGTGTTGCTGCACGTTTTGTGTAAAATGGGGGAGGGATTCAATAAGGGTTTAGGCTGCAGACCAATGCAGTGAGTCTGTTAAGGTGGAATGATTTAATTAATACATTGCCTGTAATAAGTTAGAATTCACAAGTTAAGCTATTATGGGTAAATGTATCATTTAATAAGGGGACCAATCTGGCTTGCAATTTTTGAGGCTTGGCACATTTGAAACCACTTCTGGGAATGTTGTTTTATTTCTAAATGAGTGGTGCTTATATTTATAATGTGCATGAATATTGTTGTGTTATATTGCAAATTTTTTAATCTGTTTAGAGTGCAATTGTTCTGAGATAAATGAGGTTGTGTTTATGCTTGTTTTAGATTGTTAAATCTTTAACACACTGTTAATATGGTTAGGACATTTAATGCTTGATACAAGCCTCTGAATCATAGGGAATTATAATTTATTGATGGAGGCTTGCTGTCTGTGTTGGAAAACAATTTTATTGCTGCAATGACAATTTTTTGATAATGATTGTGTTTTTACAGTAGTTGAAATGATTGCTTTTATTCCATAGTTCCCTGTGCTTAGGACACTGTCTGTGACTAGAATGGCAGGCAAATGTATGTTAATTTGACTCTGGGGAGGGGCTGGCCTTCTCCCTAGAAGTGTGGAATGTGTGATTAATTCAAAACCTAAGGGCGGCTTGCCTTTGGGGGATGGACGTTGTGTGATTAACCTTTTGATGATTTACAGGGGGCCTATATTCATGGAGAGAGTAGATAGGGTCTTTGTGTCAAGGGCTTTTATGCTAAGGGAAGTATGTATGTATAGGTCACAAGCCAAGGGGGGATGGTAACGCCTGTTGTGTATGATCACTGTTACAGGTCACAGGTGAAGATAGGGGAGAACAGGCAAAGTGAGATAACAGAGGGAGTTATTTTTAAAACTGGGAGAGGGGTTGTATGGTGACAATACAGGATCAAAGGCAGCATGCTGGAGATAGGACAGGACAGGAAGTGGAGACAAGGGGGGCTAATACAGAAAGCAGCTGAGTGAGCGAAGTAATTAAAATAGGAGCCAGTTCAGATGCTGTTATTACGTTGAATATGGCTGACTATTTGATTGAAGGAATAGCCTGAGGTTATCGCAGTTCTAGCAGGCCGGGGTGACTTCGGGTTGAGAAGGGTTGCTAGACCTTTCTTTGAAGTGAGGGTAGGAGTGCAGATGTAAGTGTAGACTGTGTTTAGCCTGAAAAAAGCTGAGAACAGGAGAGGAAGGGAAACTAACAACATTGTCTGTGGACCTGAATAAATTATTAATGAGTTATGTGTGTTGAATGACAGGATTTTGATGCAGGAGTGAGGCAGGCGTGGATGTTTTTTTCTTAGTGAATGTGTCACTAAAGTAAATCTGTGGATGGTTGGGTGCCAGGTGTTTTTTCTTTTCAGTGGGTGCTTGAGGCTGTGAGATATTGAATAAAAGAGTGTATTTTTTTTTCTTTTTTTTAAGCGGTGGTAATTTTATTTTATTACTTCCATTTGATTTGATTTCTTTTGAATGTTTTGTCAGTGTACGGATGAGGTATTGAATTTACATTTTTAGGTTTCTTTTCTATTTCAATCTTTGATTGTGTGGACTGAAGTGTGTTTGAAGGGGACCAGTATGAGAGGCTGTGCTGTGGACTCAAAGGTGTCAAGTCACAGAGACAGGATTGCTTTGTTCCGTTTGAGTGTGTGGGTGAGAGTGTTGCCATAGGTATGATGGAGTTGTGTGTGAGTGGTTTTGAATGTTTGTTCTTTTTATTTCTTTAATATTTTCTCGGTATGCATGAAGCGTTCACAAGTGGTCTGCCACATGTGTAATAGGAGGATGTGAATTACTGTTTGGTTTTGATTATTTGTCTTTTTCTTTTCCCAAATATTTTTTATGATCTGGTGGGAGAGAACTGGTGAAAGCTGAAGGACGTCAGAACAGGATGTCAAACAGTGGCGGCTCGTGGATGCTTCGCCACTAGGGGCGCTATACCAAACATTTTGCAAACATGTACAGTACCACGCAACCGACTCATGGCAAGACGTGAGCGATTCGACTCACGCTCACGGCAATGAATCGGCTCTTATGAACGAGTCGCTCAGCTGTTACTACAACAACACACAACCAGTCAAATAAAGTATAGTCTAATTCACAACTTGAAACACAATATATAAATAGAAAAGTTAGAAACAAAACTCGCTCCGTCTCCAAACACACGCAGATCTCTCCCTCTCTCCTTCTCTCTCTCACACACAGCGCGACGTGGAATCGATTCGTTACACAATCAGACCTATTATATACCAAGAATAACTTCAGTATGAGTACAGGGCTGTACACATATTTAGCATATTGTTAAACGAGCCAAGGCTAGCTATTAAACTATCGATATGAATCGAAAATCTGGGACCCTGATGTAAACAAGACAAACGTCTTTCTCTGGTCTGCATCCCCTTAACAATTGTGTGTATTGAGCCGTACTGTATTGTACCCATTCTGCAATCTGTTAATAAAGTTCTCATTCATTCATTCATTCAAACATAGACGATATTGAACAAGCCATAATCCACATATTTTCAATCCAAACGCGAGAGAGAGAGAGAGAGAGAGAGAGAGAGAGAGACTCACTGTTTAGTTGACACGTCCAGGGCAGGAGGGCTTGCCTTGATAAAGTAGTGTATAATCCACTGTTGATGTATTCCAGACCACTGTCCACTGTGTCCAGACTGCATCCGCCATATAGCTTGTTAGCCAAGTGTTAGCTTGTTAGCAGTTAGCAGCACCACACAACAGTACTTCATTCCTTTGTCCATTTCCGCTCGAACAGACTGCAAACTACCTGGCGTTCTATCGCCATGCTCTAAGACAAACTCTAACCTTAACCAACTTTGAAAGAGTGCCTAAGCTTAACAGTCTAAAGAACTTGCAGTCACGGCACGCTCTAAGACAAACAGCTGCCTGCATCATTCTCACAACAACACAACTATCTCCACCAACGGACCAACCTAGGAATAAGCTAGAATTGGAACATTAGAAATTGGATTCGGCCAATCAGAGATCGTCTCTGTGAAATTCTGCTACGGAAAAAAATACTGGCGTCGGCCAATCAGAGAGCGTCTCCGCGAAATGCGGCTACAGAAATTCTTGACGCTACTGGCTAGACCGCTTCAAATCGCGCCCGGATTCCAACATAATAGTCATATTTCAACGCACAACGCGCTATGCACTGATTGGCTGTGACGGATACAGCGATCAAACTGTGACGCGCACTCAGAGCGCTATCGCGTCTAGCCCGGGCTGAGAAATACGAAAAAATAAAAAAATAAAAAAAACGTGATGTCACTTCCTGCTCAGGAAAACGAGTGTTTTTTATTTGAGATAATAACGTTATATTGTGCATTGGAAATACAAACATACTTAAAATGAGTAAATATTATTCATTTTAAACATGTTTATATTATTTATAGGGCTATATTTTCTTCTTCTCTGATTTAACAGCAGGTGGGGCGGCGCCCGTGCGCCCCTAGTGGCAGAGCCGCCACTGATGTCAAATGAGCTAAGTAGTTCCGTCACATTGTATGGATTATCAAGATGGCTTCTCTTACAAGTGTGCTGATATATTGTGTAAAAGAATTTGCGTTGTGCTTTGTCTCTTCACAGCTCAGTCGAGGGGGGGAATGCAGATCAACTCAGAGGTTGCATGGAATACATTACATTCGAATATACAACTCTGTAACGTAGAACTTCAATGTCTCCCTGTTTCTCTTAAAGTCCAATGGTGGTCAATTACCAAATTGTGGTGAGAGAATTCTTGTAAGCGGAGACCCCCGTCTCTACAGAACCCCATACAGGGGGAGGCCAGGTTGTAATAACTGAACAGATGTGGTTTGGAGAAATGTCCAGGCTAAATGAATCGTCTGACGACAGGTTGTCATGTGATAATAGATGACTAGACCTGGGGCATACCGGGCCTGAGGGTCGGAGCCGGTCTGAGGGCTGAGCTGAAAATGTGGACAGGATTCTCTGAGGAATTATGAAGTTTTGGTTGGACTGTAGGGGACAGGGAAATGACTGAACGATAGCTACTGATGGTCTCTGTTTGTGCACATTTGATTTGGTAAGACGCGCAAACAGAGGGCGGATAGATTAACACAACGCAGGGTAAGGACATACACATAGATAGATTAGGGTCAAAGTGAGGATGGATAGTGAAAAAAATTTCTCGTAGAATGTCTGCTTTCCCTGACCGAACTGAAGCTGTGGGGACCAAGGTGGTAAGATTATGTCCATTATATGGTCATAAAGGGGGGAGGATAGATGGGAGAGCCAATTGATGAATTATGCAAGATGTGATGGTACTATTTTAAGAAAGAATTAGCAGGAAGAAAATATGAATGAAAAATGAATATTGTGATACTAATGTATGTTCTCTCTCAACCAGATCATCTAAAAGAGTGTGGGAACAACTTTCCTGTAGATTAAGAAAATTGGGTTTTAAATTTGTGATTTATTATATTTTAATTTGTGATTTTTAGATTAAAAGTATTTTTAATTGTATTCAACAAATCCAAAGTTGTTGTTTAAAAGGTGGGCCTCTGGCTATGAGCCATGAGGAGCAAAAGCTCATTGATGATATGTACCAAAGAATAATGAGAAAATTGAGAAAAAAGAAAATTGGAAAAAATGTATGATTTTAATTTTAAAAACTGAAAAATATTGTATGGTTAGTATGTATAGAAATCAAGTCAATGTACTGTTTATGACAATGTGAATTGTCAAAGTGAGAAATGTGGTAAACATTGACTGTATTTCATAACTAATATGTGTGAATAATTAGAGAATCATAATGTAAAAGCCAGGCTCAGCCAAAAGTGATATTATTGGTGTTACAAGAGACAGACATTCCAAACCCCCCACTCTAACAGATGTAATCAGTGGAGAACAAAGACTGTATGTAAATATAAGTCACACCCAGCGCCTAACAGAATACAGGCAGAGGAACACAGATCTAACTTGTTTTTGCTAAGAGTTCATGGAAACTAATTCACAAACAAGTTATCTATTAATCAACTGTTTAGTATCAAAATGCACGCAAAAGAGTAGAAACTGTGTTAAAACTGGAAGAGTGTAATTCAGAATCCACTAGAGATATTTGGGTAAAATGTTTAAATACGAGATGTCTCTGTGGAAGAAAGCCACAGACCCCCTGGACTGAAGCGACCTGAGCAGCAAAGGAGGGGGTCATCAAAAGCACCCTCCTCTGTTTACTGAAGGAAGACACCGACAAGGAGATCGAGGGGGGGGGGGGGAGCCAACCCCCACAGAGGAAACCAGGGGAAGGAGCAGACCGCCCTCACAGAAGACCACCAGATTGGACCAAAACGTACTACTAGACTGCTAGGATTGGGGGAAAATGATAGTATTTAAGATCGAACACAGTGTTAATTCAGGAGCCCAGACACCCCAGGTCTGCCGCTCCCCGACCCATCCAGAGAAGGCTGTCTGCTGATTTTTCATGTGAGTAAGCTGGATGGAGTAGTCACTGTTTGTGATATATAGATTTAGATGCTTATCTTAAAAACCAGGCTTACTCATGTGTAAAATGCTTACAGTAGATTCTCTATTTTCATTTGATGTTGACATGACTGTGTATGTACATGCGGGGTTTGATGTGCAAACCCTAGTAATCCTTTGTACAGACATATGTTAATGTGCTCTGAATAATCCTTGTATGAGAAAGCAAACTTCTAATTCACTCTGAGCCCCCGAGGCAAATAAATGGGTTTGAACCATAGTTCCTCTTTTGTCTGGCTGCACAAGCTTATTTCTCATCTGACTAAGTCAGATGAGGAGACCATTTGAATCATTGATGACCTCCTTTCCTCCTTCCAGATAGCAATCGCATTGTACTGTAAAATAACCTTAGATATTGAGTAACAATATACCACACTTGACCCAACAGACTGAGCCCAATAAAAACAGTAATGGCTGAGAATTTCCTAGATACCCATGATAAACAGAAAATAATCATAATTGAGAGCCGAAAATGTAATTCCCATTGGGTGGGAGACAGACAACACTGAGACAGACAACACTGAGACAACCAACACTGAGACAACCAACACTGAGACAACCAACACTGAGACAACCAACACTGGTACAACCAACACTGGTACAACCAACACTGATACAACTGTCAGGGAATTGAACCCCGATCAATGAGTGTAGTCAGAGATAGACTTGGTTAACACAGGTTTATTATCAAGAGTATAATAGCTGAGTGACCCAACGGTGACATGGCCTAGTGTCCCCAGGTGAGCTCCCAGATTCTACTGAGGCGTCAGTCTTTATAGTGGAGAGAGAGGGGAATTCTGGGTAGACTTGGCCCAGGTTCAGGATTGGAGGAAGCTAATGTGAATTAGAGGGGGGAGAGGAATCAGGAGGAGGAGGGGCGAAGTAAGGAAGGGGGGGGGGTGATTTAGGGGGAGTAGACATAGGGGGGTTAGTGGTGGCTGTGGAGAATATTCATGGTGGCCAAGGGAAGCCAAGCTTCCCCAAAAAAACTTTAAATAAAAAAAAATTATTATTTTTTTTATTTTTTTTATAGTTTACAATAATAAAATAAATACTTATTTTTCATCTCTGTGTTATAATAATTTTCTCCCTCCTGGAGAAATGAACCGAACGAGCGAAACTGCGCCCACTCTCTCTAACACTGTCACAGTCTGCCAGCCTGGAGGCTCACGAGATAAAGCTGTGAACGTGGTTAGGACACCAGGCATTTTTTTTTGTTTATTCACCCTATTACCTCATTATTAGCCAATAAGATTCGAGCTGGGTTGGGCTTAGCTCCTCTCACGAGATAAAGCTGGGAACGAGGTTACTTAGCTCCTAACGGCCCACGGCCCAGTTAGGTCTAGGTAAGGGGAATATATGCTAATTTCGCGTCTGGCCATGGTGGCCAATCAAATCACATTAAAAGCAAACGTGACCAAAAGTCTTGCCTCGCGGTATCTTACGAGATAAAGCTGGGAACAAGGTTAGCCTCGCGGCCCACTTTGGCATATGCAATGAAGCATATAGCACTTTATTAGCAACTTATTTTTCGCCGGCTGGACCTTTACTGAGGACCAGCAGCCAGCACAGCACACCACTGTGGATATTATGATTTAACAAATCTATCTGTCCAGGAGGAGGACCACATTATTGGCCAGGTAAGCACTGAGCAGCCTATATAGGCTAGCTTGGTTTCTAACTAACGTCCCTGCAAGGCAGGGGCTCGAATACGCAGTCACTTATTCCTCTGTAGTAGCCAGGTTAATGTGCACCATAAAGCACTGCTTAAAAGCTAGCGGTGGGTCCAAAATATATCGGATATAAATGTCAAAGGTACCCAGCATTCCATTAGGGTTTCACACACACATGCGGCAGGGTTTGAAAGCTCGGCGTTGCTAATAAACATTTTAAATCATTTTTATAAACAAGTAAAACGGAGCTAGCCTTTGCTAAAATGGCTGCTTCCGCATTTTACAGTAGGAGCGCTGTGATAGCTGGGCGCACCAGACACGTGAATGAATGAATGAATGAATGAAAACTTTATTTAACAGATTGCAGAATGGGTACAATACAGTACGGCTCAATACACACAATTGTTAAGGGGATGCAGACCAGAGAAAGACGTTTGTCTTGTTTACATCAGGGTCCCCCATTTTCAATTCATCAGGACATATATGACATACATGACATACAGATAGACAGTACTGCTACATCTATACATTTATGACATACCAGATTTGCAAATACAGTACTGTTTGTGATACATGGACCTGTGATGTTTGTTTGGTTTATTTAATTCTTTTTGAGGCGTGCTGTCCTATAAATGCCAAGTAATAGTTGTTTCATGGACCAAGACCACAACAGTCTCCTCTCCTATAGCGTCAAATGTTTTATCTGCTGACAAAGCACAATACCTGTTGGTTTTTAGTTCACTCATTGTTCAGGGAAACACATTGTTAATGACATTGACGGATTGTGAATTTTGTGATTGACTCCAATTATATTTATTTGGAAAAATAAATATAGTCACTTTATTTGAAGAGTCAAAACTGTTCTTTTGGCTTTGTTTTGTTCATAGTAGTAACGCTCATGTCATGATAAATCTGGTTAGGTCAAAACTACAGGAATACATACAAGAAAAGGTAGTAATTGTTATGATTACAGTACATCACAGTCACGAAAGGGGCTAGGTGACTGCTTGGTTTGACTGGTCGCCGAGCCATACTGTACATGGTGACAGCTTGGTTTGACTGGCCGACGAGCCATACTGTACATGTTGACTGCTTGGTTTGACTGGCCACCGAGCCATACTGTACATGTTGACTGCTTGGTTTGACTGGCCGCCGAGCCATACTGTACATGGTGACTGCTTGGCTTAAATAAAAAAATAAAAAAAATAAAAAAATATTAATAAACATCTTTAATAAAATAAAATGTAATAAATTTTTTTTGGCATCCTTTATCTGTTATTTTACCCAAGCGACACCACTGGGTGGTGGTAAGACGAAAGGTGGGTAAATGGGGGAGGGTAGACAGAACTTCGTTATTGGAGGACTGTCTGTGGAGGGGGGGGGGGTACAATTATCCTACACAACCGACACTGAGACAGACAACACTGAGACAGACAACACTGAGACAGACAACACTGAGACAGACAACACTCAGACAGACAACACTCAGACAGACAACACTGAGACAGACAACACTGAGACAGACAACACTGATACAGACAACACTCAGACAGACAACACTGAGACAGACAACACTGAGACAGACAACACTGAGACAGACAACACTCAGACAGACAACACTGAGACAGACAACACTCAGACAGACAACACTCAGACAGACAACACTGATACAGACAACACTCAGACAGACAACACTCAGACAGACAACACTCAGACAGACAACACTGATACAGACAACAGACAACACTGAGACAGACAACACTGAGACAGACAACACTGAGACAGACAACACTCAGACAGACAACACTGAGACAGACAACACTGAGACAGACAACACTCAGACAGACAACACTGATACAGACAACACTGATACAGACAACACTGATACAGACAACACTGATACAGACAACACTAAGACAGACAACACTCAGACAGACAACACTGATACAGACAACACTGATACAGACAACACTGAGACAGACAACACTGAGACAGACAACACTGAGACAGACAACACTGAGACAGACAACACTGAGACAGACAACACTGAGACAGACAACACTCAGACAGACAACACTGATACAGACAACACTGAGACAGACAACACTGATACAGACAACACTGATACAGACAACACTGATACAGACAACACTAAGACAGACAACACTCAGACAGACAACACTGATACAGACAACACTCAGACAGACAATACTGAGACAGACAACACTCAGACAGACAACACTGATACAGACAACACTCAGACAGACAACACTGAGACAGACAACACTCAGACAGACAACACTGAGACAGACAACACTGATACAGACAACACTCAGACAGACAACACTCAGACAGACAACACTGATACAGACAACACTCAGACAGACAACACTCAGACAGACAACAATGATACAGACAACACTGAGACAGACAACACTCAGACAGACAACACTGAGACAGACAACACTGATACAGACAACACTCAGACAGACAACACTCAGACAGACAACACTGAGACAGACAACACTGAGACAGACAACACTCAGACAGACAACACTGAGACAGACAACACTGATACAGACAACACTCAGACAGACAACACTCAGACAGACAACACTGATACAGACAACACTCAGACAGACAACACTCAGACAGACAACAATGATACAGACAACACTGAGACAGACAACACTGATACAGACAACACTGATACAGACAACACTCAGACAGACAACACTGAGACAGACAACACTGATACAGACAACACTGATACAGACAACACTCAGACAGACAACACTGAGACAGACAACACTGATACAGACAACACTGAGACAGACAACACTGAGACAGACAACACTGAGACAGACAACACTGAGACAATCAACACTGAAATAGCCAAATATCCCAATGTCTGTCTGTCTTAGGGTGACCAGGTCAAAATTGTTCAGTCGCAGGACAGCAGCACTGCTTTTGCGGGACAATGCGGGACACGTAAGTGAGGGACATTTTTTTATGATTTTTTATTTTTGTATAAAAAAAATTTTAATTGCTAATTAAAATTAAAGAAATGTATTTATTATTTAAATGCCTTTATTTTATATATTCGACGCCGACGGTAGGCTATATATAGCACATTTTGTTATTCATCTTAAACTGTAGATGCTTCACCTAGCACCTGGATGTGTAACTGCACAAAAGCACCGCTGCAGGAGGATCTTCTCACTGAGAACACACAGCCTGCGCTTAACTTTTTTTTCTTCTTTCCCCTCACGATTTATTTAACGTGCCCTGGCTGGCTGGCTCGGCGAGGCTCTCTCTCTGTAGCCTATACCGGCTCTACCGGACCCGGGGTCTGTGAGTGATGGGGGCTAGTGGCCGGCGAGGTGGCGAGCTTCTCTCACGGTTTTCTGGATAGCTTCGGTCCCTGGCTGGCGGAGCCTCATCATCATCCCCCGGTGCAAGGTCTGCATCTCGCCAGAGTCATGGAGTATTATTAGCAGTTTAAAGACAGCGCAACTGTCTTTCCGGTATGTCAAGTATTTGAGCCGTGCCGTTTATTAAAGTCCACGCGGCGTAAATACGGCAATTGGGGGGTAGAGGTGCGTGTTCACCGGCAGAGGGGTCGGCGTCAGGCAGCAGGCTTTTGCCCCGAGCGGGATTCAAGCCTCAACACGGAGCTGCATGAGAGAGCAGTTCAGCACCTTGGACAACGTGACAGATGCACCCATTTCATTGGCTGTCACTGTTACACCTATACACGGCTGGCCCCGCAGCCTGTTACTGTTCCGCAACAGTAAGTTACTTCCGGGGTAGGCCTGATTGGCCCCGACAGGCACGTGACAGGCGCGGCCACGCCCCACGGCAGCCTCAGGACGCGCAACGAGGCTGCTGAGAGCTGTCGCGCGGAAATAGGCTGTCTATTGCCATTCTCTAAGACAAACTCTAACCTTAACCAGCTCCTTAACAGCGCCTAAACTTAACCCTTTAACCTTAAGCAACTCCGAAACTATGCCTAACCTTAACCTTAACCATGCCTAACCTTAACCATAAGGCATAACCAACTCCGAAAGAATATTGCCATTCTCTAAGACAAACTCTAACCTTAACCAGCTCCTTAACAGCGCCTAAACTTAACCCTTTAACCTTAAGCAACTCCGAAACTATGCCTAACCTTAACCTTAACCTTAACCATGCCTAACCTTAACCATAAGGCATAACCAACTCCGAAAGAATATTGCCATTCTCTAAGACAAACTCTAACCTTAACCAGCTCCTTAACAGCGCCTAAACTTAATCTTTCTAACCATAACCAACTCCGAAACAATGCCTAACCTTAACCAACTCCGAAACAATGCTTAAAGTTAACATGCCTAAACTTAACGGCGAACGAACGGTGAACGAATGCACGTTAAAAAAGAAAAAAGAAATTGAAGGGAATCTAACTCGCCAGCAACGGACGGTAGGATCCACACCAATGCAGCGTTGCCAATTGAGCTATTTCTGGATAGTGAAAAAGGGCGTATTACTACTACATAATGCTGCCGCGGAGCGTGCCGCGCGGCAGAGAAAGTTGCGCGTCCTGAGGCGGCCGCGTGGCGCGGGGCGTGGCCGCGCCTGTCACGTGCCTGTCGGGGCCAATCAGGCCTACCCCGGAAGTAGCTACAGTTGCGGAACAGTAAAAAGCGGCCCCGCAGGGGTAGACTAGAGGTGCGTGTTTCTTCTGACTCGAGTGACACTGACACACTTAATTGGAGCAAGGCATTAAATGAACAACATTTAAAACATTTTAAAAATAATAATAATTATTATTATTTTTATTATTGTTTTTACCATGATATGCGGGACATTGTTCTGTTGTAGCGGGACGCGGGACAAACGTCCCATTATCGGGACTGTCCCACGAAACGCGGGACAGGTGGGCACCCTACATAAGATCGATGTTTGGATTATTTTCAAACCACAGTCATGTAGGTAGGTCGAACAGGAATTGGTGTGTCTTCATCTTCTTTGTCCCTCTTATCCCTGCAGCTACAGTATACTTGGTTATACAATGATACACAGTAGTCGTGCAGAAAACTAGCCATGTGATGTTGTGATGTAATGTCTCATGTTTAGTTAATGCTATGTGTTGGCACGTGGGTGAAAGGGGGATTGGTTAGTATGTGATTTTACACACACACACACACACACACACACACGCACACGCACACACACACACACACACACACATGTGAGAGTTAATTTATTGTCCTGTGTGATGTGTGAGACTGATCTCTCCTCTCTGAATTGGTCCATTATGGCACAAGAGACTCTAGATTATCTAATGGTACCATAAATACTGCCAGAATAGATCTCTCTCCGTATCTGTCTGTCTGTCTGTCGGTCCGTCTATTTTCCTTAAAGGTATCCAATGGAGTTTTTGACCATTAGTTGGTGAAAATGGCGCT
>NC_140178.1:94193811-94211311 GCF_963971535.1 Notolepis coatsorum | reverse complement strand
AAATCAAATTTATTTGTAAGGCCCGACAACACACGTTAATGTCCCCATGGGCCGGACACGCCTTCTTTAAACAAGTGTGGTAATATTGAGTTGAATTTCATAAATAACCTTGTATACTGGTTAGCAGAAGTGGTTGCAAGGCTAAATAGATAAAGGTCACACCTAATGTGATCAAATTAGTACTGTAGGGTAATAAGGCCCAAAGGGTCAAAGCGTATTCACACCCCCCCCACCAGAGGACATCATGTCACACCCCCCCTCGTGAGACAAGACCCCACACCGCGACCACACGGACGGGGGCCACCAGCAGAACCCCTCTGTGCTCAGCGGGGGACCACACGGACGTGGGCCACCGACGGGCCCCTTCTGTCTCTGTCCCATCACGTCGCCACAACCCAGGGGGGGGGGGGCTGCCAGCCCCCACCAGAGGACATCAGGCCAGCCCCCACCCGTGAGACAACACACAGAGAAACCCGGAGGTGGGGGCCGCCAGCGCCCACAGGAGACGCATGATTGGATCAACTGTATTAGTAAAATGTACCATTATTGGCTAGAAATGATAGTATATAAGGGGATACCAAATGGTAGTTCGGGAGCTCTCTCAGACCAGACACAACCCCAGGGGGTCTGTAGGGCTCCACCGCTCCTCCCGACCAGAGAAACTACTGCTTTTTGATGTAAGTAAGCCGGATGGAACCCGTATGTTTGGTTAGACTAGAATGTAACTTAGCTTAGAAACCAGGCTTACTTATATGCAAAAAAGGGCTTACAGTAAACTATGTATGTTCAAATTATGTTAACGAGCGACTGTTTTATGTACATTATTGAGGTTTGAGATGCAAACCTGATTGTGATATTTCTGTACAACAGACAGCCCTGTTAATGTTCTCTGATAAATCTTTTGTATGTGAAAGGCAACCTTTTATTCACTCTGGGCCCTGGCTCAAATAAATCAGCTGAGTTGAACTACAGTTCTGGTTTGTCTGGTGTACACGTTTATTCCTCATCTGCTAAGTCAGATGAGGAGACCAACAATTCTATCACGTATGATCCCTTCCTCCTCCTTCCAGATAATCAATCTCATTGTATTGTACTACAATAACCTCAAATTATTGTAGAAGTTCTGTGGGAATTATTTTATTAAATTGTATGGTTTGTAGGTATAGAAAATCAAGTCAATATATCATATGTGACGATAAGAATCGTCAAAACGGGGAAAAATCGTCAAAACGGGGAAATGTGGTAATATTGAGTTGAATTTCATAAATAACCTTGTATACTGGTTAGCAGAAGTGGTTGCAAGGCTAAATAGATAAAGGTCACACCTAATGTGATCAAATTAGTACTGTAGGGTAATAAGGCCCAAAGGGTCAAAGCGTATTCACACCCCCCCCACCAGAGGACATCATGTCACACCCCCCCTCGTGAGACAAGACCCCACACCGCGACCACACGGACGGGGGCCACCAGCAGAACCCCTCTGTGCTCAGCGGGGGACCACACGGACGTGGGCCACCGACGGGCCCCTTCTGTCTCTGTCCCATCACGTCGCCACAACCCAGGGGGGGGGGGCTGCCAGCCCCCACCAGAGGACATCAGGCCAGCCCCCACCCGTGAGACAACACACAGAGAAACCCGGAGGTGGGGGCCGCCAGCGCCCACAGGAGACGCATGATTGGATCAACTGTATTAGTAAAATGTACCATTATTGGCTAGAAATGATAGTATATAAGGGGATACCAAATGGTAGTTCGGGAGCTCTCTCAGACCAGACACAACCCCAGGGGGTCTGTAGGGCTCCACCGCTCCTCCCGACCAGAGAAACTACTGCTTTTTGATGTAAGTAAGCCGGATGGAACCCGTATGTTTGGTTAGACTAGAATGTAACTTAGCTTAGAAACCAGGCTTACTTATATGCAAAAAAGGGCTTACAGTAAACTATGTATGTTCAAATTATGTTAACGAGCGACTGTTTTATGTACATTATTGAGGTTTGAGATGCAAACCTGATTGTGATATTTCTGTACAACAGACAGCCCTGTTAATGTTCTCTGATAAATCTTTTGTATGTGAAAGGCAACCTTTTATTCACTCTGGGCCCTGGCTCAAATAAATCAGCTGAGTTGAACTACAGTTCTGGTTTGTCTGGTGTACACGTTTATTCCTCATCTGCTAAGTCAGATGAGGAGACCAACAATTCTATCACGTATGATCCCTTCCTCCTCCTTCCAGATAATCAATCTCATTGTATTGTACTACAATAACCTCAAATTATTGTAGAAGTTCTGTGGGAATTTACCACAGAAATGGTGCCGTTCTTCCCACCCTTTGTGTCTCCCCCTGGAAAGGTGCGGTAGGGTCTTGTCATATCAAATCTGGACCTTGCTGTGTGTTGGGGACACGGGGCACAGAGCTGGGGTGTTGCTGCGTTTGGAGATATAGACGATGGGCTTGTTGTCTGAATGGAGGAGAGAGAGGGACAGGATGAAGGTTGGTTGTGTACGCCACTGGTTGGGACCCACGGTGAATATGGCTTTTGCATGCAGGGTTGGGGGAGCGGTGTCTTAGGTTAGGATGTCCGGAGGTATGAAGATCGCGCTTGTTGTGCAGTGAACATGCAAACGTGGGCTTTTTATGTTTGTATGTTTATTCAGACACAGGAGGCCGGTCTCGGCCTATGCGGGCCACGGAGTTGGGTTGGTTAACTTGTATGGAATATACTTTATGAACTATACGGGGGGGGGTTGCACCAAGAAGAGACGGCATGTCGGGGGATTTTGCGTATTGGTGGCGCACAGACTATCTGGTCATGATGTAAGGGTGGCGTCGCATGACGGCAGATAAAAGGCTTTTCTGGCTAGGAAGCACGGTTATCTGGTGTGTACGACAGGGGCGCGTTCTGAGTATGTAATTGCCCGAAATTGTTCTCAGGAAGGGGGCGCGGGTAAGTTGGGGAGATTTGATTGTTCTGTAATGGAAAGAGAGCTGTGTCCAATGTGCATTATGACCCTGCTTAGAGCCACAGAATAGGCGGGACGGGGACCGTGAGTGGGTCAGTATGGGCATAAATGCGTCGGGCTCAATGTAAAGAAGGGCTCTGTTACTATTTCAGAACATGCAAGTCGGGTATGGTGAAAGATTGGTGGACCTTGGCATGATCAGCGCAGGGGGTCTGTGCGATTGCAGGATTAAGACGTAGTAATTAATAGAAGATAAGGGTGCCGGCGTGTTCAAGACAAGGCTCGATAATGGACTGACTGAAGTCAGGGACCAATCAGCCTAATTTAAATGAAGATATATTTGCCGTCCTTAGGCATAGTATCGAGCGGAAGAGATGTGTCCTTTTTAATCTTGAGCGAAACCGGCCTGTTGATTCGATTACGTTCGCTGTGATACAAAAACAATTCGGTCGAAATGACTGATAAGTACTTAATGGTTGTAGGGGGGACTATGGCTATGGTTAGGAATTGTATGGGGGACTATGGCTGTGGTTAGGGGTGAATGGCGAAATGTGGGAGCTTATTGTTGTTTTGTTATGATATTTTAATGACCAACGGACATAGGTCGGAGGCGAGTCCTACTGGTGGTTGGGGCTAGCTAGCTTAGCTCTGTGGAAGAGTCCGCGGTGAAACTGGGGACGTTACGGTGGCGTTATGAGAGAATTGATTGAACACTGTGGCGGCGATTGCAGGTAAGAGGCGAATCTAGACGTAGACTGGAAAGATTGTGGCCGTTTTGAGGGTTATTATTGATGCGGTAGCGATAGTGTATGATATTAAGGAGTCGCTGCTTGATGACGTCATGGTGTTGTGGAGAGTGTGTAACGTTCGCGGTGCTATGAAGTGAGGCGGAGTAGGTAGGAGAAAAGATTCGTGTTGAACTATATGTGCGGCGTTGGTTGGTGTGAGTGCTTTAAAAATTATTTTCTGTTAGAGTGGTTGGTTGTTTTAAGCTTGTGTGAATTGTTAATGCTTTGGTTGGTACTGAGCGAATTGCGTGGATGAACGGATCTTGAAAGGCACGGCTCCCGTGAGGGCCTTGAACGTCGCATTAGAGCTGGCTAAGCTAGTTAGCTTGCGTGCCGTTGCTGTATGGCGTTTGCGAGCGACGTATGTTACGTTTCGAGTTTTGAGAATGATGTTGGGGAAGGGGTAGAGAACGTGATGAATGTCGTGGCAGGTTATGAATGTCGGGGCATGTTATGAATGTCGTGGCAGACTTTGGTTGTCGTGGCAACGTTATAACGGTCGCATCGGTTGCCACTGCGCATGCGCGGTACAGCGTGGATTGGGTCTAGTGCATTCGTGATAGTTCGCTCAGGGGACAGAAATAACGGGTAAGAGAATATTCTGCATTATGTAATATGGTTGTATTTGTATATTGTACATTGTATTTTTGTGTAAACAGGGGGAGAGATGTAACATGTATGGTGGTTAGGTTAGGGGAGATAGTCAATAAAGGTTTACTTAGGCTGCAAACAATACAGTGAGCCTATTGAGGAGAAATGGAGTAATGGATACATTGCCTATGATAAATCTGGAGTTCACAAACCGGCTATACTGGGTAGATTGTATTATTGTCTTTGATACACAGGGGTATATTTTTAACCAGGGGGGAATGAGTAGTGATTGATAAAAAATAAGGACAGTTAAAAACATACAGTTGTTAAGGGGATGCAGACCAGAGACGGAGTCACCCGTTTTAAATACATCATAACTTTTATTGAAAATTGGTAAAATGTTCTACAAAGTAGAATGCAGTAAAATCAATTTATCACACGTGTATGAAGAAAGGAGCATTTAGGACTAACCACTATAATGTTATGCTGAAATGAATGATGCTTACATGTATAATAATTAGAGTTGATGGACATTTCCAGTTTTTTAATTTGTGTAACGTGTACAATTGTAAGCTTGGAATAATGATGTTGTGTTTTATGTAGCTTGAATTAAGATGCTTGTATAGAATGCATTGATGTTGAAATGTCAGATATTGATACTTGTTATAGCGTTAAGGCCATTGATTTAAATAGGATAATGTTTAGATTAATGTGTGTAATTGGTTAAATCTTTGTAACACTGTTGATTTGCATAAGCTAAATGTTTTATAGTGGAATTTGATACAAGCCCAGTTGTGGAGTAGGATAATTTACTGACAAGGGACTTGTTTATATGCTGTTTTGATTTGTGTTTTTGCGGTAATTGTAATGATTTGCTGTTTAGTCTGTAATTTTTCTGTGTTTGGCTGTTAGGGACGGGAAAATGTATTACTTTTAGACTCTGGGGGACAGCTGTCTCTGGGGGATGAAATGTGTGAATTTAACCCTTTTTTGGTGTTTACAGGAGGGCCCAAGGGGGGTCGTGTATACAGCTGCTTACAATGGCGGTTCTTTTATGACAGGATGGCGTGAGATTAGATGCAACAGGAAAGAGGCCACAGGTGGAGATAGGAGGGAACAGTCAAAGTGAGATAACAGATGGCGTTATTTTTAGAGCAGAGGACAGGAAGTGGGGGTACTGGGCCAGGGGGCCAGGAAGTGACAGGAAGGTGAGACAGGGGAAGGTTTGTCAGGGAACAGCTGGGTTAGTGAGTGAGACAATCAAGAAAGTAGGCATTCATTTGGGGTTATGACTTATGAATGTTAAACTATTTTGATAAGGGAATATTTGGATCTGTCTGTGCACTGGAGGGCATGGGTAGGTCTGGATGAAGGATGGACTCCAGTCCATCTTTGAAGTGAGAGTAGAGGAGCTGTTGTGAGGAGAGGCTGTAATAGCCCGAGATCAGAGCAGAGAAATTGAGAGCAGAAGAACTAACCTTTGTTTGTCAAAAGATGTGAGGTGATTAACGAGTGGGGTGAAAGGATATATGTTTATAATATGAATGAAGCGTGGATGATGTTGAATTGTGATGTTTGATTGGGTTTTGCTTTTATTTCTTTTTTAAAGAACTCTCAGGATTGGATGTGTTGTGACACTGTGAAATTGGATGTTTGGTTGGGTTGGTACAGATATTATTTTTTATTTAAATTAAATTTTTGTATGTATGTGTGAGATTGAGATATCCTTTTGATTTCAGTGAATGATTGAGCTGGGGGTGGGGGCCAGGAAGCCTTAATTACCCATTCGCACACACACGCAGACGCACACACACACACACACACACACACACACACAGACACACACACACACACACACAGACACACACAGACACACACACACAGACACACACACACAGACACACACACACACACACAGACACACACAGACACACATTCACACGATCTGGTCACACATACATACACACACACAACTTAGCTTTCAAGCTTTCACTTAAGGTGAAACTAGTCTTAGAAATAACAAAATGTGTTTAAGTAAGGAGTGTCATATCATTTGTTTTACTGAAGGAGTTTGTTTTTATTACTTTCATTTTGGTTTGATTTCTTTTTGAATGTCTGGTATGGGTGTGGATGGAGCCTGTAGAGAGAGACTGTGCGGGCTTGAAAGGTGTCAAAATCACAATGATAGGTGTGATGAGGTTTAGATGTAGGGTTTTAGATTTCTTTTCTTTTCTTTCTAAATAACCATTAAGGTGGTCTGCGGTTGGAGCTGGTTGATTTCATTGATCTGCTTTCACATCTGTGGGAATGTTTTTTTTGATTATTTGCCTTTTGTTGTTTCTCTGTCATGATCTGGTGAGAGGACTGTTGAAGGCTGGGATGCATTGGGACAGATCGAGGCTGGGATGCATTGGATCAGATCGATGGCAGTTAAGTGGTCCCATCACGTTTGCATAATGATTGAACATTTGGCTTCTCTTGAGAATATTTGACATATTGTGTGAAGAAAATTTGTTTTGTGTTTTTGTTCCCTCGCAGGTTCAGTCGAGGGGGAGGACGGACTGTCACAGGTGGAGGAATCATGGAAGATGTGTAGGAATACATTTCATTAGATTATGAGACAATGGTGTGAACCCGTTCAGTCAGTTCCTGTGGGAGATTGTTGGATTGTGGGGAGAGGTCGCTTGTAGACGCTGCCCCTCCTTCAATATAGCCCCGGTTACAGAGGCCGGAGGGTTGGGACAAACCTCCAGACTGACAGAGTCGTCTGTAGATCCATGGGAATACAGTCATGGGACAAAATATGACGAGGTCACAGGCCGACAGACATTGGCTTCAGCTGAGGCTGGCCGACATGGGGTGGAGGGGGGGGGGGCGAAAACGGTCAGAGACTGTGCAACCAAAGCGTTGAACAAGGGCCTCTGTGTGATTGATTGGTATGTTGAACGGGAGGTGACTGAACGGTAACAACTGGTATAGATTATGACACAACGCAAGAGTACTAAAACACATACACATAGGTAGAATATTAGGTGTAGATTATGGCCGACATGGTGAAAAAAAATTTTCCTTGCGTGATGCTCCGCCCTCCCTGTCCGTCTGTGCGCAGAGGTGGTAGGAATTATGTCCATGGGTATGTTCATAAAGGGGGAGAGGTGAGAAGACCAACTGAGTTGATTATGCAAAATGTGATTGGGCTGACTTGGAAAAGGAATTAACAAGAGAGGAGAAGCAAAATGTATGAAAGAATGAATAATAATTTCTGTGTCCTCCCCAGATCATGTAAACGAATACTGTAATTTTAAAAAATTGTGATGGATTATACTTTAAATGTGTAATGTTTAGATTAAATTGTTTTAATTGTTTTTAGCATATTCAAAGTGCCCAGAGGAACAAGGCCTGATGAAAGAGTGGTAAACACTGTTTCATTTAAGGCAGAATAGGTTAAATGGGGATCTGGATAAATGGGTCACCAGGACTCCCGGGAGGGAACATAGTCAGGGGCAAATGTGGGAAAAGAAGAAAACAAGAAGGCCAAAATTGATGAGATGTACGAAAGAAGAATGGAAAAAATTGAGAAGAAAAATTGAGAAAAATTCAAAATTTATGATTTTTGTTATTTTATTAAATTGTATGGTTTGTAGGTATAGAAAATCAAGTCAATATATCATATGTGACGATACAAGTCAAGAAGAAACATCACAATAAGTCAAGAACAAAAGAAGAACACCATAAGGTCCAACAAATTTAAAATAAATGCAAAATAAATGAATGAATGCAAACACTCCCAGACATACCCCATGCGAAGGTAAGGAAGAACTCACTAAAACCTAACATTAGGAAAAAATGCACCACAGGCAGTGTGGAGGAGAGAAACCTTATGCCCCCGGCACACCCAACGCGAATGAACACGGACGGACGGACAGGCGACTGCCGCCTCACTTCCGCTCCCATGTTAACGGGCGGAGCTACCTTTACCGCTTTGGTTGGATTCGAGGCGGCGCGGGAGGCGTGCGCCACGCGCATTCTCACAGAAATACACTCAATTTCTTTCTTTCTTTCTTTCTTTCTTTCTTTCTTTCTTTCTTTCTTTCTTTCTTTCTTTCTTTCTTTCTTTCTTTCTTTCTTTCTTTCTTTCTTTCTTTCTTTTTATTTTTGTCTCTCTCTCTTTATTCTCCCTGCCTTTCTTTCTTTCTCTCTTTCTCTCTCTCCAGTCTCTTTCTCCCCCTCTCTTTCTTTCTCTCTTTCTCCCCCTCTCTTTCTTTCTTTCTTTCTTTCTTTCTTTCTTTCTTTCTTTCTTTCTTTCTTTCTTTCTTTCTTTCTTTCTTTCTTTCTTTCTTTCTTTCTTTCTTTCTTTCTTTCTTTCTCTCTTTTTCTTTTTGTCTCTCTCTCTTTATTCTCCCTGCCTTTCTTTCTTTCTTTCTTTCTCTCTTTCTCTCTCTCCAGTCTCTTTCTCCCCCTCTCTTTCTTTCTCTCTTCTTCTCTCTATCTTTCAACATATAGACGTTGTTCAACCAGCTAATGTGTCTGTATCTTTCCCAATGCAAATAAACCATTACTATACTTAGTACCCCGCCCAACCCCCCCTGTCTGTCTGTCTGTCTGTCTGTCTGTCTGTCTGTTTGTTTGTCTATCTGTCATATCTGGTTGCCTGTCTGTCTGTCTGTCTGTCTGTCTGTCTGTCTGTCTGTCTGTCTGTCTGTCTGTCTGTCTGTCTGTCTGTCTGTCTGTCTGTCTGTCTGTCTGTCTGTCTGTCTGTCTGTCTGTCTGTCTGTCTGTTTGTTTGTTTGTTTGTTTGTCTATCTGTCTATATGTGACTGGGCGTGGGGACGATGGACTTGTTGGGGCATGGTCCAATTTTTTTTTACATATTGTGAAAGTACAGATTCATACCTTAAAAATAAGCCATCACTTGAACATTTTGGTGGGATACTTTTCAAGCTACATCCTATGAATCATGGTGATATCAGTAAACGCATTCAGAGATGAATGGCCTTCGAACTTGTGGAGAGGTTCACACCTGTGATTTAATCAACTACAACCCTACCCAGAATGCATTGTATTCCATGGCCCCCCTCTCTCTCTGGGGACATTAACACCTTGCGTCAGGCTCTTTTGTTATGGCAATGACTCTGTCTTGTGGCAAGTTGTTGTGGCAGTTGAAGTATTTGCCTTGTAAGTCTAAAAGCTAAATGACTAAATGTAAATGTATTATAAGGAAAGGTTAACCTTCTGTAGTGTGGTAGTGAAAGGTTAACCTTCTGTGGTGTGGTAGTGAAAGAGTTAACCTTCTGTAGTGTGGTAGTGAAAGGTTAACCTTCTGTAGTGTGGTAGTGAAAGAGTTAACCTTCTGTAGTGTGGCAGTGCAAGGGTTAACCTTCTGTAGTGTGGTAGTGAAAGGTTAACCTTCTGTAGTGTGGTAGTAAAAGAGTTAACGTTAGGTTATGACTATAACCAAGTTCTGTTAATTAGGGGTGACGCTTGGCATCACTCATGCACTATCTCGCATACGTGCACGCGCACTGAATAAAGACCACAAATGTACCTTTAATCCCAATATTCGTCTGACCACACCCCTATCAGCTTACCCATATAAGCAGGGGTGGGGCCACCCACTCGCCTCCTTCCCAAGCTTTCACCACAAGGCGAGGTCAAGGGCTGCAGCGGCCGTCGGATGCCAAGCGTCACCCCTAATTTACAGAACTTGGTTATAGTCATAACCTAACGTTCTGTATCATTAGGGGATCCGCTTGGCATCACTCATGCACAAAGGGAGGCCAAGCGGAGCCACTGGCCGACAAATACACCCCGCTGAAGGCCCCCCACAACCAACAGAACAGGCACCCCCCCTATTAGAGGTTTACCGGGAGGGCGACGGACCCGACCGTGCGAAGAGGCACTCAAGCAACTCAACGCACAGGGTGAGCAGACCGTGGCTTGACCCCACGACTACACACACGCACAACCCGCATGCCACCCGGGAACGAACGGAGGGAAACAACCTCGTTACTGCCCCCAGAATCACGGGGTCAAGGGCAAACCCAACCCCGTGGCAAGGCCGTAGCAGCGGAGCGCGAAGGAAGACCCAGACCCACCAAAAGGACTGGACTCCCTGGAATGGGGGCCCGGAGAAGTCCATGATGCCAGCATCAAGACCCCACCAGGTGGGCACGTAGTGCCGCGCCCCCCACATCGCCAGCGTATTCGGACAAAGGCCCCTCAGCCAAGCGGGCCCCGTCCCCCCAATAGTACACCGCCTGGCACACTGACCCAGGCAGTCAGCATGGCCGTAAGCACACAAAAAAGGTTAACCAACGGAAGCAGGCAGCGCACCGGGGAAAAACCAGGCAACAGGCTATTAACCCTAGCCTGGAGACTGCAGACGAGACAGGCGCCAGAGGGGACAGCTGAACACAGCCGCCCCGGCGGAAGGAGCGTAAGCTGGCGGTGTTGCATGACCAAGCCTCCATTTAAAAACCCCCACCCAGAGGGGTTGAGGCAGAGAAGGCTGACACGATTGGCAGACGTCATGAACGTGCAGGGGCACCCTCAAACGGTGAACCCGGGAGTTGACACTGCTCCAACACACCAGGGAATCAACCACCTTGGTGTTACCCAATGCGGTGGTTGTTCCTATAACCCCTCAAGAAAAAACTCCAAAACACACCTGCGGGTATACACCGGCTATACCGCAGTACAAGTGTTTCAGTTTTCAAAAAAGGGTTAACGCAGGCCTACGGGTCGACGAAACATTACTTCGGACCGGGCCTGGCGATACGGGAAGCACAGGGTCACTAAAGGAGGTCAAAGACCACCCCAACAGGCCCCTCTTCGCCATGCGTGAGAGAGGAGCGAAAAAGAATGGAGAACCAGCCCCTAAGCACACCGTACTTGGTATTCCCAGGCGGTCTCCCAACCAAGTACTAACCAGGACCAACCTGTGTAGCGGCCGAGATCCGACGAGATCGAGCGTGTACAGGTTGGCATGGCCGTAAGCCATTACGACAGTGCTGAGTAAAAAACGTACCCAACCAGGGTCTCCATAGCGCTTAACCCTGTGACACCCGGACCGACCTGGCATTTTTCCCCCTGAAAAAAGCCCAAGTCCCTCAGGGTACCAGAACAGCAGATCTGCATCCCCGGCGGACAACGGGTTCAACTGATCCGGACCAGCGTGACCAGAACCAGTCCCGTGCCCTAACCACGCCGACATGCCTACACCAGGAGAAAGGGCAGATATGCGTGTCGATCTTAACATGAAAAGAAGGCGCCACCCAGACGTTCGGGCGAACCGCGCCTGGTGGCCCACCCCAAGGGCGTGAGACCCCTCTACATATGTTCAGATCCATTCCGTCATCATCCCCCAGACATGAACGAGAATCCGTCGATAACCAACCCAGGTCGTGGGATGTGGTCGTCGGAAGAGGAAAAACCCCCATCTCAGTTGCTTTATAAAAACGCCGTTTTAACCACAAGCAACCAAGGCGTGCCAGTCAGTCGCCTGTTTACAGCGAGCTAGCACTATATGTGCGTCGGGACACACCCCCATCAATGAACAGGCTATTTAGACCTGTCATTGAATCCCCAAGGCGCCCAGGGGAACGACAAGAGGGGTGTGACACTTCCTAACTCCAACACTTTTTGAATAGAAAAGAAGGAAGCACCAACAGTATGTATCCCAGTCTACACAGCCGGGGGTAAAAAAAATTCACATTTTTACATCCCACCACCCTCCCATAGGAAGGAGACGGGGATCCCCAGAGAGACTTCCCACGCGAGCTGTACAGATTGAAAAGAATATATTGCACCTTGAGCCATGTAAAAAATTGGTTTTAGGGCTCTCCGGGGAAGAGGCACTGAACCCATACACACTCAATAATCGAATTGAATCGAATACATACACAATAGAATAGGACACCTTCTAGAGGGTCCACTCACTTTGACAATCTTAGGAGGAAGGCTCTGTACTCTGATGGAGGCTCCCTCACATGGAAGGAGGAGTCCGAACTCACAGAAGGCCCGAATAGGCGCTTGGTGAGGAGGAGCCCTGACCACCCCCCCGAAACAGATCCATCACATGGACCTGAACAGCACACGGAAGTCCTACCAACAAAGACGCGCACGGTGACGTACTCTATGGCGGGGGAATTTCTGCGGTGCACACGCCCAATATTCCAGGCCGTGGGACCAGGAAACTCCCCCCCCCCCCCACCCCCCACCCTGTAACGTGCCGAACCGCAACGTGACAGGAACCTTGAAGGACAGGGGGTGTACCCCTGACCGACAGAAACAAGGGGGAGAGGAAAGGTTACCAGTTCACCCCTTTACGACCCCACACCCATGATACGATGTAATGGCAAAAAGAGAATATGACACAGTCATAGTCAGCTCTATGAAGCGTTTGACAGCTTCACACAGCGCATGAGCCAACCTGCTATCTGATTTTTACTAAGGAAAAAACACAGAATAGAGAGGGCTCTCTAAGAGCCCCGGTCCAACATACACATGTGCTTCTGTGGCCAGTCCAACCCAGTTGTAGGTCACATGACACACACAACCCATCATCACCTACAAAAAATGGCAAAAACACTCTACAGAGGAACGCCGTTTTTCATAATGAGAGAATACATCATTCTCGATTAGTATCGGCCACAGGCCTTGCTAAGCACACACGACAGCGACCAAACAATCTTTTCTTTTAGGAAAATAAAGTTTCTCCAGCAGTTTTAGCACAACCTCAGCAATCAAGCTAAGGGTTACATCGCATCCCTACCACACAAAAGACACAATGTAGTGCAACAACATGTCTGATAGGAGGATGAAAAAGTCCCAGGGAACCGGGGGGAAAAACACAATCCTCCTGCTTTACCCTTAATACGGCCAGTTAAAACAGGAAAACCTGTTAATATGTGAACACACTGTTCATTGTCATCACAGGCTGAGAAAAGAAAAAACTTTACTCATTTGTCACTAAGCATAGCTTCATAGGTTAGTTACCCCTTAGTTGTGAGTACACGGTACATAACAACACACATGATGTTTCTCACACAACAACCAGATAATTTTCACATCTGTAACAACAACCCGATTTGCCCGGAGAAGCTATTTACCAGTGACAAGACAGTTCACACAAAACTTGCGTCGTATCCCAAATGTATTGCAGCAACACACGTTTTCTTACTGCACCTGGTATTCCCAGGTGGTCTCCCATCCAAGTACTAACCAGGGCCGAACCTGCTTAGCTTCCGAGATCGGGCGTGTTCAGGTTGGTATGGCGGTAATGGAAAACAGCGTTATTTACAAAACATATAGAAGGTAAAGCCAGAAAGACGCGTATAAGGTCTGGCCAAACCTTGTCCTACCCGGAGCGTAGATCAGCGAAGTGCAGTCTCAAGACACCGTAGAACACAGCCATCCTGTGTTGTTCGATCTGGGCAGCGTCGCCGCTCTACCCGTCGCAACGGTCCCTTTGTTGACGCAATCCTTGCCGTCCTGGCTCAGGGCAGGATCGACGAACATCCCCTGTCAAAGATGACGTCGTAGTCAAGAGTGTAAAACATGTTATAATCAAAGCACGTTCAACAGAGTAGCATTAAGCTAACGGCCGCTCCAACCGTCGGTCGCTATTGCCCCTCACGGGAGCCAGGGTGTACCCCTGACCAACAGAAACAAGGGGGAGAGGAAAGGTCACCAGTTCACCCCTTTACGACCCCACACCCATGATACGATGTAATGACAAAAAGAGAATATGACACAGTCATAGTCAGCTCTATGAAGCGTTTGACAGCTTCACACAGCGCATGAGCCAACCTGCTATCTGATTTTTACTAAGGAAAAAACACAGAATAGAGAGGGCTCTCTAAGAGCCCCGGTCCAACATACACATGTGCTTCTGTGGCCAGTCCAACCCAGTTGTAGGTCACATGACACACACAACCCATCATCACCTACAAAAAATGGCAAAAACACTCTACAGAGGAACGCCGTTTTTCATAATGAGAGAATACATAATTCTCAATTAGTATCGGCCACAGGCCTTGCTAAGCACACACGACAGCGACCAAACAATCTTTTCTTTTAGGAAAATAAAGTTTCTCCAGCAGTCTTAGCACAACCTCAGCAATCAAGCTAAGGGTTACATCGCATCCCTACCACACAAAGACACAATGTAGTGCAACAACTAGAGCTGCCGCGGTATTGATATTTTCCTTACCGCACAAATTTGCAAAATATTTCATACCGCCGCGGTAATTACCGCACAGTGCGCACAAAAAATAAAAAGTTTGAATGCATTTTTTTTTTTTTAGTAGTCTACTCGTATAGCCTGCCTCTAGTCTAATGGCGCTTTTCCACTGCATATTACCTACTCGACTCGACCCGCTTTAGGCACCTGGTACTTCGTTCCTTTTCCACTGCAGCCAGGTACTACTCCGTTTGTCTCCGTGTGGGGAATGGGGATGCAGGCGGGGCCGCCGCCGCTCGCGTACACTGAAAGCTCCGTGGGCATAGATGTCCGAGGGCTTGCAGCAAGCCAGAGTTTAACACAGTTTCAATCAATCAATCAATAACAACATTAACCAGACTCTCGTTGCGTCTATTCTGCCAAAGCTAACGTTACCTCTCATTGTGTATTCTACCAAGCAAACCCGGGTTTAACGTTACCTCTCGTGTATATCGGCTGACTGTAGTATTAGGCTAATAACAACAACAAACTTAACACATCAGCGATCTTGTTGTGACACTAAACTCTCCGCTCAGTGGTAAATTGGGTTGATGTTGGTTTTGTTTCATCAATAAATAAGGCAGAATACACAGTGAATCCATTATTTTTTGTTTATTGCACTTGGTTCTGTCGCAAACAAATCCTGAATGAAATGCATCCTTAGCGAGGCAGTAAAGATGGCGGCGTTCTGTTTTCGTTCAGAGGCTACAAAGTGTGACGCGTCTCTCTTCTGACCAGTCAGTGGTCTGCAATGTTTCACATGTTTTTTCTGGTACCACTTCTACCCAATAGGGTCGCTTGGAACCGAGTAGGGTATATCTGCAGAGCCGCAAGCCGCAAGCCAACTTTATTATTATGATAAAAAACAGCGGTGACGCGGTATTCAGCCTAACTCTGCGGTGAGCGTGATGCAACAGCGATACCGCGGTAATGCGGTTATCGCGGCAGCTCTAGCAACAACATGTCTGATAGGAGGATGAAAAAGTCCCCAGGGAACCGGGGGAAAACACAATCCTCCTACTTTACCCTTAATACGGCCAGTTAAAACAGGAAAACCTGTTAATATGTGAACACACTGTTCATTGTCATCACAGGCTGAGAAAAGAAAAAACTTTACTCATTTGTCACTAAGCATAGCTTCATAGGTTAGTTACCTTAGTTGTGAGTACACGGTACATATAAACACACATGATGTTTCTCACACAACAACCAGATCATTTTCACATCTGTAACAACAACCCGATTTGCCCGGAGAAGCTAATACCAGTGACAAGACAATTCACACAAAACTCGCGTCGTATCCTAAATGTATTGCAGCAACACACGTTTTTGGAAAACAGCGTTATTTACAAAACATGTAGAAGGTAAAGCCAGAAGACGCGTATAAGGTCTGGCCAAACCTTTGTCCTACCCGGAGCGTAGATCAGCGAAGTGCAGTCTCAAGACCCCGTAGACAACACAGCCGTCCTGTGTTGTTCGAACTGGGCAGCGTCGCCGCTCCAACCCGTCGCTACAGTCCTCTTTGTTGACGCAATCCTTGCCGTCCTGGCTCAGGGTAGGGTCGACGAACATCCCCTGTCAAAGATAACGTCGTAGTCAAGAGTGTTTAAAACATGTTATAATCAAGGCACGTTCAACAGAGTAGCATTAAGCTAACGGCCGCTCCAACCGTTCGGGCGCTACTGCCCCTGCTCGCGAGACGCCGAGCGAACGGCGCACGCGACCAGAGGGGAGCTCGCGGTGGCGCGCGAGGAGCCGGAGCTACCCCGCGCCAGGCCTTGGCCGATAGCAGCAAGCTAACGTTTCCTAGTGATCACAACAGGCTAGCGCCGCAGCTAACAGCTGACTGGCTAACAGTAGGCCAAACCTATGTAGGCCACGCAGTGATCCCAGCAGGCTAACGCCGCAGCTAACAGCTGACTGGCTAACCGTAAGCTAAGCAGCTATCACCTGAACTTGTACACAATGATATAACACTCACCCAGACAGGCCGCCGTTCTGAACCCCTCCTCACTTTTTAAGAGAAAAGAGAAACAAGATGTCAACACAGCTTTACAACGGTGATTTTACCAACACCCGACGGAGCCAGCCCAATACCCAAACAGGCCTGTGTAGCTGACTTGAACATAGATCTTCCGCTATCGAACATCTATGCCCATATCTCCTCGTGAAGGAATACTCTCATTTGGATATGAAAGAAGGGGCTACACGGTGACAGAGAGATACCCACTCGTCCAGAAAACACAGGGATCACCAGTGTTAATGGTCGCGGCCCACTAGTTAAAACTACAATGGGCTTCAGACCAAGGTCTTCTGTCGCCTCGGAGGCTGAACAAAGGACCCTAGCCTGGGGCCGGTTTTCATAAACATTGTCAATTAGCCCCCATAGCACTAACAGACAAGTGAAGCCTGCCAGCAACAGTACTCACCCAACCTGAAACCCACCGCTTCTCACAACAGCGGCGCATCCTACAGTTCAGCTGTGGCCTGAAAGGTTTCACCCCAACCAACACAGCAAGGAACTGCAGTTGAGAAGCGTGCTCCCAATACGAAAACCGGTGGAGGGTTTTAGAATGATCACCATCTTCCAGACACTCCAGTGACAAAGACAACATCGCCGTATTTTCTCAAAAATAGTGAGAGAGAAAATAAAGATATGATGTCAACGTATCTCCTTGTTCTTCCTTTCCTCGTAAACATTGTTTTTCCAGACAATATTTTTCTCCACGTCAAGTGGGCATATGAGCAACACGTTGCTTGTGATGAAATTTCAGAAGGAGATGAGTGTGTGGCACCATCCCTGCTTATAGGTAAGCGGATGGGGGTGTGGCCAGATGAATGCTGGCATTTAAAGGTACATTTGTGAAATTATTCAGTGTATATATGCTGAAGCGAGATATATGCAACTGGTGCTGAGCGAAGCCATAACGAAACAGAAC
>NC_140178.1:94180239-94187739 GCF_963971535.1 Notolepis coatsorum | reverse complement strand
AACAAGCCCACAGAACCAAACGAGGTGGAGGAAGAGGGAGGGAGGGAGGAGAGAGAGAGAGAAAGGGAGAACAGGAGTGAGGTGGGGGATGTACTGTAGAAGTGGAGTGGGAAAAGAAAGGGGAGGGGAGAGGGATAGAAAATAAACGAGGGAGAAAACGAGGAGGAGGGACAGATAGAGTGAATGGATGGATGTAAAGTGACAGAGAGGAAGATGAGACGGGATGGGTGGAGTGGAGGAGGAGGAAGAGGAGGATGCATGGGGAGGAGGTGGAGGAGAGGGGGCAAAAGAGATATGAGAGAGGAAGAAAAAGAAAGAAAGAAAGAAAGAAAGAAAAGAAAGAAAGAGAAAGAAAGAAAGAAAGAAAGAAAGAAAGAAACAAACAAACAAACAAACAAACAAACAAACAAACAAAGAAACAAAGAAACAAAGAAACAAAGACAGGAGAGGAAGAAGAGGGAGGAGAGGAGAGAAGAAAGAGAGGAGGCCATATGGGAGAACCATGATGAGTCGGTTGTGTTGAGAGAGGGAGGGAGGTAGTTGAGGAAGAGGAGGAAGAAAAGAATGAGGAAGAAAAATAGAATAAATAAAAAAGACGAGTGAAGTGGAAATCAGAAAATGGCAATTTAAATCCAATCTGTTGTTAATGTGATTCTGGAACCGGACTAACTGAACACAGTGTACAGTCAATTCAACACGTGGTTCAGAGCAAAGCTTGGTGTGTATTCCCTCTCTCTCTCTCTCTCTCTCTCTCTCTCTCTCTCTCTCTCTCTCTCTCTCTCTCTCTCTCTCTCTCTCTCTCTCTCTCTCTCTCTCTCTCTCTCTCTCTCTCTCTCTCTATCTATATACTGTATATATATACATATATATCTCACAAGCATGCAGGTCTCATGAAAAAAGTACAATAAAGGATATTTTTTATCTCAAGCACCCCTCTATTGGCTGCCCGGTTCAATTCCCACTCCTCCCGGGCAGCGTGTCGGTCCTTGAGCAAGACACTTAACCCCTAATTGCTCCTGATGAGCAGGTTGCACCTTGCATGGTTGCCTTCACCACCGGTGTGTGAATGTGTGAGTGAATGGGTAAAATGTGAGGAACAAATTGCAAAGTGCTTTGGATAAAAGCGCTATATACATGCAACCATTTACAATTTACACTCTCTTTCTCTCCCTCCCTTCCTCCCCTCCCTCCCTCTCTCTCTCTCTCTCATCTCTCTCTCTCACTCCCTCTTTCTCTCTCCCTCTTTCTCTCTCCCCCTCTCTCTCTCACACTCTCTGTCTCTCTTTCTCTCACTCTCTTTATCCCTCCCCTTCTCTATCTCTCTCTGTGTGTTCATGAGTTATTGCTGGCATGGCCGTAGCCAGCTATGAGGTCACCGAGGTCCGGACCTCGGTAACTATTTGCGAGTGGGCCGTTTGGTCAACGACGGGGCCGGCCCAATAATCACATCTCTTACTAAGCCCCTCCCCCACTAGGCTGGGAACAGCGGCCCATTATGCGTGCTGCGGCCCAATCACATCTCTTAATAAGCCCCCCCCCCCCCAATAGGCTGGGAACAGCGGCCCATTATGCGTGCTGCGGCCCAATACATCTCTTAATAAGCCCCCCCCCCTCTCTCACCTGTTTCTTGTGTTAGAAGAACAGATGCGGAAACAGGAAAAATGGAGAAACAGAACATGGAGAAATTGCCGGCGGAAAAAATCTGAAAACTAGAGGTGGTCGTGGATGCTGACAAATATAATAAAATAACAGACATGTTTGCTGCTTCAACGTCGTCATCCACAATAATACTAGTGCAGCCGACCGTCACATCTAAGCTGATCAGCACTTCTAATGAGCCGCTGCCCCCTAGTGGCCGGCTGTAACAAACAAGCACACCATTGATTTAATTGCCATTATAACTCGCATACAAAGATCTAACTTACTCCTCTGTCCTCTCTGAGCATGAATATAAAACAAACAGGTGATAACTGTGTAAACCTTATGCAATATTCATCATTGATATTTGGATACTTGAAATCTGTATGAACTGAGTAGTTAGTACCAAATGAATGAATGAATGAAGTTAGTGTTATGGTTTGTAACCGACCCCAATCGCACAACACAAGACAGGTATGATGGTTTGCCAAGAAACAGATATTTATTTAGAACAGGGAAAAAGGGCACTGTCCCTTTAAGGGAGAAAACACAAAACACTGGAATAACACAAGAGGGGAAGGTAAGGTGCCTTTAAGAGGCGGGCCGGAAAAGGGAACACTATGGGAAAGTAAGGGAACGCCTAAGGGAAGGTTAAGGGAACGCCTTGGGACAGAGGAACTAGAGACTAGGTAAACCAGGGACAAGGAGAGCTAGGGAACAGGAGAAACGGGGACAAGGGGAACTAGGGACAAGGAACTAGGTGGAACTAGAAGGGGAGAACTTGGGACCAGGAACTAGGTGGAACTAGAAAGGGGAGAACTAGGGAACAGAGGACTAGGGACTGAGGGGACTGAGGCCCGCGGAGGCGGGCTGGGGAACAGGGAGGAACTGGGGACAGAGAACCGCGGAGGCGGGCTGGGGACAGGGAGGAACTGGGGACTGGTGGGAAAACATCTGGGCCGCTCTGCAGAACAGAGGAGAGGGTTAATATTCAAAGGGAACAAACAGAGCAGATGCAGAACAGTCCAAATAACAAAGTAACAAAGTAAATACTATCTTCGTGTGAATAAACACACAGTGGGAGATGAAATGTCCAAAATAATATCCACGAGAGAACAAAACAGAGTGGGAGATGAAATGTCCAAACAAATAACTAAGTGAGAACTAAAGAGGCAATACGCTGGGTAACAGCAGCGGGACGAGGGCAAGGGGCATTACGCTGAGTGAGTGACATCACAATCAAAACTCACCCAGGCGTATGCGTAAAGGTACAGGGACAGCTGCGGGAACGGGGGCAAGGGCACTACGCTGAGTGAGTGACATCACAATCAAAACTCACCCAGGCGTATGCGTAAAGGTACAGGGGCAGCAGCGGGAACGGGGGCAAGGGCACTACGCTGAGTGAGTGACATCACAATCAAAACTCACCCAGGCGTATGCGTAAAGGTACAGGGGCAGCAGCGGGAACGGGGGCAAGGGCACTACGCTGAGTGAGTGACATCACAATCAAAACTCACCCAGGCGTATGCGTAAAGGTACAGGGACAGCAACGGGAACGGGGGCAAGGGCACTACGCTGAGTGAGTGACATCACAATCAAAACTCACCCAGGCGTATGCGTAAAGGTACAGGGACAGCAACGGGAACGGGGGCAAGGGCACTACGCTGAGTGAGTGACATCACAATCAAAACTCACCCAGGCGTATGCGTAAAGGTACAGGGACAGCAACGGGGCGAGGGCATCGCCACCGGGTGGCTGGCTGTCCGAGCCGAGGGACAGAGTGCTGGAACAGTGGCGGTGGCGAGGGTGTCGTCCACCGGGTAGCCGACTGTTGGAGCCGAGGAACAGGGTGCTGGAACAGCGGCGGTGGCGAGGATGTCGTCCACCGGGTAGCCGCTGTCGGAGCCGAGGAACAGAGTGCGCGCCACACCTTGGTGTGCGCGTCGGAACAGTGGCGGTGGCGAGGGCGTCGTCCACCGGGTAGCCGCTGTCGAAGCCGAGGAACAGAGTGCGCGCCACACCTTGGTGTGCGCGTCGGAACAGTGGCGGTGGCGAGGATGTCGTCCACCGGGTAGCCACTGACGGAGCCGAGGAACAGAGTGCGCGCCACACCTTGGTGTGCGCGTCGGAACAGTGAGACGCCTCGGGGTGCGTCTGCGAGGAGGAGTGTGCCAAGCACGAAGGTCTGGAAGATGCGCGTCGGCGCGCTGAGGTCTGGAGAGCGTGCCAAGCTCGAAGGTCTGGAAGATGCGCGTCTGTGCGCTGGTACGGAGGAGCGTGCCAAGCTCGAAGGTCTGGAAGATGCGCGTCTGTGCGCTGGTACGGAGGAGCGTGCCAAGCTCGAAGGTCTGGAAGATGCGCGTCTGTGCGCTGGTACGGAGGAGCGTGCCAAGCTCGAAGGTCCGGGAGATGCGCGTTGGTCTAGATGTGCGTCAGGACGAACAGCTGCGCTGGGGTCTGCAGTGGAACGCTGGGGTGCCTCCCGTGGAAGTTACAGGGAGCGCAGAACAGTCTCCTCCACAGGCTACGGCGACAGCAGACGAAGGCTGGAGCAAACATCTCAAGGCTGGAGAGATCCATCTTACAGCATTGGTAGACCAGAGGATCTCCCGAAAAAGTCTAGATGTTAGAGAATATGACTCAGCATGAATACAACACGACCCCACGCCAAAACGAGGGGAAGCGCCCTGGTATTTAAAGCCCACAGGGGGACTGATTAGCCTGCCATCACAGGTGCGAGAGATAATAGAATATCAAACAGGTGTGGCCACTAAGGGTAAGGAACGAGAGGGTGGGGGCTAGAGAGAGTGAGTAGGGAATTCCTAACAGTAGGCTTAAAGAAGACAGAGAAAAGGTAGTGAGCAGCGGGCAAAACCTCACAGTTAGTATAAAATGGAACAGCTCCATGCATTAATTGAATAAACAACTATTTGCTCATTACCAGTATGGTATTGTTTAAATTGTACAGCTTTTTGCACATATTTGTCAGGGAATTCCAACAATTCTGGACCTGAATGTACCAGTTCATTGTAATCATCTCTCTCTCTCCTTAATGTCTAGTCAAGCCAGAAATGGACCTCCCTAATTTCTAAACCCTGGCTGGGTGGTGTCCGACCGATTATAGTGGGCCGGTCTGGGCCAAAAAAAAATGGACCTCCCTAATTTCTAAACCCTGGCTACGGCCCTGATTGCTGGTCAGTGGGGTAATAAGCCTGTGGGCAGATTTATGGATGAGTGACAGTTATAAACCACAAAAACAGAGATAGGAGTCACAGGGTATAATTGAAAAAGTTGAGCATCTATTGATTCTGAGAGGCTACACACAGACCAGTGGAGGCTGCTGACCAAATTTTTAGGTGAAGCACAAATTATTATATTATATTATATATTAAATAATATTTTTAAAACATCCCCCACTGTGTGTCAGTGGTCAGTGGACACAGATGAAAACATATTAACATTAGGTGACAGCGGACCTGACCAGATGAAAACATATTAGGTGACAGCGCACCTGACCAGATGAAATCATATTAGGTGACAGCGCACCTGACCAGATGAAATCATATTAGGTGACAGCGCACCTGACCAGATCAAAACATATTAGGTGACAGCGCACCTGATCAGATCAAAACATTTTAGGTGACAGCGCACCTGACCAGATCAAAACATATTAGGTGAAGGTGACAAGGAAGCCACAGACACATACCCCCCCGACACTCAACTAACCGCCTCGGACAGTCCTTCATACCAGTGGCCATCAGGCTCCACAACAGTGGGCAGCAACTGCTGCCAGACATCGACCTAGAACTAATAGGAACCCAAGTAGGACAATAACACTACCTTATGCATACTGCACCTTATGTGGATACTGTGATACTGTGAATAATGAATAATGTATATTTCAGTTAGTTAGATAGTAAATTATATCGACCTATTTGTTTACACAGCTTGTGTTGTTTTCACTACCTGTATCCCCCCCCCCTTCCCCCATGCTGATATGATGCCTGAATTTCCCCAAGGGGATCAATAAAGGAATATCTTATCTTATCTTAAAAGGAAAGATGAAATTACCTACCTGGGTTCAAATCTTTCCTGTGACAAAATGGGATCCAATGTAATAAAACTAAGTCAACCAACGAACTAGATTCCTGTACCGGATCTCCTCTCTGGTAAACAAGAATACCTTGAAGACTCTAACAGGAGCACTCATTCAAGGGTACTACGACTATGCTTCTATGCTTGCACCTCATGGTACCAAAGCACCTCAAAGGCACTAAAAACAAGATTACAAACATCACAAAACAAACTGGTCAGACTACTGCTTGACCTTACTCCTAAAACCCACCTCACCCCTGTCCACTTTGACAACCTAGGATGGCTTAGAGTAGACGACAGAGTACAGCAACTTGCAATGGGCCTGGTCTACAAGATACACTACACCACTAAGATACCCATGTGCATGTCGAAATACTTCCCAAAGGTCAGTAAATACCACGACCACAACACCAGAGGGAGTTCCACAAATCATGTTCAACCCAGATAAAATAATTTAAAAAGTAAAAAAAAAATTTAAAAAAAAAAATTTAAATAAAAGAAAATAGTCATAACTTTGAAATGAGATTGCATAGGTCTATGAATCGATATCGCGATTCTGTTTCGATTAATTGCCCAGCCCTACAGTGTGTACAGTAAATTAGCTTGGTGATTATCATTGTGATGTAGGATAAGCTGGCTAGCTACTGTTAGCATACAAGCACTGTAGCCTACTTACTTTTTCATCCACAACGTTTTTTCTGATCCAGATGCATAAGTCCACTTCTTCATGTTGCTCAGTTGCTGGTTTATACTTCGGTCCTAATGTTGGCGCAAAGTTTAATTTAGCCTGACTTGACTTGTTATAGCTGTACAGCTTACTAACTACTAAACAACAACTTTCTCATAGTCTCAACTTTCACATAAACAAAACGGGTCCAGCTGCATGTCCGAAGGATAGGTTTAGCTCGGGCCAATCTCAAGTTTCTCAAGTTTCTTTATTAGTTGTCATACAGAAGTACAGAATACTTTTATACAAAATGCTTCTTTATTTTTTTTGTATTTTATTTTTTTATTATTTTTTAAACAAACATATAAACAAACATGACAACACACGATAAGATATACAAGCATTAATTGTCAGGGCACATCCAATGAGATCACCTTTTGGTTAGTTGTTTTATATAAGATATACCCATAATACCTGTTATCTAAAAAAAAAAAAAAAAAAACCCTACACACATATGCTCAGCTCGAACCCCCCCCCAAAATGCTTCTTTATGTTTGAAGAAAAAAAAATTCACTGGCATTTTTCTTACAGAGGAAAACATTTATAATAAAAAAATAATAATAATAATAATTTAAAAAAAAAATATATATATATATATATTTTTTTTTTATATATATATAGGTATATGTAAATTAATAATAATTATGAATTATGAGTGAATTTGTGTTTCACGTGTTGTCATAGAGAAACCTCCACTGACACAGACATAAAACTATACATTACAACTTGCTGTAATTCGAACCTATGTTGTCTTCAGAATCCTTGTATATATCTACCAATACAATACACCAATACTGATGTCTAGAATGAACCAAAAGAAACTAAGATTCTGGTAGATGTTTGATTACCATAGCTCCAAGAGAACAAATCATGCGTTCAATCACGAAGTTAATCTCATTAACCCTTTCACAACCACCACGGTTTGAAGTGTGGTAGTGAAAGGGTTAACCCTTTGTCGTGTGGCAGTGAAAGGGTTAACCATCTGTATTGTTGCAGTGAACGGGTTAACCCTTTGTTAGTGTGGTAGTGAAAGGGTTAAA
>NC_140178.1:94150239-94170239 GCF_963971535.1 Notolepis coatsorum | reverse complement strand
TCTCCGTTTCCAATATTTTGAAATAAAACTGGTGCTTTTATTTCATGCAATGCATGTCTTTTCAGCACCACGCGCTGTCCACCTCAAGCCTATACGGTACATTGCATCTCGCTGCCTATATACCTGTTATTCAAGTGCGTAAAACTGCCCGTTTTATTATCGAAATATTGGAAACTGAGATAACATACTCTTTATTTTGACATCGGATGACGACGACATGACAGAAGTTGACCAGCGTGGGGACAATTGTGTAAACTGCCGCGTGACATGTAGGAAATTGGTCCGCGGAGGTCCGCTCGACTATGAAGGCTCAAAGAGTCCGCGCGGACCTCCGCGGGGTCTGCTCTGTGTACAGTCTGCTGGACTATGGGAGCGCCTTCAGACTTCAGAGCGGCGAAAGTGCACGGAGAAAGGCACATTTACATTGGAACAGCTGCAGGGTCATTACAATTTTACAGTTTTCTTTCATTTTCTTGTTCGCCCAATAACGTTAACCAAATGAAACCAATGGAAAGAAACACACACATCGCCGACACACCAGGGGCGTCATTTTGGTATAAAAAAAAATGTAAAAAAAAAAATGTATTACAATTTTTTATGTTGATTTATAATTTGAATGTCAACATTATGAACTAAGCTTCGAACTATTCGGTACAGCCCTAGCATGTTTTGATATTGTCAATTATCTCACTTTTACTAGGTGACTTTTACTGTGACTAACAGAAATATGCCCAAAAAAAGGAAAATGGAAATAGGGAAATTTTTTAATCAAAGGGCAGCAGAGACAAGTGATACAGGGACACAGGTAAGGTCTGGCTTAGTGATTATAATAGTGCAGTTCAGCATTCAGTAACCCATACTTTTTGTGAATGTGTTTTTGATACTACATTCTGTTGAACACACACCTCAAAACCGTGCCTAAGGAAAATTTACTCAATTGCAAGAAAAGTAATAGACAGTTATGATATTACATTCTGCATAATTCGTATGCAAAATATTGTGGTTCCCTGCTTTAGTCTGTTGACACATTTCTATACTAAAAATGCTTGTGTAGTCCTGTGTCATACCTAAATGTCATATAACTGAATTGTATAGAAACAACTCACCAAAAGTGACTATTGCACAACTGATTTGACAAAAAAAAATCCCCCCCCCCCCCCTCCTCGCCATACCTTGCCTTTTACTGAAATGACGCTACTGTGACACACACACACGTGCCAAGAAACACATCAACATTCTCCCCCGCTGGACTCGCAGGCACAGCTCATCAAATAAAAAAAAGAAACATGCTTTGCCGGACAGATCATCTGAGCTCCACTGTGTTTAAATCCAAATAATCCTCTGCCATTGTTGTAATATTTCATCTGTTCTCTAGTATTCAGTCTCGTCGTGAAGTAAAATTCTCTCTAGAAGTGAAACTGAAACTTAGCAAGGATAAGTTGTTAAAGGGGCAGTAGGCAAGTGGATGCCTGAACACAGAATGACACCAGTATCACTGACTACCACGGCAAGCCTATAGAAAATTATTCTATTTAATAATTATTATTATAATATAATATAAATTAATAAAAAAAAAATTGTATTATTATTATAGATTTTCTTTCTTCTGTTGTACCGAACTCGTACCGAACCGTGACCCCAATACCGCAGTACATACCGAACCGTGGCTTCTGTGTACCGTTACACCCCTAGTTGTTACATAGTGTCATTGTCATTGAGCATCCTGATGGCCTGGCGATAGAAGCTCCTTCTGAAGGCCTCTGCATGCTACAGCAAATTCAAAGCAACTTCGACACAACATCGACAAAGCAACGGTGTTGCAGACACTCTACCTTTATGCTTCTGCAAAATCAACGCGCAGCCTATGTAACATTGTACCCCGTATGTAGCTAGGTTCCCTAGATAGATGACGCTTCCCTTCTCAACCAACCCATTGATAAAAGCAGAAAAATAAGCATAATTTTTACTTCCGGGCGGGGGGTTTCAAAATAAAAGAGCGAGTCTAAAAGCACCGTAAATACGTTTATTTTTTACAATATCTAACGTTACACGAACCTAAACTAATCTAAAGTTAGTTTAGGTTCGTGTTAACTTTGGATAATGTACAAAATAAACGTATTTCCGGTGATTTTAGACGTCGCTCTTTTATTTTGAAAACCCCCGACCGGAAGTGTTATAGTGTCTGTTGCTAGCAGCTTCACTTTCTGTGCTTTTCGAGCTAACGTTACCGTAACATCATTAGTTTCCAATGGAGAGGACCTCGGCTCACATGCAGCTCAAACTACCTATTGGAATAAATTACTTGATTGATGTTTAACTTGTCCCTGTGTGTGTCCAGTCATTTCGACTAGCAAACGTTGTATTTAACGTTACCTCAGGACGGTAACGTTACCATTGTATTTACTTGGTTAGCTATGTAGCTAGCATTTTGAATAGACCCAATGCTAGCTGGCTGGCTACATCTTTATTTACTAAATTATGGAGGCTTTTTAATCGTCAAGGTAAGAGAGGATTTGTCATGATCAACTGAAGGCGTATGCTATGGAACAATATGTGCTTGGGTTTTCAGAAAAAGGCGAGCTATGTGACGCTGATTATTTAGCGTCAACGCTGGCTTCAACAATGGAGGATATTATTATCTGCGGGACTAATATTATTCTATGACAGCCCCGCCCCCATTCGCTAACCAACCAATCACTGCTACGCAATATCAACGCAACGGTTGTTCAGATTAGATTCTGGGGACATGTACGCAACGTCCAAGCAACACAGTCTACAAGACCCTCTAAAACAACCGCGCTGAAATCGCGCCGATGTTGTGTTGCAGTTGCTTTGAAGTTGCTGTAGCATGTAGAGGCCTTGAGTCTCTCTGTACTGGCCATGAGACTCTGTGAGTGAGTGAGTGAGTGAGTGAGTGAGTGAGTGAGTGAGTGAGTGAGTGAGTGAGTGAGTGAGTGAGTGAGTGAGTGAGTGAGTGAGTGAGTGAGTGAGTGAGTGAGTGAGTGAGTGAGTGAGTGAGTGAGTGAGTGAGTGAGTGAGTGAGTGAGCGAGCGAGCGCAATGTTCCATGCATAGCCCGCGGCGGCAGTCCCTGGATGCCGCAAGAAAAATAGAAGAAGATAAAAAGAGAGAGAGAGAGAGAGAGAGAGAGAGAGAGAGAGAGAGAGAGAGAGAGAGAGAGAGAGAGAGAGAGAGAGAGAGAGAGAGAGAGAGAGAGATGCCAGTATATTACCATGCATGCATTAGATAATGCCACTGTTTGGGTGGTGTGTGTGTCTTCAGCGCTCTGTATTGGAGTGATTGACTGGTCTCCTCAGTGAACGACCTGCTCCTGGGTTTGATCAGTGACTCATCCGTGAATCTGAGAGAATAATGAGACGCCAAAGTGATTGTTCATTGTTTTTTTAAAGGCCATCTGGTACACCACCTGGGGGCACACACACACACACACACACACACACACACACACACACACACACACACACACACACACACACACACACACACACACACCTACACACACACACACACACACACACACACACACACACACACACACACACACACACACACACACACATGGCTGCAGTGCAGGATGCACACACATCATGAAGGCAAGTGAGCATAGCCATGTACACACATAGACATGAGGGACCAACACGTGTCAGGCAGGCAAACAGGCGCACACACACACACACACACACGCGCACGCACGCACGCGCACGCACGCACGCACACACACACACACACACACACACACACACACACACACACACACACACACACACGCACGCACGCACGCACACACACACACACACAGCAAAATGTCTCTTTTTTATTTGCAGCTAAAACTAACATGGTCCCCTGTGTTGTAGGCAAGGTATCCATCAGACAGTACAGTAAGCAAGGTTTCCGTCAGACAGTACAGTAACATTGCACCACTGCATATCGAGGTCCATTAGACTCTGCTGTGGTTTATCACCGTGACGGTAGTGTATGTGTGCGTGTCACTGTGAGGGTGTGTTCAGTGACCCCAGAGTCACTGTGTTACGGAGAGCAAAACTATCAATCACACCTCAGTGCCATGATGATCAGTGTGCGTGTGGGAAGCAGTTCATCAATGCATAGCATGTGACTGTGTGTGTGTGTGTGTGTGTGTGTGTGTGTGTGTGTGTGTGTGTGTGTGTGTGTGTGTGTGTGTGTGTGTGTGTGTGTGTGTGTGTGACTGTGTGTGTGTGTGTGTGTGTGTGTGTAAGGCAGATTGATAAGGCTAATGGTGTGACAGACCTCTTGCTGCTATCTCATTAGTTATAATAAAGGGCTTCTGTCAATGGGATACAACACACACACACGTACACACACCCTCTCACACACACACACACACACACGTACACACACCCTCTCACACACACACACACACACACACACGTACACACACCCTCTCACACACACACACACACACACACACACACACACACACACACACACACACACACCCTCTCACACACACACACACACACACGTACACACACCCTCTCACACACACACACACACGTACACACACCCTCTCACACACACACACACACACACACACACGTACACACACCCTCTCACACACACACACACACACACACACACACACACACACACACACGTACACACACCCTCTCACACACACACACACACACACACACATAATTGTATTCACTATAATCCACCATCACACCGTTTGTAGAGGAATAGAGAAAATGAGAGGTGTGTGAGCAAGAAATAACAAGAACAAGACAGAGTCTGAGTAGAGAGACAGTAGAGGATGAGAGAGAGAGAGAGAGAGAGAGAGAGAGAGAGAGAGAGAGAGAGAGAGAGAGAGAGATACATTGCCAAGTAAAATGTTTACACCATACTGTGAATTTGTATTTAACCCATCCTAACTATTCAGTTGAACTATTTGTGAACAGTGGGCAGCCACAGACCACCTCCAGTTCCAGTGCCTTGCTCAAGGGCAATGGCATGAATATGTACTTAGCATGTTTTTTTTTTTTTTTTTAACACTTATAGTATAGTTAGATAGCCCCACTATAAAACATTGCTGATACTCTCTCTACAATAATAAGACATACGCCTATAATAATAATAATAATAATAATAATAATAATAATAATAATAATAATAATAATAATAATAATAATAATAATAATAATAATAATAATAATAATAATAATAATTGTAACTGAGGGGTACAATTCCCTGACTGTATTGTTAGATATGATATTTAATACCACTACCTCATGTACTTTAACTTCTGGCCACCCAGTACAAGATATAAGTATGATGAACACTTTCCCACCTGATGAAACGAATCCACACAAATGTACCAAATCGAAGGTTTAATACAGCAAAAGGTGTATACAACGATCACTTAATTACATTTATGATTTGAAATATGAAATATGCACTTTTATGGCAAATGAGTATTCGTAGGTAAATCAACATTGAATGTCCAATCTCTGGTTACGCAGGGAGTAAGTATACAACCTGGAATATTTAGGAAAACGATAGCGATGGTACTTAAATGATTATAGCTGGATACACTAAGGGGGGGGGGGGTCCCGCTGGTTGTAAGACAGTAGGAGGGGGGGGTTAGAGAAGCCGCTGGCGGTATCCCATCTGGCCGACGGTATCCCATCTGGCCGACGGTGTCTTGGGAGAATCCAAAGTCTTGGACACGGTGCCCACAGAACCTCGGACCGCAGACGAATACAGCTGGACCCTCTGTGGACGGTAGCTGCCGGTCCACAACGGAGAGACGTGAGGCGACCTCACTGGTGTCGAGCGCCGTCTCACCTGGAGTCCTCTCCGGGGGGTAGTTCCAACACTCCGCAGTGTTGGCCTTTATCCATGGAATAATCAAAGCACACAAAGCATAATCCAAGCCGTGGAAGGCTCGCCGTCGTCCGGGTAGAGTAATCCAATATACAGGTCCAGTCGCTCTTGGCCCGGAGCTCCTCGGATGCAAGCACCACTAGGGGTCTGCTCAGCCTGGTTAAGCGTCCAGATAACGTCAGGAACGATGGGGGTACTGATAACTTTAGAACTCTAACCGAACGATGCACCAGGCTTTGCGTCTGTCACTCTGTTGGAGGGTAAAGAACTGGACTAAAAAGAAAGTTCTACTTTACTTGCGCCATATATATATGCGCTATGAACAAATAGTACCATTCGTATTTCGCCCGACATATTCCTGCGCGGAACCGGGGCTTGCCACGACATGTTAGGCGGCACGATTGAACTTGGACCTAGGGGTATGGCAACCTGGCGCCAGGTTCTCGTCCAATGGTAGAATGAAACTATTATGGGCTGTTTAGTAGACTAAAGGGATATTCAGTGCATATTGTACAAGGAATATACAGGGGATATCAAACGATATACAAATACAATTAAATATATATATATAAATAAATATACATATTCGGTTTAATCTGATCCTTCACAACAGCCGCCCCCTAATTAGTCCCACCTAATTAGCTAAGCAGAGACAGATTAACCGCACTGTCTACCACTCAAGGTCCGCTGTAAGGGTCAGTCAACTCACAAAGTCATAGGGTCATGGTCATCATCGATAGTATCTGGGAGTCGGGGCAGTTCTATGAGCCTCGCCACGGGACGTGTGTAAGTGCGCCCTTGGACGAGTACTTCAGCTGCTCGGACCTTGCCATCGGCACCGGTGATCACTTTGCTTACGCGGCCAGCCGGCCACATAGCTCTGGGTAGTGACTGGTCAATAATCATGACGACTGTTCCTTCTGTCAAATTGTCTCTCTCTTTTACCCACTTCTGGCGGGTCTGTAGAGACGGTAGGTAGTGAAGTAGGAAGCTGCTCCAAAACTTGTCAGCTAGTACTTGGCTGTACCTCCACATTCTTCGGCCGTTCGCTTCTTCAGGCCTGTACATTGTCTGGGGTAGCGCGGGGTCCAGCCGCCCCATTAGGAGTGTGTTGGGGGTGACTGGGTCGACATCTGCTACATCACTGGAGACGTAACCGAGGGGTTTTGAGTTCAATACTCCCTCGATCTCCGTAAGGACTGTCATTAGGACTTCCTCCGCCACAGTCTGGGCTCCGAGTACTGCGTACAGGGCTGTCTTTATAGAACGTACTTCTCGTTCCCAGGTTCCACCGAAGTGGGGTGCGTTCGGGGGATTAAACTGGAAGTCAATCTGGGCTGGAGCGAGGTGGGTCTTAAGTTCTGGGCCCATAGCTTGGAAGCTCTCTCTCAGCTCTCTTTCTCCGCCTTTGAAGTTGGTCCCGTGATCAGACAACAATGTAGACGGTTTTCCTTTCCGTGATGCGAATCTCCGGAAGGCCATAAGGAATGAGTCTGTGCTCATGGTCGGAAGGAGCTCGATATGTATCGCTCTGGTGGTCATGCATTTGAATACAATACCCCACCGCTTCTCGGTGCCTCTTCCTCTCTTTATATACAACAAGCCAAAGCAGTCCATGCCTGTGGAGTGGAATGGCTTGTCGCCGATTCGGAGGCGACAGGGGGGTAAGTCAGCCATCCGTGGTATGCTGGGCTGCGCGCGCCACTTACGGCAGTCTAGACAGGTTCGCTGGAAGCGCCGTACTGCTTCTCTCCCTTGCAATATCCAATAACGACGTCTGATCTCCGCGAAGACTCTCTCTGCTCCTGCGTGGTGTACATCCTCGTCGTATTTCTTTATGATCAGCTCTGTGACCTTGTGTCGGCTGTTCAAGACGATCGGGTACTTAATGTCATCTGGTAGATCGGGGGCTCTCCGCAGGCGACCACCCACTCTGATGAGATTATGGGCGTCACTCTCTGGTGCCAGGTGAATCAGTCTGCTGTCTGATGGGACGGGGTTTCCTCCCTGTAGACAGTCTAGCTCGTCGGGGAACGAGTCTCTCTGGGCTCGTTGTAGTAGAAGAAGTTCTGCTTCTTCGTAGTCAGCTGCTGACATGTCAGTGGTGGACTGAATCTCTGGGTGGTGCCGCAGGAATGTTCTTTGTTGCGCACTCTCTAGGGTAATGCAGTCATCTATGTTGGGGTCTGTGGAGGCGACAGTGCTCAGTCCACAGAACATAGGTTTCTTGTTCTCAGCCTCCTCGTTACTTGCTTCCCTCGGGGTGGGCGTAGGCCAATCTCCTTCCGGGAGCTTGAGGAATGCTGGTCCGTCACTGTAGATGTTGCGACGGGTTAGGTCATCCAGAGACATTCCCCGGGTGATGACGTCAGCTGGGTTGTGTTTGGTGTCCACATACCGCCAGCTTGCTTCTTCTGTTAACTCTTGAATCTCGGTGACTCTGACTCCCACGAAGACTTTGTATCTGCATGAATCGGACTTGATCCATGTGAGTACTGTCGTGGAATCTGACCACAAGATTGTTCTATGCACCGGGATGGTGAGTTCACGTTGGATTAACGTGGCTAGATGCGCTCCTGCGAGGGCTGCGCAGAGCTCTAGACGTGGGATAGATTGTTGCTTACGTGGGGCTATTCTTGAGCGGGCCAGGATGAAAGCAGTGTGTATCTTTCCTCCCATCTCTTGGGCACGCAAGTAGGCCACCGATCCGTAGGCTACTTCGGAGGCGTCGCTGAAGACGTGTAGCTCAATCTCGCATGTCTCTGGCCTCACTGTGGATGGGAAGTAGCTGCGGCGTATATTGACACCTGGGAGTGAGCGGAGTTCCGTCTCCCACTCTCTCCATGTTGAGGCAAGGTGTGCGGGTATTGGGTCGTCCCAGCCCTGGTCCTTGTCCCATAGTGCTCGTACAATCATCTTTGCCCTGGTGGTGTAAGGTAGAATACATCCCAACGGGTCATATTGTCTGGCGAGTGTTCTGTACACACTCCGTCTGGTGGTCGGTATCGCCGCCGACCTTCCCTGCTCTGGGGCCAAGGGTTTGTGTCTATAGTGGAGCGAGTCTGTTTTGAAGCGCCAGACTAGTCCTAGTGTCATTTCTTGGGCTTCTGCCGCCGACCTTCCCTGCTCTGGGGCCAAGGGTTTGTGTCTATAGTGGAGCGAGTCTGTTTTGAAGCGCCAGACTAGTCCTAGTGTCATTTCTTGGGCTTCTCCCGGGATTGTCGCCATCCAGGTCTCGCTGCTGGCAGCCTTGTCCGCGGAGGAGAGGCTGCGCAATACGTGCGGGTCACTGCTGGCCCACTGCCTGAGATCAAAGCCGCCTTTGATCAGGGAGGCGCGTAACTTGATTAGGAGAGCCTCGGCTTCTTCTTGAGTCGAAACGCTTTGTAAACAGTTGTCCACGTAGAAACTGTTCTTCACACTGTGTTGGACCTCTTCATCTGCTGCTGGGTCCTCTGTGACGTGTTTCTGTAGTGCAAATGTAGCACAGCACGGGCTGCATGTGGTTCCGAAGGGGAGTACTTCCCACTGGTAGATGGATGGGTTCTCATCTCCGATCTTCTCTCTCCATAGGAACCGTAGCAGAGGCTTGTCCTCCTCTACTAGTCTCACCTGCAAGAACATCCCTTTGATATCCCCGCTTATAGCCACCTTGTCCTGGCGGAAGCGCAGTAGCACGCCTAGTAGGGAGGGGCCGAGTGTGGGGCCGGGCAAGAGCTCTTTATTCAGATTTTGGGATCCGATCTGGTAGCTGCAGTTAAACACAATGCGATCCTTGCCGTTGTGATGGACCTTGTGATGCGGCACGTACCATGATTCGGTCGTCTGATCGGCCTCTTTAATGTCAATCTTTGTTACGTGTCCCGCTGTGATTAGCTTCTCAATATCAGCTCGGTACACACTCTCTTGAGCGGGGTCTTTGGCTAGGCGCCGCTCTGTGTTCAGTAGATAGCGCTCCGTGGCGTCTTTCTTTGCGTGAAAGGTGGGCATTCCCTCTCGCCTCAGGAGTGGAGTTGCGTATCTCATCACTCCGCCGACTGTGACTCTCTTTGTCCCCTGCTCGAGTAGGTTGATGGCGTAAATGTCTTCTTTAGAGCGAATATCTTTCTTTTCGTTCTTAAAGGGCATTGTCTCTAGGGTCCATAGCCTCTCGACATGCTGCAGGAGAGTGGTGTCTTCTTCTGTCGTTCTGGAGTGGAAGCAGCTAGTGGCTGCTGTTCGGTTGAGAGATTTAGCGAGGGGGCCTTGTAGGGTCCACCCTAGGTGGGTCTCGACTGCTGCAGGACAGCCTCGGGGGCCTGCATGGACCCGGTCAATCGGGACTATGAGTTCTGCATGGTCGGAGCCTATCAACAGGGTCGGGGTAGCGCCGTCTATGAGCGGGATAGGTAATTGGCGCAGGTGCACATATTTATCCATCAACTTGGTGACAGGGTAGGTGTACTGCGATAGTCCTATTTCTTGGCTGGTGAAAGCATTTGTGATCTTGTACCGTCGCTCTGGCTGCCCGTTGGCTGCGATGGTGAAGGAGACATTCTCGCCCTTTATCGTCTTTAAATCTCTTCTTATTGTCCGAATCGTCATTTCGTTCTTGCTCCCCCGCAGTCCCAACTGGGTCGCAGCGGAGGCGAGCAGAAGGGTCTTCTCTGACCCGTCATCAAGGACGGCGTAAGTGTCCATGACTTTATCTTGGTAACTCAATGTCACACGGACTACCTTTAAGAGCACTTGGGCTCCGCTGCTGCTGGCGGGGTCAATGTACATGACACTGGCCTTGGTGCCGCTCCGTGGTGCAGGTATAGGCCGTCTTCCGTTACTTTCGTGTAGTATATCTAGATGGGCTCCATCGCACCGGCTGCACCTTTTCTTTAGGCGGCATTCGGCTGCCATGTGGGGCCGCGCACATCGATAACAGCGCCGGTTGGACTTTATCCATTGACTCACTTCTTCTGCATTCATCTTTGTGAATAGGTCACATTGTGACAGCCAGTGTTCTTTCTCACAGTAGGGACACGCTATCTTCCACTTCTCTTTTCTCGAGGGGGTGCTGTGACTCTTACTGCTCGGTACTGACTCTGATTGGTGCATGACAGTCACCGATCTTCTTCCATCATTTATTCTCCTGGGTCCCTCTCTGGAGCTTGGCGTGCTCCGCCCGAAGGTGTCCAGTCGTAAGCTGCTGACTTCTCTCGCCAGGAAGTCGGCTAGATCAAGGAGGGATGGCTCGGGCCGTTGGGATCCCGGTAATCCCTCTGCCGCCTAAAGCGCTCCTGTCTTGCGGGTGGCAGCTTCTCCAAAATCCTCTCGACGTTAGAGTTGGCGTATAGCTCATGCATGCCCTTCTCCCGTTGCGCTCCCAGCATCCCTACCAGGGACTGCACTTTGATTGACAGGTCGTCTAGTGAGCGATTGTCTGTGGCTGGGGGTAGGCGGTCAATATGCCTTATCTCTTGGATTACGTAATCCCATATACGTCCATATCTCTGATCCAGCGCTGCAAGGGCCGCTGTGTATGGGGTCGAAGAGGTAGCATAGGCTAGCGCTATATTGTGCGCTCGCGGTACTTTCAGGTGCTTCAGTAATATTGCATACTTGTGGCGTTCATCAGCGACATCCACCATCATTGTCTCTAGGCACATCCGGAGCTCCATGTACTGTGCTCGACTCTCATAGGCGAAGTCTGGGAATGACGGTGTGGCATTGTATGACGCCGTGGATGGCTGATACATCGGCGAGCGTTGGGGGAGAGACCTCCTGGGCGAGTCCCCTCTTGCGCCTCGCTGTGGGCTGGTACTGGCAGGGTACCATGGCCCGCTGGTCCAGGTGCTGTTCCTCGGGGCTGGTCGTGCGTCGTGCTCACCCGTGAATAGAGTCGGGGGTCTGTAGCGCAGCGCCGCGGGGGTATAGCCTGGACTGTATGGGACCTCCTGGTCCGGTGGAGTACTGTGCTGTCGTCGGGCTTGGTTCTCCTCCTCTCCCTCTTCTTCCTCTATCAGATCCTCCAGATCCTGTAATCGTTTATTTAGCTTCTCCGCAGTGTATGCCGCTCCTTCCTTGTAGCTGGGTCTCGCTTGGACCGGTTTGGGAAGGGGGTCTGCGGGGGGTCTAGACTCGGTCTGTTGGTCAAGTTCAGGGTTGCTTGCTCGTTGTGGTGACGCTGCCCTTGACTGTTGTCTCGACGAGTTCCTTGAACCCCTGGCGGAGGGAGAGGGAGTTGTCCTTTTGATCAGCTGCTCCATTAGCTGCGCTTGTAGCTTGTCGCGCTCGGCTTGTATCCTGTCGCGCTCGGCTTCGCGCAGGATGAGAGCGAGTTCGCGCTCTGCGTCTCTTTGGGCACCGGCAGCGGCACGCTGGGTGTCTGCTCGGTCTCTTGCCATATTCTCTTCCATCTGAAGGCGTCTCATCTCCAGGCGTATGCGCTCTTCTTCGCTCCGTTGTTGCGCTTGGAGTTGTTCGCGCTCGCTAAGCGTCTGTGCTTGGAGACGATCGCGTTCGGTAGAGGCTGTCAGGCTGACGAGGAACGCCTGTTGTAGTATCCTCTCCGCTTCGTTGGGGGAAGGCGGTAGTGGAGGTGAGCCGCTCCTGCGTGAGCCGCTCCTGGGGGTACTCGTTGGGGAGTCCTGGAGCTCTAGTTCCTCGGCGCTCTCCTCCTCTTCTTCCGTGCAGAGTTCTCTCTCTGTAGGGTTGTCTTCCTCCCGGGGCTGGTCGGGGACTACTTCTTGGGTAGTGGCGGGGGGTAAAGGCATGTCAATTCCCTCCTGGTCCCCACCGTGAGCTTGGTCAGTTACATTAGGACCTACTAGGGCCTCTGTGGTCGGGGAAACCTGGTCGTTAAGGTCAGACATAATTTTACTTTCTACTTTTACCGCGTTTACCGTTTGTCGAAGGCTAGGTAGTTGACTGACAGTGTAAGCCTCTAAGTACTGAGGTGTCTGTCGTCTGCGCCGCGGGCGTTCTAGGTTAGGAGGATCGTTTCGTGGAGTGTTCATCATAGGCCATTTCGATATTAATAACACTATATTAATATTACACTAGTTACCCATCCGGCTCGAAGGACCAATTGTAACTGAGGGGTACAATTCCCTGACTGTATTGTTAGATATGATATTTAATACCACTACCTCATGTACTTTAACTTCTGGCCACCCAGTACAAGATATAAGTATGATGAACACTTTCCCACCTGATGAAACGAATCCACACAAATGTACCAAATCGAAGGTTTAATACAGCAAAAGGTGTATACAACGATCACTTAATTACATTTATGATTTGAAATATGAAATATGTACTTTTATGGCAAATGAGTATTCGTAGGTAAATCAACATTGAATGTCCAATCTCTGGTTACGCAGGGAGTAAGTATACAACCTGGAATATTTAGGAAAACGATAGCGATGGTACTTAAATGATTATAGCTGGATACACTAAGGGGGGGGGGGGGGGGTCCCGCTGGTTGTAAGACAGTAGGAGGGGGGGGTTAGAGAAGCCGCTGGCGGTATCCCATCTGGCCGACGGTGTCTTGGGAGAATCCAAAGTCTTGGACACGGTGCCCACAGAACCTCGGACCGCAGACGAATACAGCTGGACCCTCTGTGGACGGTAGCTGCCGGTCCACAACGGAGAGACGTGAGGCGACCTCACTGGTGTCGAGCGCCGTCTCACCTGGAGTCCTCTCCGGGGGGTAGTTCCAACACTCCGCAGTGTTGGCCTTTATCCATGGAATAATCAAAGCACACAAAGCATAATCCAAGCCGTGGAAGGCTCGCCGTCGTCCGGGTAGAGTAATCCAATATACAGGTCCAGTCGCTCTTGGCCCGGAGCTCCTCGGATGCAAGCACCACTAGGGGTCTGCTCAGCCTGGTTAAGCGTCCAGATAACGTCAGGAACGATGGGGGTACTGATAACTTTAGAACTCTAACCGAACGATGCACCATACATAAATAGACTATTATTAGCTTAATAGAATACGTCCAACTCGACGGTATAGTACCAAACTATGACTATTCAACTATTAATCTACATGATATCTCAATGCCTATTCTGGGCCAAGTAGGCCTTACTACACCGCACGTGCGTCGTGGGGAGGCTTTGCGTCTGTCACTCTGTTGGAGGGTAAAGAACTGGACTAAAAAGAAAGTTCTACTTTACTTGCGCCATATATATATGCGCTATGAACAAATAGTACCATTCGTATTTCGCCCGACATATTCCTGCGCGGAACCGGGGCTTGCCACGACATGTTAGGCGGCACGATTGAACTTGGACCTAGGGGTATGGCAACCTGGCGCCAGGTTCTCGTCCAATGGTAGAATGAAACTATTATGGGCTGTTTAGTAGACTAAAGGGATATTCAGTGCATATTGTACAAGGAATATACAGGGGATATCAAACGATATACAAATACAATTAAATATATATATATAAATAAATATACATATTCGGTTTAATCTGATCCTTCACAACAATAATAATATAATAATACTTATTGGAGTTGGAGTTGCCTTAGATAGAGTAGAAGCCTTCGGGTCAACTTGAAGTTAGGTAACTATATGTGCGTCAGAGCTATATGTACTGTAGGTTCAATATTATAATAACTGTGATATGGGGCTGATTTAGTGAGAGCTGACATTCCAGCGTGTGTAGGTGTGTGTGTGTGTGTGTGTGTGTGTGTGTGTGTGTGTGTGTGTGTGTGTGTGTGTGTGTGTGTGTGTGTGTGTGTGTGTGCGCGTGTGTGTGTGTGTTAGTTAGTACTTGTGGATGTCTTCACGCATCAGTAGGCAATCAGGACCAAGGCCAGAACGATGTGACACTGGAGGTAGAGTGCATGGAGTCTAGCGCGCTTGTGTGCATGTGCATGAGGTTAGCAGTGTGACAGGTGAGTGTGTGTATGTGTGTATGTGTGTGTGTGTGTGTGTGTGTGTGCGTGTGTGTGTGTGGTGTGTGTGGTGTGTCTGTGTGTGTGTGTGTGTGTGTGTGTGTGTGTGTGTGTGTGTGTGTGTGTGTGTGTGTGTGTGTGTGTGTGTGTGTGTGTGTGTGTGTGTGTGTAGTACACAGTGCACAGCACAGTGAATATGAGGTGGCACTGAAGGCAGAGGGGGCTGGAGAGGGGGTTGAGAAACAGGATCACAGCGGGAACATCTCACAGTCTTCATGTTTCACGTGTGTACGTGTGTCTATGCGCCTGCACGGTCGCACGGGTGCAGGGGTTCAGGGATGCACTTTTATACACTTTTGACACGAGAAGGAGGTTCCATCAAACCTAAGTCGTTGGAATGTCAACCTGCCTGGTGGAGAAGACTTCAGCACATTGATGCCCTTTTTGACGCAGGAGATGGCGTTAAACATCAGACGAGCAATTAAACAAATAGTTCAGCGTACACAAGAAGGCTGAATTGCTTCTTGTTTCTTATTTCACGATCGTCATGGTAACATACGTAGCAAACAACATGTTTCACATACAGCTCCGTCAGGGTTCGCTTTTCTTGTTTTATTTCACTTGCACTTCAGAGGAAGCGCTTTCAGCCTTCTTTCGCTTGGTGAACTCTTTGTCTACAGGAGGACACCATAGGGTCTGAGGAGACCAAACTAGGGTCTCCACCTGTAGTTGTGATCTTAGTCCTCCCCCATACACACCGATGGCTAAAGCATGGACCCAGGTCTGTACCATCAATCTGCTCTGAAAACAATTCCGTAGTGAGGGGCCTTCTAAATCAACATTCGAATTTTTTATTTTTAATAAAAAACGAATTTCCTTTTCTTAAATTTAAAAAAAATATTTTTTTTTATTAATTCTGTTTAAACCAATGGGGTTTTTCTTCACAGTTGCAGATAAAGATTAGGCTACACTAATATTATAGTATTAAAAGACACTGATGAGTTATATTCATTAAAGGGGACATGCATTGCTATTCCTAGCACTATTTGGGCAACTTTACACAATTCCTGTGAGTCTATTGAAGACATCTGTAAGGTTTTTTTCAAAAAAATGCATTGTTTTATATTTCTAATCAAGTAATCAAAACCATAATTTTTCAGCCTCAGGGTTTTAGGTTGTTATGGCCTGGCTCCGCCCATAAGCACTTTGAGTGACAGTCAGTCTACACAGTCTGCGACTGGTAGAAAGAGAGAGATAGAGAGAGAGAGAGAGAGAGAGAGGGGGGGGTGGGAGAGAGAGAGAGAGTTAGAGAGAGAGAGTTAGAGAGAGAGAGAGAGAGAGAGAGAGAGAGAGAGAGAGAGAGAGAGAGAGAGAGAGAGAGAAAAGACAGGCCGTTATTGATAAGGCCCCCTCTCTCCCTCCCTCTCTCTTCCTTTTTTTTCTTTCTTTCTTTCACTCTCTCCCTCTCCCGTTCGGGGGGTGTGCCGCACGGCAGGCCCCCCCCCTCCCCCCAAGTGCTCCCGAATGGGGGGGGCGGGACCTGCGCGTGGAGTGTTTGCACAGTGGTCTCTCTCTCTCCGTCTCTCTCTGTCTCTCCCTCTCTCTCTCCCTCTCTATCTCTCTCTCTCTCTCTCCCTCCAGAGTGCATGCAGAGGTGGGTTTCACTCTGCCGCAGTATGAGGAAGTGGTTTCCACTCGCTGTGTAGTCAGTCTAGGTAGATTGTGGGCGGGCATTAGCTACAACCACAGAGCCAATCACATCACTGTCCGCTACCCAGAGCCCGAGTGACGTCACGACATGGCTCAAATCAGGATGGCCTAATTTACTGGAGCAGGAAATGGTCTGAGCTGAATCAGAGCAATCCGCCAATATGGTATTTAGACACAAAAACACATTGATACTAACTACTATTACTATAATACAATGCTAGAGACTGAAAAATGACATTTATAATGCATGTCACCTTTAAAGAAAGTTGATTTAATTGACTTAGTTGGGCTGGGGCTTCTCCCTGGGCTGGGTCTGGGGCTGGAAAGTTGATTTAATAAAAAAAATATACTAATTTAATCAGATTAATCACTTTATTCAAATTGAGGATTTAGTTAAACGATAGTAAAATAATCGAATCCCAAAAACAGGGTTCGGGGACAGCCTTAACACACACACACACACACTAGGGGTGGACGGTATAAACGGTATACGGTATAAACGGTATGAATTTGCTCTACGGTATGGATTTTGACTATACCGTGTAACCGGTAGAGGAGCTCTAAAATAGCAATGACGTCATGTAACCACAGCGCGACTATTTCAATCGCATTTGCCCCTAAAAATAGATCGAATTAGTCATAGATAATAGATATGTGCAAACTGGAAAAAGTTATTTAGGAGGCTTCGCACAGTGGGCGCACTGGGCGTGTCAACACGCAATTGTCATTTCATAATAAACACATATCACTGCGGCGCACAGCAAGTTTCAATTTCAGTTCCTGGCATTTTTAACCAGTGGAGAAAGGTAAGAGATCTTACCTATCGTTTTTCTTATATGAATTATTCTATGTTAATAAAACATACCTGGTGATCAACTACAGTTTGCTGTAAACAGTATGATATGTGTGTAGTGTTATGATAACGACGGGAGGACGGCTGCAGCAGTGGATTTGCGAAATAGCATGCAGCTGCAGAGCCGCAGAGCCAGTGGCTCTTTCAGGTCTGGTCACAGGCCCGCTCAACAGCGCCCCCCCACCAAACGGCTGAACGACCTGAAAGAGCCACTGGCTCTGCGGCTCTGCAGCTACATATGCTTCTAGCAAAATCCAGCCCCGCTGTTTGCAATGGGAGCAGCACGGAGTCTCGACTCTGGACTTATTTTATTTGGAATATAATGACTTTATATGCAAAAGTAGCCTAGTTTTAAGTTAAAATATTATAAATCTACATGCCTTGAGGATGTCATTCTTTATATAGCCTGCCTATCAGGCAAAAAAAATTATTCTAACGGAAACACTGATACCGTGATATATACCGTTACCGTCTATGCTTCAAATTATACCGTGATATAAATTTTAGACCATACCGTCCACCCCTAACACACACACACACACACACACACACACACACACACACACACACACACACACACACACACACACACACACACCACACACATACTGTACACGTGTATGTAATGTGAAATGTGTAATTGGAGAGTAGCTGAAGTAATTGCAGTCATCTGATGCAAGAGTCATATCACTGTTCTGAAATGTTTTCCATACCCCCGGACATGGTTGATGAGTCGATACAAAACATTTGACGTGTCCATTCGACATTCTAATCACAGTGTCCTGTTTAATCTATAATACCTGAGTAGGCTAACGTGAAACTTTAGACCCAAATATACACACAGAGCTGACGTTAAACGGACACTTACGGAGTTGGATATACACTGTGACGGGGCTTGAGATAAATCAAGAGGAGAGTACGGTTGAGGAGGGAGGAGGAGGAGGAGGAGGAGGAGGAGGATTGGAAAGAGGGATGAACTGTTAGCGGTGGCAGGAGGACATTTAGGATGAGAGGTAGAGAGAGAGAGGAAGAGACATGAACGAGGAGACGGGTGTGTGTGTGTCCACAGTTTTTCTTTTGTATTTTAAAGGTGCAGTCCAGAGAGACTTTCAGTGGTTTTGTTATGAGGAACCGGTGTTTGAACTCGACTGTGTTAAATGACACACTCATTAGTGTTCAGAGGTCACCCTTTCCCACGCACCGGTGCTTCTCCACAATCGTGTTCACCTAATCGTCAGCTGGGAGGACGCAGTGTTATTGAAATCAGCGTGAAAGAGGGGTTCACTCAGACAAGCTTTAACGTCATTACATACAGCGCGACAGAGCTCGTCAACTCTCCACAGTTGAATCTTAACATTCAGCTCACAGGATCTCGCATATGTGAGAAAATTAAAGAAAAGTATCTAAAAAAAAAAACGCCTAAGGGCATGTGTCCACTTAGCTCACATTTCCAGCTGAAAACCGCTGGCAGTGCGCGGGTAGTGCTGGGATGAAGCGCATCTTGTAGCGAGTTGACAGAGAGAAAGAAATCTAGCGACCGCCATCTTGTTATCGTATTTTACTGCCACGGTTTTGCACATATAGCATATTTGAATACACTTTATTGTATATTAATTATATATATAGTTATTGCCTGACACCACAGTTCGCCCTTTGCTTTTTATTCACTTTTTATTAGTGTATTCGTGTAGTTATTCGTGTATTTGTGCCGTCTCTTGTGGGCAGACAGGCAGGCAACTCCGGTGTCAGGTTACAAACAGAGTGGTAGATATGATAGGCTGTGATTGGTTGTCTGAAAATGCGCTGAGCGCATCACTCTGAAAAGTTCAGAACGTTTTTACTTTAAACGCTGGGTGCGGCCGCACAAAAAAACTTAAAAAAAGAAGCCGACTGCAGCGCATTTCCTATAGGCGGCAGCATGCGGCCGCATAAGCTCTGTCCTCATTGGGAACAATTGACAAAAGACGCTTGCGCCCAGAAATATGCGGCAGGTGGATCCAAGCCCTAAGGAGATAATGGGAGAGTCAAAAGTGTGGAGAGAGAGAGAGAGAGAGAGAGAGAGAGAGAGAGAGAGAGAGAGAGAGAGAGAGAGAGAGAGAGAGAGAGAGAGAGAGAGGCATGGATGGAGAGAGAGAGAAGGGGAGAGAGAGGCAGGCAGGCAGGGAGAGAGAGGCAGGCAGGGAGAGAGATAATGGGAGAGAGAGGCAGGGAGGGAGAGATAGAGACTAAAGCGTGGCAGGATCAAAGAGGAAGGAGGTGTGGAAGAGGGGGCGTGCAGAGAGGGATGATGCGAATTAAAGGGGAGGAGGAGGAGGAGAAAGGGATGAGTGAGTGAGAGAGGAGCAGCGAGGGGGTGAGAGGTGAAGAAGGTGGAGCTAGTAAGAAAAGTAAGGTTTTAATTGGCCCCCAGGACGATGAGGATCTTGTTCCACTGTAACCATGGAAACCATGGCCACCCAGCACCACTGCCAGCTAAACATGCACGCACACACCTTCACACGCACACACACACACACACACACACACACACACACACACACACACACACACACACACACACACACACACACACACACACACACACACACACACACACACACACACACACACACACACACACACACACACACACACACACACACACACACACACACACACAGGAGTGTCAGTCCTTGCT
>NC_140178.1:94135239-94145239 GCF_963971535.1 Notolepis coatsorum | reverse complement strand
CTAAGCAATACTCCCACTGTCAGGGCAGACCTATTATGGCGTAATTATAGAGGATATAAACTATAAGGCCTATAAGCAGGGTATAAGAAAAGTGGTGTAGTTATAAAATACACAGCTCTTGGTACCATTCCATTATACCATAATCACCAAACACGTACTGGTCACCAACAATAGGTGATTGTAATCAAATAACAGGTGATTATCATTACATATACATTTGTAACCAATGAGCTGTGTTTATACCATTGCGTCATGTTACTATGATCCACCCACTTCTCTCTGGCCAATGAGCTGTGTTTATACCATTGCGTCATGTTACTATGATCCACCCACTTCTCTCAAGGGTACTATGACTATGCGTGCACCTCATGGTACCAAAGCACCTCAAAGGCGCTTAAAACAAAATTACAAACATCACAAAACAAACTGGTCAGACTACTACTTGACCTGAACCCCAGAACCCACCTCACCCCTGCCCACTTTGCCAACCTAGGATGGCTTAGAGTAGACGACAGAGTACAGCAACTTGCAATGGGCCTGGTCTACAAGATACACTATATGACCGGGGTGCCCATGTACATGTCAAAATACTTCCCAAAGGTCAGTGAATACCACAACCACTACACCAGAGGAAGCTCAACAAATCATGTTAAACCCAGATTCGGCTCAAACAAGGGACTAAACACGTTTCGCAATTATGCCACAACAATGTGGAACGCCCTACCCAAAGCTGTAAAGGAATGTGAATCCCTGCCCACATTCAAAACCGCCCTTAAAGAGCACCTACGGGAGGCTGCAATTCGAAACTGGCCACCGTAAATGCCCAAAACCCCCACCACCTCCTAATAGACAGTCTCCTCCCCACCGCATGTATATATTCCCTCCCCGCCGTATGTATATTTCCCTCCCACCCACCCACCCCCTCCTAATGTACAGTCCCCTCCCCATCATATGTATATACTCTGTCAGGATCTAGGACAGTACTGTATATTTGAATACCGCCTATGTCACAAATGTATCAGTACTAAATACCTATATGTCCCTATGCCATAAATGTCATGTATGTTGTGTATGTCATAAATGTCTATATGAATTGAAAATGGGGGACCCTGATGGAAACAAGACAAACGTCTTTCTCAGGTCTGCATCCCCTTAACAATTGTATGTATTGAGCCGTACTGTATTGTACCCATTCTGCAATCTGTTAAATAAAGTTTTCATTCATTCATTCATTCATTCTGGCCAATGAGCTGTGTTTATACCATTGCGTCATGTTTCTATGATCCACCCACTTCTCTCTGGCCGTTTAAAGTGTACCCACCTGTAACCCCATGTGTTAGAACGGTGTTATTGTATGTGTGTGTGTGTTTGTATTCCTAGACAAGTAGAAATCATCCAGGAATCATCCAGCATATTAAGTGTGTACTGACATGCTCCATTGTACACGTTGTCAATAGTCACACACACACACACATACACACACACATACACACACACACACATACACCCACAGCAGGAGGCTGTCACGGAGGGGCCTGAGTGTGCTTGTTCTCTCCTGCCTTTTCAAGCATGTGACAGCACTTAGACAGGAGGATCGAGATAAGGGAGGAGAAGAGAGCTGAGGAAATGAAGGGAGGGGAGAGGATAAGGGAGGAGGTGAGTGGTGGGGGAGTGGAGGAGGAAAGAGGAGTGGAGCGTATGGAAGGAGAGAAGAGAGGAGATGAGGGAGGAGAGGAGGGGATGAAGAGGAGAGGAGGAGAGGAGAAGGGGAGAGAGGAGGTGATGGGAGAAGGGAGGAGGGTGGTGGGTAGAGGAGTGAAAATGCTGGGTATCGTTTGAAAATGCACTATACCGGTGCCAATACCGATACCTGGATTTCGATTACCAATACCAAAACAACACTTTTTCAATACCTTTTTTTCCTTTGTTACATATTGATGATTTTGGATTGTGGTTGAACTGAATAAATGTTATATCTTGGAACAAACATGCTAATCGGCTCACTGACACTGATGAGATGAATGTCGATACCCAGCCCTAGTGGAGCGATAAGAGGATATCATAATAATAATACAGTACTTTTGGAGAAGTCTTTATTTGGCATGCAGTGACACACATGCGATGGGCGGACACACACAGGAACACACACACATGCAATTGTTGGGTCGCCGATGCGATTGAGTCTCTGCACTTGACCCATCCCGTCGTCCTTCCCCCCAAGGGCAACCGGGAGCAGATAGGGGCGTCGGCGAGGGACCGCGCCCCCAGGGACCAATCCAAGTGCTCCTGCCCGTCTTCGTCAGGGACGCGACAGCGTTAGCGATCTGTTGTGCATGTTTTTCCATTGTGTTTATCTTATCGGGGGGGTAAACCCTTGCGAACACGGGGAGAACATGCAAACTCCACACAGAAAGGCTGGGAGATACCCCACCTGGGTAACTGGCAACACGGAAACCTGTCCCCAAGTGGAATCGAAACCCTGGACCTTCTTGCTGTGAGGCGACGGTGTTAACCACTACACCACCGTGCCGGAGGGGAGAGCAGTGGTGGGAAGAGGAGGAGAAAGAGGAGGAGAGGAAATGAGAGAAAGAGGAGGGGAGAGAATGAGAGAGAAGAAAGAAAGAGAGAAGGGAAATCACTGAAGACAAGAGAAGACGGGATGCGAGAAGAGAAGAGGAGGAAGAGGAGAACGAGAATAGATTAGAGGGAGAGGACAAGGGTGGAGGAAAGGAGAGAAATTAGGGAGGAGAGGAGGGAGGGAAGAAAGAACAGAAATAAGAGGAGAGGAGGGAGATAAGGGAGACTTGTGGAAACCTTAGGATGGAATGAAGAAGGGAAGCAGAATGCAGGCAAAGAAAGAACAGAGAAAATGGAGAGTATGGTATAGAAAGAGAGAGATGTGAAGATAGGGGAAGAGGAATGGACGAGGAAAGGGGCAGACGGGGTGTGAAATCTGCTCAGGGAGACATGGACAGGTTCTGAAGAGTGTGTAAGAAAGTGTGTGTGTGTGTATGTGTGTGTGTGTGTGTGTGTGTGTGTGTGTGTGTGTGTGTGTGTGTGTGTGTGTGTGTGTGTGTGTGTGTGGTGTGTGTGTGTGTGTGTGTGTGTGTGTGTGTGTGTGTGTGTGTGTGTGTGTGTGTGTTGTGTGTGTGTGTGTGTGTGTGTGTGTGTGTGTGTGTGTGTGTGCTCATTAGGGATAGACCACACATGATTTCTGTGTCCAACAACAACATTCACTCAATATTTCCCAGTACACACAGCCGCAGGTCACCGACAACCTGGGAGAGTTAAAAAATAAATAATGTATTATGTTTTTGGTCGATATTTTATTGGTTTTAGTCCGGTAGAGAGAGAGAGAGAGGAAGAATGGGAGATAGACGGGGGGAAGACATTCGGCAAAGGTCACCGGGGGGTCCGAGAGTCGAACCCGGGACGGCCGTGTTGCACCGCAGCGCTGTACGTGGTGCGCCACCCTGGTGCCCGTGGGAGAGCTTTTATGGTCAATTTGCTCTCCTTAGTTACTACTCTGAACTAGTGTTGTCACGATACTGGAATTTCGACTTCGATACGATACCTTGAAAAGTATCGATACTTCGATACCATTTCGATACCAGAAAAAATAAAAAATATAATATATATATACATATATATATATATATATATATATATATATATATATATATATATATATATATATTTTTTTTAACAATTTAGCTTTTGTTGCTGGTTGATTCTCCTCAGCTTCTCTCTGGTACTATAAGATAAGATACATATAACACTTTTAAACCCTTTTGTTTATCTTTAGATCACACATTTAAAATAACTGTTCATCTCACTTCAATCATTTTTATTGCAGATGCAGAACATGGTATTTTCTCAAGCAGACAGATGTAAACACTGTAATCTGTGTTGCATGTACCTGACAAACTGAACTGTTTGTATTACAGTTAGTAACAGTTTCGATTTTTATTTAAAGATAACGAGAGAGAGAGAGAGAGAGAGAGAGAGAGAGAGAGAGAGAGAGGAGAGAGAGAGAGAGAGAGAGAGAGAGAGAGAGAGAGAGAGAGAGAGAGAGAAGAGAGAGAGAGAGAGAGAGAGAGAGAGAGAGAGGCTATGCTCGGAGCATTTAGTAACGTTACATTTTCAACAAGATGCTGCTATTTAAACACTTCATGGAAACGGGGTAACGTTAACCTTATGTCGACTGTAGTATTGTATGACCTCGACATAACGTTTAAACGTTAACGTTACTCCGTTTCCATGCAGTAATTATAAATGTGACCAGCTAAGCTAAGGGAGCTAACGGCTAGCAGTAGCTAACGTTAGCTGATATCTGTAACGTTACTAACAACGAATCAGCTGTTGATATTATGCGCCATCAGTAGACAACATATCATGTATTAAACTAGAGTTAATGGTTTAATGCTCAGTCACAGTGACGTTGAAAGAGCAGCTGTCACGAACCTCTTTCATTTCTTTATGGAGATCCGCGTTGGCACTGCTCTGTACACAGCTTGCAAATAGCATTGGGGCATCTATAGCTTGTCCTTCGTTGTCTACTTCAAACCCGAAGTACCTCCAACAGCACTTCTGCTGTTTTCTTTATCCACAAGCACAAGTTGCGGAGGCTCTGCATTTGCCATCTTCAGCTAAAATGTTTGTTTACAAACTGAAGACGGCTCTGTGAGGGGGGAGGGCTGGACTCGGAGGAGGCGGAGGGGCAAGCGTGCTCTGAACAGCGCGTCAACAACTTGCGGTGAACACTCGCCAGCTGGTACCGATACTGCAGAAAGTATCGGTATTTCGGGAAATTAGTATCGAAACCATTTTAAATATTCAGTATCGATATGTATCGATACTTCGATATTTTTGACAACACTACTCTGAACTGTACTGGACTGGACTGAAGTGTACTGGACTGGACTGAACTGGACTGGACTGGACTGACTGGACTAGACTGGACTGGAATGACTGGACTGGACTGGACTGGACTAGACTGGACTGGACTAGACTAGACTAGACTAGACTGGACTGACTGGACTAGACTAGACTGGACTGGACTAGACTGGACTGACTGGACTAGACTGGACTAGACTGGACTGACTGGACTAGACTAGACTGACTGGACTAGACTGGACTGGACTGACTGGACTAGACTGGACTGGACTGACTGGACTAGACTGGACTGGACTGGACTAGACTGGACTGGACTGGACTGACTGGACTAGACTGGACTAGACTGGACTGCACTGGACTGGACTGGACTGACTGGACTAGACTGGACTGGACTGACTGGACTAGACTGGACTGGACTGGACTGACTGGACTAGACTGGACTGGACTGACTGGACTAGACTGGACTGGACTGACTGGACTAGACTGGACTGGACTAGACTGGACTGGACTGGACTGACTGGACTAGACTAGACTGGACTGCACTGGACTGGACTAGACTGGACTGGACTGGACTAAACTAGACTAGACTGGACTGGACTGGGCTGGACTAGACTGGACTGGACTGGACTGGGCTGGACTAGACTGGACTGGACTGGGCTGGACTGGACTAGACTGGAATGGACTGGACTAGACTAGACTGGACTGGGCTGGACTGGACTGGACTGGACTGGACTGACTGGACTGCACTGTGTAAACCATTCCATTGACTTAACTTATGGGTCATTATTGTGCTGCAGTAGATCTCATGTGAACTGGTAGATCTCAGGTGAAATGGTAGATCTCAGGTGACCTGGTAGATCTCAGGTGAACTGCTAGATCTCATGTGAGCTGGTAGATCTCATGTGAGCTGCTAGATCTCATGTGAGCTGGTCGATCTCATGTGAGCTGCTAGATCTCATGTGAGCTGCTAGATCTCATGTGAGCTGGTAGATCTCATGTGAGCTGCTAGATCTCATGTGAGCTGCTAGATCTCATGTGAGCTGGTAGATCTCAGGTGAACTGCTAGATCTCATGTGAGCTGGTAGATCTCAGGTGAGCTGCTAGATCTCATGTGAGCTGCTAGATCTCAGGTGAGCTGCTAGATCTCATGTGAGCTGCTAGATCTCATGTGAGCTGGTAGATCTCTCCCAGGGCCCTGAGCCCAGAGACACAGAACCCAGTGCCATGAGCCCAGAGACACAGAACCCAGTGCCATGAGCCCAGAGACACAGAACCAGTGCCATGAGCCCAGAGACACACAGAACCCAGTGCCATGAGCCCAGAGACACACAGAACCCAGTGCCATGAGCCCAGAGACACACAGAACCCCAGTGCCATGAGCCCAGAGACACACAGAACCCAGTGCCATGAGCCCAGAGACACACAGAACCCAGTGCCATGAGCCCAGAGACACACAGACCCAGTGCCATGAGCCCAGAGACACACAGAACCCAGTGCCATGAGCCCAGAGACACACAGAACCCAGTACCATGAGAGACACACATAAAAAGGTGACCCCCCCCCTCCCTCTTAATTCTTGAAAAGTTGAGTTTTTGGAGATAGGTATTGAACTGACTGCAAAATGCTATTATGTCGAAAACTGGGTCCATGGTTACATCCCATAATAGGGCTCCATGTGAAACTGTGCAGCACTCTGTTGCCGTGGTGTGAAAAGGCTCAGGCAGTCGCTGTCCGCCCACGCCTGTTGGAGTATTATGGTATGGTTCATTCACACAGACACACGGAGCCTCTCTACAGTACATTCTTTATCTGTTTCCCATAGCAACTGCAGCTTCGAACGCAGTCAAGCTTTTTGAATTATTGACATTTACCTGCCCCTTAGCCAAAGCTTATTGCACAGAATGCGTGAACACGCGCAAACACACACACACACACACCGAGGTAGATATTCAATGGTATAATGGAAAACCCCAATTACTGCAGTGTCAGTGAGTATAGTTACCATGGCGCTGTGGTCTATAGGTACTGCAGTGTCAGTGAGTATAGTTACCATGGCGCTGTGGTCTATAGGTACTGCAGTGTCAGTGAGTATAGTTACCATGGGCTGTGGTCTATAGGTACTGCAGTGTCAGTGAGTATAGTTACCATGGCGCTGTGGTCTATAGGTACTGCAGTGTCAGTGAGTATAGTTACCATGGCGCTGTGGTCTATAGGTACTGCAGTGTCAGTGAGTATAGTTACCATGGCGCTGTGGTCTATAGGTACTGCAGTGTCAGTGAGTATAGTTACCATGGCGCTGTGGTCTAGGTACAGTACTGCATTCTGGATCTTCTCCAGCTCTGAGAGGCGGGGCAGACGTAGAGTACAGTCCTACTCTGAGCATCATTTTGATCTCCTCACAGTGCTATACAGATTATTAATTTGTGTCTATTCTGTATGCATGTCTGTTTGTCTGCCTGTTACCACGGCAACTCACTCGCATTTCTTATGAGAACGTGCTCAAACTCGGCGGACAGTAGTAGGAAGAGAGTTATCTTTGATATACTACTCAATTGTTGGGGAATACCCCATAGGCCTACACCTATAAGGCCTACACCTATAATGAAAATTCATTTTTATATGTATGTGGGGACGAGTAGGGTGGATATTGGATGTATACTATGGATGGATGGATATGTTTACCAGTCCAGGATCAGTAATATCTATACTGGTACTCACTCTTTTGTTTATGTGTTTTTGTTTTTGTATGGGTGATGGGTAAAAAAAGAAATAAAAAAAAGTGTCAAGATTTATAATATACGTATGTACGTGTGTGTATGTACGTGTATGTATGCATACATGTATGTCTTACTATGTATATGTGTGTGTACTCTAAATGTAGAGTGATTTTATTGCACAATAAAGTATAAAAATACAAAAAAAGCGGCGGACAGGTCGACGGTCAACCGGAGGGCCTGCACTATTGAATTATGTTCAAATCCGTCGTGTGCCGATTCGCTGGTGCATATTCAGGTCAAATCCTTTGCCGTCGGTGTGCGTGGGCAACCGACAAGATAACCAACCGAGGGACTTGTCACGCTAGGTGGGGCCGAGTCTGTTTAGATCACATCATGTAACGATTCTCCTCTGTCCCCTTGGTATTCTGCTAACATTTCTACGAGTGAAGGGTGGGTTTACAGTCAAGTGGAGGAGTGTTTTACTAGTTAAAGCATCTTTTTTTTAATTTGACATCACACAGTGGAGAGCGACAGAAAAGAGAGGACATGACATGCAACAAAGAGAGCATGGCGCTAGATGGTCACGGGGCCAGCTTCATGAATGTGCACAGCACGTCTCGTGGCAATCCGGTCAGTATTTATCGAGAAATGTTGCAGAAAGTCTGAGGAATTTGGCCTGATGTGGGTAAAAGATATTCAAGAATACAGGTCCTTGGCATCCTGTCAACCTATGAGCAAAGCTGCATCCAAATCGGATCGGATCTGTAGGAATTACTACTGGTGCAGACAGACAGACAGGACAGGAGGGATTGCAATATCCCCTTTGCAGCGTTCAAGAGTGCAACTTTGGTGAATTGCCTTTGGTAAGCACTTAACACGCACTGTTTGATGTAAGTATCCATAAATGTCTGTTGTAACGACTTCTCTCGCCATGCATAAAAACCATTGTATTCATCCCTTCTTTGTTATTCATGCTTTAAAGCTTCTACTATTACAAAGCACATCATTCTGAATAAAGAGCTTCGATAGATTAAATATTCAGGGTATCCATTGGAACAGTGTGCTATTAAGTGCCTTCCAGTCTCATCACTAGCGCCTCAAAGGTACTGAGTAGAGAAGTCTACTGTTACGCACCTTTTTGACTAGCAATGGATGTGTTGGGAAAGTTCACTTTCTACATGAACTAGTTCAGTTCACAGTTCACAATAGAACATGTTGAACTAAAGTTCATGGTTTCAAAAATTAACTAGCTTATAGTTATTTTTTCAATACGTTGCTGCAAGCTATTATTTGTAAAAAGTATTCCCACAACCCATATAGAACCACAGACAGCAATCAGAATACTGGCATTTCCATCACACTGTGATTATTTACCCCTACCATTGCCTTGAAGGGGTGGCCCGCATTGTGCGTGACGAGTCTCTCTCTCCGTGCGAAACCTTTCGGTGTGTGTGTGTGTGTGTGTGTGTGTGTGTGTGTGTGTGTGTGTGTGTGTGTGTGTGTGTGTGTGTGTGTGTTTGTGTGTGTGTGTGTGTGTGTGTGTGTGTGTGTGTGTGTGTGTGTGTGTGTGTGTGTGTGTGTGTGTGTGTGTGTGTGTGTGTGTGTGTGTGTGTGTGTGTGGGAGACAGCAAGGACATTATGTAATGAATGTATTGTCACTTTCTATTGGTTAAACTAAAGCTTCTCTCTCGTCCTCCTCTCCTGAGGGAGGATACATCACTTTGTTCAGAGGAGATCGAGGACGAGGAGGAAGGAAGGATGGAGGGATGAGGTAGACGGAGAGGCAACATCCACTGTGGTCGGGAGAGGAGGATGGAGGGAAAGACGGAAGGAGGGAAACTACTTTCAGAGCTCATGTTTCACTCATGTTTGGGGCGAGGTTGAGTTTTAACATCTCTTTATTGCACCAATAGAGCACAATGACTCCCATCAGCGCCAACAGATCAATACAAGCTACATAACCGACCAATAGCACACATGGAAAGAAGACATACTGTATAAACATCCAAACAAGCACTTGCGTCCCATTGTGATTTTTTCGTTGGTTATTCGACGTAACACCAGCCAATCCCTGCCTTTCATCAATCATCAATTACAGAGGTCTGTCACTTCCTGTAACGCTAGTTCCTCTTTCACTGGCAAAAGTCTCAAGTTTCCCAGCATGGGCCATGTTCACACGGTGGCCATTTTGCTCTTGCGTCAAGCTCAGGTAAAAGGGAGGGATAAGGGCAGGAGGAGAGGGAGAGAGAAGGAGGAGGGGAGGAACGACACAGGAAGAAGGGTTGATACAGAGCAAAGGAACAGACAGAAGTAAGAGGAACAATAGGAACATGCTTCTGTTGTCTCTGATTGGCTGTATCAGTACTTATAAAACCCCTTCATCTCTT
>NC_140178.1:94132325-94135039 GCF_963971535.1 Notolepis coatsorum | reverse complement strand
TTCAGAATCCTTAGAGAGAGAGAGAGAGAGAGAGAGAGAGAGAGAGAGAGAGAGAGAGAAAGAGAGAGAGAGAGAGAGATCATAATCACAATTATTTTGATTGATATAGAATTCACAATGATTAAATAGATTAATTGATATGAGAACATCATTTGACGACAACTCAATTCGTTTTACCTTTCCTTTCGACCAAAGGCTGCCTTTCTGTCATCTTCTACAAGTTACCAAAGATGTTTTAACAAAATAACTGGAGAACGCACCGTGGCTCCCTCCTCCCCCTCAACACAAGCTACAAGATACTGTACAAGAGTTTTATTTGTCACGGCATACAGGTATACAGTGAAATGCGGGGGTCTCGCCCGCAACGATGTGCATAATACGAATAATAATAATAATAATAATAATAATAATAATAATAATAATAATAATAATAATAATAAAATATAATATAAAATAATAATAATAATAGAGTCCAACCAATAGAGCGACATAGTGCAATAAACAAGTAAACAAAGTAGGCATATCGGTATCTGTACATGAGTTATTTACAGAGCATGGTAGGACATGCTAGGTCTGTGGTAGTGCAGTACACTGTTAGCTACGGATGAGGCACTGGGTCTTATGTACACTACTATACAATGCTATATTATACAATCTCAAGCTATACTATTCTTAAAGTGACCTTTCCTGAGGGGGAGGGGGGGGGGTGGTGGTGCACACAGCTGTGAAGGAAGGGTACACTGCGTTTACAACACAAGACAAAATGAGAGCAAACAAGGCATACATTTTATTTCTATTATTTAGTTTTCATGATCGTGGGAAGCCAGCCACAATCATAATTGAAATTGAAACTTGATTATTCCCCCAGCCCCTAGAGATGATGACAGGAAATACATTTTGGCCCCAAGCTGTTCCTTAGTAACGGAATTCTATAGAAAAGGGTCCTTAGTGCACTGTATGGTGATACAATCCTCCATTGTGTTGTGCTGATGAGTGATGGCCAGCCAATGATGCTCTACCAAATGATGCTCTACCACACGATGCTCTTGATGAATGAACCCAGAGAATAGTTGACTAGACTGCTGGCAGGTCTCAACGTCCTTGAAAGGGATCCAGAAGGCCCACTTCATTAAGGATGTTGGCATTATTGAGTGTATTGAGTGCGTGGGTGTGTTTTATGTCTTGTCTTTTACTGATGAAGACAATCCATTACAATGGTTGTAATGAGCTGCAGTAATAGATGTATGAACAGAACTTGGAAAACAGCCGTCAACACGAAGTCAAAATGGTTTGCTGTGAAACGGCTGATTCTGTGAAGATAATTTTCCGTCTCAAAGAAATAGGCTGCAGTTAATGTTTACCCTTGTACTTCCTGTTTGTCCCCATGACAACCCTCTCCAGGATGGTTGCCATGGTACCCACGGTACCTGCCACAGCTATGTCTCTTATTACGAACCGCTGCCGTAGTGATGATGGCAAATGGAATGTTAATGTTGTTTACCTGAGAATATCATTCAGTGAGCCATGCACGGAGTAGGAGTACTAATAATAATAAAACTTTATTTGTATAGCACCTTTCATACAGAAACTGCAGCTCAAAGTGTTTCACAACAGAAAAAAGACGGGCATAAAATGAGCACTAACATCCCAACAGGCCACCTTGTTTATGGTTTGATTCAGTTTAAAAAATAGACCATAATAAAAAGAGTATGATAGAATAGACAGAGTAAAATAGTGCAATAGTGCAATAAGTAGGAATATGAACATATTATTCATACAAGAGAACCTTGATAATAGCAGAGCCTCGGGGGAGTGATGTTGTACTGGGAAATGAAATGTATTGAAATTAGTGCTGTCAGGCGATTAAAATAATGCATCTAATTAATTACAGGATTTGTAATTAATTAATCTAATTAATCGCATTTTAATCGCATAATCATTTTATGCCTGATATTCTATATTCTATAATCATATTTCAAATTGCATGTGTCCGGATGGCAGAATTCAGTACTGTATCTACAAAACCTTCTGTTTAATCATCTTCCATCTATTAATTTGCTTAGATTTTTCAGGTCTGGTCAATTTGAGCATAGTGTTATTCACAGTCAAAGATAAAAAAAAAAATTATTGATATTCTCATTTGGTTCATTACAATTTACTCAAGCCTAGTAACAGACAGTATTTCTGACACTGGGAATACATTCCCTGAGATCCATAGATGTCCCTAGAATCAGATACCAAGAACATGCAAATGGACCATATAAAAAAAAAGTCTGTAAATGTGTATTCTACGTTCTTATGGAATGAATGAGATAAAAAGAAAGAAAAAAAAATTAATTGTTTTAATTAATTTTTAGTTCATAACACGATAATTTGCTGTGTAATTAATTAATCTAATTAACGCGATAAACTGACAGCCCTAATTGAAATGTTAAATGTAAAGGCCCAATCTGGAATCAAGAGACTGTGCTGTCATTTTGGCCATCCTCCTTACACACCCGTTGTCAAATACACTGCCTTATGTTAATCTATAAAACTCTCCTTGGTCTGTCACCCCCCCCCCCCCCCCTCCCTACCTGTGTAATTTGTTGAAATGTGCTGCTGCACCTGTCATCTACAACACCCGTTCTACAAATCTCACCCTGCTGAAAATCGCCAAAACACACTTATTAATTGTTCAATCATCATTTCAGTCTGCCGTGCCCACAATTTAC
>NC_140178.1:94112325-94127325 GCF_963971535.1 Notolepis coatsorum | reverse complement strand
CAACCAATCAGAGAGGGGTCTGCAGAAATGCGGCTACGAATTGTAGAGACGCGGACTGGCCATGCCTGCTTTGTAGATCAAAAATAGCGCGCTCTCTCTCTCTCTCTCTCTCTCTCTCTCTCTCTCTCTCTCTCTCTCTCTCACACACACACAACGCAGTACGCACATCCCGAGACTTGCGCAGCGTTATGACTTGTCATAAGTGAATTGTAGGGGGTGTACCGCAATAATGCAGCGTGATTATCCAAAATGGCCGTCCGCTTCCATTCATCGTAGCAGACGCTCCTTGGCTACAACGGTGGTCAATAATTTTCGCCATCGGCGGTGACTGGTCAGTTCCGGACCGTTTACAACCGGACGTGGTCACTCGTCCGAAATGACGCTCGCCGGATATTTCGTCGACGTCTTGTAACTCGAGACCCGAAGCACACAGTAGGTTGAGTGTGGTGACGAAAGGCAGCAAATTCAACTTTCCAACAATGTATTGGTTGCACAGCAAAAAATGCAGCCCGGAGCCGGCAGACGAGGGCAAAGTGCTGCACGGGCGTGACGTACCGTATGCGGTACACCGAACGTTAAGAGGCTAAAGCTTATTACTACTGGACTGGTTTTTCAAAGGTCACATTAGGACTTGTTTAGGACTCAAAACCCAATGTTTCAGACTTGTAATAATAATAGATTGGATTTAGAGAGAGAAGCGCTTTTCTCAGACTCTAGGACACTTTACATAAAAAGAGAAGCTATAAAAGACAAGATAAGAATATGAATATATATGAAGACTTGTGACTTTCCCGTCTTGTCTTGGGACTTGACTTGACAGTTAGCTTCAGCAGTGTACAGTATAGCTGTAGCTGGTGCTAGGGGCTTTAGCCTGCTAGTCAGTTAGCTTCAGCAGTGTACAGTATAGCTGTAGCTGGTGCTAGGGGCTTTAGCCTGCTAGTCAGTTAGCTTCAGCAGTGTACAGTATAGCTGTAGCTGGTGCTAGGGGCTTTAGCCTGCTAGTCAGTTAGCTTCAGCAGTGTACAGTATAGCTGTAGCTGGTGCTAGGGGCTTTAGCCTGCTAGTCAGTTAGCTTCAGCAGCTCACCAGGTTAGATCTGAGATCACTGAGATGGTTGCCAAGATTCACTACTTACTTACACATGAATACACAAACAGATATGGCTCACACACACACACAAGTCCATGCACAGATGGGCTCGCACGCACACACACACACACACACACACACACACACACACACACACACACACACACACACACACACACACACACACACATATTCACACACATACTCTCTCTCTCTCTCTCTCTCTCGCTCTCTCTCTCTCTCTCTCTCTCTCTCTCTCTCTCTCTCTCTCTCTCTCTCTCTCTCTCTCTCTCTCTCTCTCTCTCTCTCTCTCTCTCTCTCACACACACACACACTCACCACAGGTTTTAACAGATACATATGGCCACGCCCATTGCCATGCTGTTTGTGGATACTGTGGGAAGCTGCTCTTATCTGATCTGATCACTGTATGTTGGTGTGCAATGCATTACCCTGTGTGTGTGTGTGTGTGTGTGTGTGCGCGTGTGTGTGTGTTTGTTGTTGTACATTTGTGTGTATTGTGCATGTTTACAGTATGTCTAACATTACATGTTCATGATCGTTTATGGGTGCGCCTGTGTCTGTGCATATTAATGTGTGTGTGTTTGTTTGTGTCTCCTCTGTGTGTGCATGCTGCTTGTGACTTGGTGTGTGTCCAGTTGTCCATATGTTAGCAGGCAGGGCAGGGCATGTGGCCATCTGGTGGAAGATGAAGATTTAACCAATGGACTTTGACCTTGTGGTTTTGTTTCTGTAATGTATACTACTACTGTGTGATGTCATGCACATGTATACTACTGCACTTTGATGTCATACAGATGTGAATACTACCCAGTCTGGTTGGATGTCATGCAGATGTATAATACTACACTTTGATGTCTACATATGTTCATACTACACTTTGATGTCTACATATGTTCATACTACACTTTGATGTCTACATATGTTCATACTACACTTTGATGTCTACATATGTTCATACTACACTTTGATGTCTACATATGTTCATACTACACTTTGATGATATTTATTTATATCGATTGTTTTTGATTTAAAAAAAAAAGAACGAAATTTATTTTATATAATTTTTTTTTAATAAAATATATATATTATATAATCATACTTGTAATTGTATTATCTGCGAGACATCGCCACCACGCAACAAGTCTAAATGCTCGCTATATGCAACCAGCTCCACTGTCTGTGTGTACTGAGTAGCCTCCAGCTACGGCCAGGATTCTCCGGAGCTGCAGCTGGGCCCTATACTGTAGCCTCCAGCTACGGCCAGGATTCTCCGGAGCTGCAGCTGGGCCCTATACTGTAGCCTCCAGCTACGGCCAGGATTCTCCGGCGCTGCAGCTGGTCCCTATTGACTATATTCAGCGTGCCCTCAGCTCGAATACGCATCGACTCAGTGTTTTTGAGTATTGATATCAGGACGGAGCTATCTGAACTATTTAGTTTAATGGGACGTTTCGTTTTGAACAGTAAGCTAACGCAAGCTATCATGCACTACTAGACTTACTGGAGCATTTGTTGATAGCTATCAGTAGCTAGCCGGCTGGCAGGCTCACCGAGGTCCCAGTGTTTACAACAGCCACGGGTGCGAGATGGCTGGAGGAGGAGCAGACGCCGCAGCTCTCTCCGTGTGTCTGAGTTCAGTTCAGTTCGGCTCACTATAGGAGGTCGAACAACGCGTCGAAAATATGAAGCAATACTAGGGGTGCACCGATATATCGGTCGGGTATCGGTATCGGCCGATAAGTGCCTTGTTGACTGCTATCGGCCTATCGGCCGATAAGCTCAAATGTGCCGATAGCAGTCGCCGATAAATACCCATCAATTTGTGTAGCGTCAAAAGGCAAAAAAATAAAAGTTCACTCGCGACCTACCTGCACAACGCCCGCCGTCCCCCCCACACACACACACACAAGCTAGTGCTACTGCATCAAAGTAACTATTTATGATTAACAAGGCATTCGTTTTGTGGCATTAGCGTTATATAGTTAGTGTTACACGGACAATAACATCAGCATATTATTATTACCCATAGCAGCAAGGCATTACTCCGAGTCCGTTCATTAGCTACCGGGAGATGCAAGACTAACTTACTGGTGAAAATATGATTTGCGTTGGAATACTCCTTTGTCAACTTGCTGTACTTTGCTTGCAGGTCTGCAGCCATTATTGCTGCATTATGAATAGTCCCAACTTTAGCCAAGGTAACGTTATGGCTAAACCTTTAACAATAGTTAACGCTAGCTTTCGGTTAGCTGTTCAATGCTATTAATAACACAACTCCCCGTCAACACCCTCTCTCGGGAAGATGGCATTTAAGAAAGTATCTGCTGTTAAAATGAAGTGTTACACGTTCAATAACAAGCATATTATTTACCCGAAGATAGCAGTAAACAAGGCATTACTCCGTTAGTCCGTTCATAGCTCGGTTCCATTCCGTTGCTCATTCCGTACCCAACTACACATTCTGTTAATAAAGTTTTCAACCAGACAAATGTATAGAAAGGCTTTGTTTTATTATAACATTTGTTGCAGTAAAATCATTATGTCTCATTTGGTCATGCGTGGAGCGCCGGTCGGCGGGCCGGGCAGCTAACGTAGCTACAGAGCAATGGCGGCCCGGAAGTAGAAAAATGCATAAACGCTTGCCGATTGGTGGTAAGGACAGCAGGAGGTGGGTGCTAGCGGTGTGGCGTAATTGGCCGAATCGACTGTCAATCAAAATGGTTCCATTGCATTGGTTGAAAGCTCTGGTTGAGAGAATAGTATCCCGCTGCAGGCCGCAAGAATGGTTCCATTGCATTGGTTGAAAGCTCTGGTTGAGAAAATAGTATCCCTCTGCAGGCCGCAAGACGATACTGGGAGAGAGATAGTGATACCATAAACATATTTCTTGATGTTTCCTTTTTTTAAGTAAGTAAAGAGGCCTACAAATACAAACATACACATACAAATATACAGTAGTTTCATTAAAAAAAAAAAAAAAAAAAAAAAAAAATTACAAATACTTATATACAAATATACAAATATCGGTATCGGTATCGGCCGATAGTGTTAGTTGAACAATCGGTATCGGTATCGGCGGCCAATTTTCATATCGGTGCATCCCTAAGCAATACTAAGGGTGTTTTCACACCTGTAGTTCGTTTGCCCTGTTTTTTCCGATTCAGGGACTATTATGATACAATTGTTGCACTTGATTCTTAGTTCGTTTGTGTTCACACGGCTGTGTTCACACGGACCAAAACAAACGCACGCGCGAGCAAACTATCACTCATTGGTCAGATTTTGGGGTGTGCCCCCCCCCCAACCCTGAATCTCTGCGTTACATTGAAATCGGGGAGGAGAGAGCGGGGGAGCAAATGAATGAATGTGGATGAGAGCCGTGATGTAAGTGGTTGCAGATACGGCTGTGGGGGTGCTGGAGACATGATCGAATAGTCTTTTATGCGCCTCAATCTCCTGAACACGGCGCGAGCCATTCCTAATCGATCAGAACTAAATCGGCAGCGAAAAAGCCCATTTTAAAGCACCTATTATTACCCATGCACATGCGCAGATTGCCCACAGAGTCTGGAGACGCGAGATGACGCACGAATTAAAGTGGACTGTTCCATCAGAGGGGGGAGCTTCGGTGGCCAGTGTCCTTTCAGCCGACCAGGATAATGAAACAATGATCCCACTAAATGGCCAGAAGCGTCCTATGGCGACATCTACAATTACCTCATTGAGTCTCCAGGTAGACTAATGTTTATATTTAAGTGCAGCGGTCTGTAGCCACACACATTACCACCGAAGCTCCCCGATGGAACAGTCCACATTCATTCTCTCGGTGAGAGAGAGAGGGAGAGAGAGAGTCAGTGAGGGAGAGAGAGAGTCTAGAGAGGAGGTGTTGTCTCGCACGGTGCTGCTGTTGCAGCGTCACTACAGTCACTAAACTTTCTGTACACTTGCGTGTTCTCCAGCATCTGACGAATGTGATCGTCTGCCCAAATATCAACGAGGCAGTGTACCGAGTCATCGCTGCTCCACGTTGACCCACGGCTCACTATTATTATTATTGTGTCGGTTTGCTAAATCGATTGCATTCTCACAGCATACGAGTCGCGTCGGGTTCGTTTGGAAGTGCGCCGAGACCACCCTCTCTAGGTGGTCTCGGTCCGCTTGTTTTGTTCCGCAACAGAATGTGATTGCTGTATTCATATATGCCCAACTGAACCGAAATAGCGGGTAAACGCTCCAGGTTTCGGATCAACAGCTCCAAACGAGCCAGGTGTGAAAACGCCCTAACTTTACTTTTCTTCATAGCTAAATCAGACAGTCAGCCAATCTATCAGAGTGAGTGCTCAGTCGATTGTTCCCGCTGATCATACCTGCTGAGTGCTCACGGCTCAGCTCGCGTGAGTGACGTCATCGCGTCATCACACGCCTTGGATAATTTAGGAGTGAAATGCGAATCCAAGGCTTGAAAGCACTACTCGCAAGCCCGCCCCCAGATAATATTTACCAATCGCAACGGCCAATTAAAGGGGCAATTCGCGACGATATCATCGCAGTGTACAGCCCTGTTTGATGATATACAGAAGATGTTAATACTACACTTTGATGACATACATATATGTTAATAATACACTTTGATGACATACATATATGTTAATAATACACTTTGATGATATACAGATATGTTAATACTACACGTTGATGATATACAGAATATGTTAATACTACACTTTGATGACATACAGATATGTTAATAATACACGTTGATGACATACATATATGTTAATAATACACTTTGATGATATACAGATATGTTAATACTACACTTTGATGATATACAGAAGATGTTAATACTACACTTTGATGATATACAGATGTTAATAATACACGTTGATGACATACATATATGTTAATAATACACTTTGATGATATACAGATATGTTAATACTACACTTTGATGATATACAGAAGATGTTAATACTACACTTTGATGATATACAGATGTTAATACTACACTTTGATGACATACATATATGTTAATAATACACTTTGATGATATACAGATATGTTAATACTACACTTTGATGATATACAGAAGATGTTAATACTACACTTTGATGACATACAGATATTTTAGTACTACACTTTGATGACATACAGATGTTAATACTACACTTTGATGATATACAGATATGTTAATACTACACTTTGATGGCATACAGATGTTAATACTACACTTTGATGATATACAGATATGTTAATACTACACTTTGATGACATACAGATATGTTAATACTACACTTTGATGACATACAGATGTTAATACTACACTTTGATGATATACATATATTTTAGTACTACACTTTGATGACATACAGATGTTAATACTACACTTTGATGATATACAGATATGTTAATACTACACTTTGATGACATACAGATGTTAATACTACACTTTGATGATATACAGATATGTTAATACTACACTTTGATGACATACAGATATGTTAATAATACACTTTGATGACATACAGATATGTTAATAATACACTTTGATGATATACAGATGTTAATACTACACTTTGATGATATACACATGTTAATACTACACTTTGATGACATACAGATGTTAATACTACTACTTTGTCTATATTCGGTCTATATTCTATCTCTGTCTATACTCTGACTACACTCGCTGTTTCTGAGGATGTGTGGCAAGATGTTAAAAATCTTCCTCTGTTTCTCTCCCTCTCTCTGAATCTCTCTCTCTTTCTCTATTCCTCTCTCTCTTTCTCTTCCCTTTCTCTCAGTTCCTTCCCCTCTCTCTCTTTCAGACCATTCCCCTCACTCGTTCTCTCTCTCTCCCTTCCTCTCTCTCTCTCTTTCTGTCCCTTCCTCTCTCTCTCTCTGTCCCTTCCTCTCTCTCCCTCTCTCTCTTTCTCCCCCCACCCCTCTCTCTCTCTCTCTCTCTCCTGACCCAGCAAACTCTTTTTTATTGTGTGTACGTCTATATAAAGTGCCATAAGGCTGTAAACACATAATGCATGGTCAGCAGTATGTCCCCCCAGGGAGCTGCTGCGGGCCTACTGCACTACCCTGCTGTCCCCTTCTCTCAGCCCCTGTGCTGTCCCCTTCTCTCAGTCACCCTGCTGTCCCCTTCTCTCAGCCCCTGTGCTGTCCCCTTCTCTCAGCCACCCTGCTGTCCCCTTCTCTCAGCCCCTGTGCTGTCCCCTTCTCTCAGTCACCCTGCTGTCCCCTTCTCTCAGCCCCTGTGCTGTCCCCTTATCTCAGCCACCCTGCTGTCCCCTTCTCTCAGCCACCCTGCTGTCCCCTTCTCTCAGCCCCTGTGCTGTCCCCTTCTCTCAGCCACCCTGCTGTCCCCTTCTCTCAGCCCCTGTGCTGTCCCCTTCTCTCAGCCACCCTGCTGTCCCCTTCTCTCAGCCACTGTGCTGTCCCCTTCTCTCAGCCACCCTGCTGTCCCCTTCTCTCAGCCACCCTGCTGTCCCCTTCTCTCAGCCACCCTGCTGTCCCCTTCTCTCAGCCACCCTGCTGTCCCCTTCTCTCAGCCCCTGTGCTGTCCCCTTCTCTCAGCCACCCTGCTGTCCCCTTCTCTCAGCCACCCTGCTGTCCCCTTCTCTCAGCCACCCTGCTGTCCCCTTCTCTCAGCCACCCTGCTGTCCCCTTCTCTCAGCCACCCTGCTGTCCCCTTCTCTCAGCCACCCTGCTGTCCCCTTCTCTCAGCCACCCTGCTGTCCCCTTCTCTCAGCCACCCTGCTGTCCCCTTCTCTCAGCCACCCTGCTGTCCCCTTCTCTCAGCCAGTGTAGGACTCAATACTCACTTCTCTCAGCCACTGTGGGACTCAATACTCACTTCTCTCACATGTTCATTGGAAGTGCTGTACATAATAAAAACACTTTGTGCTCATTGTTATGTGATCGCTTTGGTTATTCCTGATAATGATGATAATTGGAGGAAAAACGGGTAACTACAAAGGGTGTAATGTGCCATTTCAGTTTTTTTCTCTCAAGAATACTATATTAGAATTATATCACTCCATAGCTTTCTACCGCTCTATAGACCTGGGGAGTGAGGTTCCACCTGTGGTTTTCCCCCATTGTAGCCACCCATTGAAGATCAAAACTATTATTACAGCCCAACTGTATTGTGTAGGTTCATAATCTGTGACGGAGATAAAGTTATATATTATTAAATTATTATACTGTCACAACAAATACATGTTTTAACTTCATCATTGAGAAAATGTGCTTCATATCGTGCTCTTTACTGGTTTCCGTGGTAACTACTACAGTACCCATATGCCTCAGCATGCCTCGCCAATCAATCACAAGAGCACAACTACTCTGACACAGCATCCCTGGACATTCTCCTTGATTATCGCTGCATTCGCCGCAATCTTTGTTTTCATTTTAGACAACAATAAAACTTTAAAAACATGAACGATTTGCCGTTTTAAAACAAACAAGTCAGGTAATCACGAGTATATAATTCCAATAGTGAATTATGTCTGTTGTTTTGATTTTGGTTTCCTAACGTCATAATGCGGCAGCGTTCACCCCAGACTGGTCATCAAATGCATTTAACCCTTTCCTGGAAAGATGTAGTTTTGCATTAGGTACACAGTCTTGTGCCCGTGACTTTCATTCTTAGTTTTTCTCAAATGATGCTCAACTCTGCTCCTGTCAAATGTCAGACCAATTGAATACGTGGAACCATATAAATCATCTACCTTGGGAAACGCCTATGGTAAAAAAAAACATGACTTGACATCACTTAACTCCCCAGCTCTATAGTCAGGAGCCATTGTGACATCATCAAGTCAAGTCAAGTCAAGAGTTTTATTTGTCACGGCATACAAGTATACAATGAAATGCGGGTGGTCTTGCCCGCAACGATGTGCAATACAGTGGTACAACATATAATAGAATCCAATAAAAACAACATTGTGCAATAAACAGGTGACAGGTAACATGGTGGGACATCTCGGTATCTGTACATAGTTATTTACAGAGCATATAGGACATGCTAGGTAGCTTTGGTAGTGCAATACACTGTTACTGATTTTATACTAATTTAAAGTGGCCTTTCTTTTTGGCCATAAGTGTGGGTGTGTGCGGCATGAGTGTGTGCCCGCTCATGTTAAAGTGTTCATCATTATCATCATCATGATGAATCATCATTAGAATGTCATGATTCTAATCACACCGGTGCAATCACAGACCTGAAAGTTCCTTACCCTCTATCTGACCCTCACTTTGTCTTATATACAGTATATCACTCTATGAACTATGTGCTAAGTGCAAGTCGTTCCTCATTTCAACGCTACAATCCAAACAATGTCGAGGGGGAAATGTTAATATCCCCCAGGGAGTCACAATAGATCACTGGATTAGTGGTGAGACACGTGTGCCTTACGAGCGGATTACAACGTTTCAACTCACGACGAGTGTGAGTGTGTGTGTGTGTGTGTGCGTGTGCGTATCGTGGGATTATGACACGTATGTAATAGACATGTTGGATTATTACAGGATTATATGGCATGTGTTTGAGATTTTCAGTTTAACTCTTTTCTGCGGAGGGCAGGGAGATAAAAAAAGAGGGGAGAGGAGAGGAAGGGAGAAAGGAGAGGAGGGAAGAGGAGAGGAATGGAGGGGAGGGGAGGGAAGAGGAGAGGAGAAGAGAGGAGGGGAGAGGGGAGAAGAGAGGAGAGGAGAGAAGACAGGAAAAGAGGTGAGTGATGGGAGGGAGGAGAGAGGAGAGGTGGGGAGAGAGAAGAGAAGAGAAGAGGAGGGAGAGGAGAGGAGAGTCTATTGCAAGGCTTAAAGTAGGGTTAGAGTGGGGACATACCAATTGGATACTGCAGATACTGAGTCCTTAAAGCCCCTCCCCCCTCCGGTGATGTCATCAGTAATTAAATCAATTTCAAACAGGCCTTGTAAGTAAATCATTGCTTTACATGTTAGAGTAGGAGGAAGGATATCATAAGAGAAGAGGAGGGGATGGGAGGAGAATGGAGGTGACAGGAGAGGAGAGATGAGGAGAGGAGTCGAAAGGAGAGGGAAGGAGGGAAGAGAGGATAGCAAGGGTGAAGAGGGGAGAGGAGAGAATAGTAAGGGGTGAGTGGAGCACAGGATAGGAGAAGGGATGATGAGCAAGGGAGGGGATAAAAAAGAATAGGGAGACGAGAAGATGGGAAGGAGAGAGCAGGGGAGATGGCATGAGTTATACTTATTTATACTATCTTATTATTATCTAGCACACTCTCAGGAGCGAAACAGAAAGAAACATTTCATGCAAAGTATTCTGTATTTCTGTATGACAAATAATAAAGAAACTTGAACTTGAAGAAACTTGAAAGCGTGAGGACAGAAGGGGAGAGTATTTCCTGTCTATTGCCTGTTTCCTTCTGTAATCACTTGTCACCTTGTTTACATTTTCTTCGATTCTTCTTCTGTTTCGCTTCTTCTTTTGCACTGCTCTCTCTCTCTCACTGTCTCCCTCTCTTTCTCTCTCTCTCTATATTTCTCTCTCTCACTTTCTCCCTCTCTTTCTCTCTCTCTATCTCTCTCTCTCTCTCGCCACGGGCAGTTCTCTGGAATCCTCGGACTGGGGCTGGTTACTTAGCAACCAGAACCCTGTAAGAGAGAGAGAGAGAGAGAGAGAGAGAGAGAGAGAGAGAGGAACAAAGAAGGAGAGAAAGAGAGGAAGAATACAAAATGTGATAACAGTGGCATTTCCAATCAGGATGTTTGTGTCTGAAATTTTTCTCTCAGAAAGCCTCCCATGGAAGGGTGTTTGTTGTTGTTGTTGTTGTTGTTGTTGTTGTTGTTGTTGTTGTTGTTGTTGTTGTTGTTGTTGTTTAAACACAGGCTATAAGCACCGTTTGCACTGTGAGAATGTAAAGAATCCCTTGTGGGAACCAGTAATGTTCCCACAACATGGAATGGGATGGAATAGAATAGAATAGAATAGAATAGAATAGAATAGAATAGAATAGAATAGAATAGAATAGAATAGAATAGAATAGAATAGAATAGAATATCTCTATTGACAAGTAAATGTTTACTACAGTATGTGCCAGGAACTTGGCCTCTGCATTTAACCCTTTCACTACCACACTACCAAATGGTTAACCCTTTCACTGTGATAATACAGAAGGTTAATCCATCCTGATTTAACCGAGTGGATTTGAACCTGGGACCATAGGATCCACAGGCGGCCGCACTAACCAGCTGAGCTAAAGGGTCGTCCTCATTAGCATGTTGCTAACGAGCTGGTTGACTGCGACCGACTCGTCAGTAGTTTACAGTCGTCCTCCCCCGAGACGTCCCAGTGTTAAGGCACTGAGACCCCACCCCCATTGCTACAGTACGTGAACCTGGGTACAGATTCACAGGGCAGTGAGATCCCATCCACAGACGGCCGCACTAAACAGCTAAGGGTCCGACCCGTTAGCACAGGGGTGGGCAATTATTTTTCCCAGGGGGCCGAATGAGCAACTGAAAATATGTTGGGGGGCCGGGCCAAAATTCCAAACTCAATTATGCATAATATACATTTGATTTCTATATAAAAAGCAGTAAATGGCATTGTTTTGACCCCTGGTAAGAGTGTATGTTATTATTTGACAATTAAAAGGTGAGGTTAGCTTTCAAAAATATAATTTATTCAAATAGAATTTATTTCCAAAATGATAAACAAAATGTGAAACATTAATAACAAAGGGCATTTTGAGTTTCATATACTATTGAAACAAGGATTTTCTTAGCTTTCTAAAGACATCACATCATCTTATAGCAAAAATAAACAAGACATGTCACTGAACTGTGTAAAGAAAGGTGTCCCAGTTTTGTAGCCTTTTTTACTTTACATGCCTATATTAAACATTTAATGTTTTCAGAACTGTGCAAAAAAAAAAAAAAAAAAATCAAGTGTCCCATTTCACTTGTTATATTTCCACATTTTAGTGTTCTTCAGTTCTTTTTTTTTTCATTCAGTGTGAGAAATCCAGTCTCTGTTGAGCTTTAACAAGTCCATCAAAGTCAGGTTGCATGTCTGAGGTGGAGATGCGAAGCACAGCTGCCAGATGTTCATCAGTGAGAGAGGATCTGTACCTGGACTTGATAAACGTCATGACTGAGAATGTCTGTTCACATATGTAGGTGGATCCAAAGAGAACCAACATCTTTTGAGCATGTCTCCTAAGCATATATTGTGCGTGTGAACGTTGACATGAAAAGAAAAAAGATTTTTTTTTTTTTTTTTTTATTATCATGTAATCTTTCGCAGGCCGGTCAGAATCATCCCGCGGGCCGTACAATGCCCAGGTCTGCGTTAGCAGGTGCTGGTTGACTGTGACCCACTCTTCAGTAGTTTACACTTACTATTTAGCTGGGAATTAAGTGCCTTGCTCAAAGGCACTTCAGCGGGGGCCACATCATATCTCATCATCTGTTCATCTGCCAAGAGCTTGGAGGCTTGATAGCTGTCGCCGTGAGAGTGTGAGTGTGTGTGTGTGTGTGTGTGTGTGTGTGTGTGTGTGTGTGTGTGTGTGTGTGTGTGTGTGTGTGTGTGTGTGTGTGTGTGTGTGTGTGTGTGTGTGTGTGTGTGTGAGTGTGTGTGTGTGTGTGAGAGAGCGTGTGTGTCCAGAGGGACATAGATGTTGAAGAGAAGCCACTAGCTCAAGGACGAGCTGAAATGTTGAACAACCAGGACATATGTAATAGCCTCTGGTGTGTGTTTGTGTGTGTGTGTGTGTGTGTGTGTGTGTGTGTGTGTGTGTGTGTGTGTGTGTGTGTGTGTGTGTGTGTGTGTGTGTGTGTGTGTGTGTGTGTGTGTGTGTGTGTGTGTGTGTGTGTGTGTGTGTGTGTGTGTGTGTGTATGTGTGTGTGTGTGTGTGTGTGTGTGTGTGTGTGTGTGTGTGTGTGCGCGCGCGTGCGTGTGTGTGTGTGTAGGTGTGTGTGTGCGTGTGTGTGTGTAGGTGTGTGTGTGCGTGTGTGTGTGTGGGAGGGGGGGGGGGAGTACAGGTTGAAGGGCTGGCCCACCCAGATGTAGCTATTCTAGTCTCTCTCTCTCTCTCTCTCTCTCTCTCTCTCTCTCTCTCTCTCTCTCTCTCTCTCTCTCTCCCCTCTCTTTACACACACAAACACACACAGAGAGACACAGACACACACACACACGCACACACAGGCCTATGTGGTCTATAAACTCACCTTGGACTGCCTCTCACTCAGGTGGGCTGTATACCAGGCATGTACTGTATAGTACAATATGTCCTACACTGCCTGTCTACACCCTGTGTACAAACGCCACTCAACTGAGCACACGCCTGTCTAACCTCTGGCCGTACAAGCCAGCTGCTCTTTCTCACTTCACAGCCAGAATATTTCATACTGTATATGATCCCTGCTTCTCTTCTCTTTTGGAATCATCGGCAGAATGGATTGGAATAGAATAGAGTTGGATTCAGCTATGTGTGGACAGGAAGAGAAGAGAAGACAAGACAAGACAAGACAGTTGGATTCAGCTAATTATGAACATGAAGAGATGGGCTATGGCAGAACGGAATGGAATAGAACAGAACAGAGTTGGATTGGGCTTCAACAGAACAGGACAGAACAGAACAGAACAAGACAGAACAGAACAAGACAGAACAGAACAGAACAGAACAAGACAGAACAGAACAGAACAGAACAGAACAGAACAGAACAGAACAGAACAGAACAAGACAGAACAGAACAAGACAGAACAGAACAGAACAGAACAGAACAAGACAGAACAGAACAGAACAGAACAAGACAGAACAGAACAGAACAGAACAAGACAGAACAGACAAACAGAACAGAACAGAACAGAACAGAACAGAACAGAACAAGACAGAACAGAACAGAACAGAACAGAACAGAACAGAACAGAACAGAACAGAACAGAACAAGACAGGACAGGACAGAACAGAACAGGACAGGACAGGACAGGACAGGACAGGACAGAACAGAACAGAACAGAACAGAACAGAACAGAACAGAACAGAACAGAACAGAACAGAACAGAACAGAACAGAACAGAACAGAACAGAACAGAACAGAACAGGACAGGACAGAACAGAACAGAACAGGACAGAACAGAACAGGACAGGACAGGACAGGACAGGACAGGACAGAACAGAACAGAACAGAACAGAACAGAACAGAACAGAACAGGACAGGACAGGACAGAAGACAGGACAGGACAGGACAGGACAGGACAGGACAGAACAGAACAGAACAGAACAGAACAGATCAGAATAGAAACATTTCTTCAGTTGCAGTGGGACATGTTTGTGTGCATCACCAAATAAATACAACTAACAGCATACAAGATAAAAGACTGGAAATGAGGGGAAGATCAAATAACTTAGTGTTCAGAGAGAGAGAGAGAGAGAGAGAGAGAGAGAGAGAGAGAGAGAGAGAGAGAGAGAGGAATCCTGTTCCAACTGCGTCACTGCTGTCACCCTTAGCCTCCCTGGGGAGAGATGGATGGATGGAGGGTTGGAAGGAGAGATGAAGGGATGGCTAGATAGAGGGAGGGAGGGATGTAGGGAGGGAGAGAGAGAGAGAGAGGTAGGAGTGGGTTCAGGCTGATTTATGAGTTTCTGTTTCTGAGGCTTGCTGTCCTCTGGGACGTCCTGCTGTGGGCAGAATTGTAGGCACACACACATTCACACACACATGCACACGCACACAAACGCACGCACACACACACACATACACACACACACACACACACACACACACACACACACAGAGGCACTACACATAGACATAGACATGCAAATATACACACAGACACATGTACACATTTTGACAAACACACACATGGACATGCACAAACGAGTG
>NC_140178.1:94061592-94112125 GCF_963971535.1 Notolepis coatsorum | reverse complement strand
AGATGAGAGGAGGCAGAGAGATGAGGGAGAGAGAGGGAGAAAAAGGAGAAGATGAGACAGAGAGATGGAGGGAGAAAGAGAGAGGGAATGGTGGAATGGATGAAAAGAATGGACAGAGAATGGAAAAGAAAGAGAGGGAGAGAGAGGAGATATATAGAGAGAGATCACAAGGAGGAGATGAGAGGAGACAGAGAGATGAAGGAAGAATGAGAGAGAAGGGAATGGTGGAAAGACAGATAATGGAAAAGAAAGAGAGAGAGGGAGAGGGAGAGTACATAATTGTGGCTTGTTTCTCTTTTTGTGTGGAAAAGAAAAGAATAGTATTATTTGTGGGGAAAATAAACAAGCCACAATGTTTTGAGAGAGAAAGGGAGATGGATGTATGGAGAGAATATAGATGAGTAAGAGAGAGAAGGGATGGAGGGAAGAAGAAGAAGGAGGAGAATATAGGGCAGAATGACCAAGAGAAAGGTGTGGACTGTGGATTGAGAAAGAGAGAGAGTAATGTGTATGTATGAATGATGTGTGTGTGTGTGTGTGTGTGTGTGTGTGTGTGTGTGTGTGTGTGTGTGTGTGTGTGTGTGTGTGTATGAATGATGTGTGTGTGTGTGTGTGTATGAATGATGTGTGTGTTTATAAATGATGTGTGTGTGTGTGTGTGTGTATGTATGAATGATGTGTGTGTGTGTGTGTGTGTGTGTGTGTGTATATGTATGAATGATGTGTGTGCGTGTGTGTGTGTATGTACTGTATGAATGATGTGTGTGTGCGTGTGTGTGTGTATGTACTGTATGAATGATGTGTGTGTGTGTGTGTGTGTGTGTGTATGTACTGTATGAATGATGTGTGTGGGTCGTAAATGCAAAGGAAGATAGATTTAAGAGGAAAAGGGATGATGTGCTGCTCATCACAAAATCATACACTTCTTAAACATGTCTCTCTCGCACGTGCGCGCGCACACACACACACACACACACACACACACACACATAAGCCCACTTAGCCCCACATTTATACTCACTGCCTCACACACACACACACACACACACACACACACACACACACACACACACACACACACACACACACACACACACACACACACACACACACACACACACACACACACACACACTCACACACACCACACACACACACACACTCACACACACCACACACACACACACACACACACACACACACACACACACACACACACCACACACACACACACACACACACACACACACACACACACACACACACACACACATCTATTAGAGCATATAGCTGCCCAGCCCGGTGACCCCAGCAGACAGTGTTATTAGGTTTATTACATCTGATGGGATTGAGTTTGCTCTCCTCTAATGAAAGAGGGATATACTGGAGGCAGAGGAGAGGGGTAGAGGGAAGGGGAGATAGAGAGGAGGGAGAGGGAAATAAAGAATTAAAGGGGAGAGGTACAGTAGTGGGATGAAGAGATGGATGAGGAGGAGGGAGAGAACGAGGGAAAGAGGGAGCGGGGAGTTAATTATGAAGAGGTGGGAGTGTATGCAGATGAAATGAGGAGAGAGAGAGAGAGAGAGAGAGAGAGAGAGAGAGAGAGAGAGAGAGAGAGAGAGAGAGAGAGAGAGGAGCGGAATGGGAGGAAGGGGTAGAGGGAGCAATTGGGAAGGTAGAGAGAGAGAGAGGTGGAATTGAGATGTAGATCAGGTGAGGGAGAGAAGGAGGGGTGGAAGGAGCCTGTGTAACAGGCCCTCAAAACCAATGCAGCGTCAATGGGGTCAAGCTTCTTGTCTGTGCAAGCTGAGATCCACTCCACATGGTGCCCACCAAGTAGTGCCCAGTCAGCTGTCTTCAGTCGGCAGCTCGCACCAGGCTGGAGCTTGACCCCACTGACTTTGCATCGGTTTATGGCCAACTAGCCGGAGCTCAATACCAGGAACAACACGGACTGCTGAGAAAGACCTCCGATCATGGACCTCAAGCCTGTCAGAAGGAAGCAACAGTGTTGTGATTGGAGATAAATGGGCAGAAAATAGAGCGCGTTGAGGAGTACAAATATCTTGGCACCACCATCGACCATAAGCTCACCTTCAAGACCAACACAGATAACATCCACTCTAAGTGCCAACAGCGACTGTTCTTCCTCAGGAAGATGAGGAAGCCTCAGGTCCGACCATCAAGCCTGCAGGCTTTCTACAACTCCTTTGGGGAATCGATAATGTCCTTTAACATCATTGTTTGGAGTGATGCGTGCCATCAACCGGAAACCTTTTGACAGGGTCGTTAAGATCAGTGGCAAGATCATTGGGAAGGACCCGTAGGGACACCTACGGGAGACTGCAATTCAACACTGGCCCCTGTAAATATCCTAACCCAACCCCCTTTTGTCAATAGTCCAATGTACAATTTTGTTTGTTTGTACAGTGTCTCCCCCCCCCTCAATGTACAGTTTTACTTGTTTATACAGTGTGCCCCCCCCCCCCCAACCACCTCCAATGTAAATTACCCAGTATGGTTGTCAATATCCCAAAGTACCCAACCCCCCCCACACAACCCCACCCAACCTCCTCCAATGTACAGTTTCTACGTCAAATGTATATACTCCCTTTTCTTGACTCCTTCTGTATCACAAACAGTACTGTATTTGCAAATCTGGTATGTCATAAATGTATAGATGTAGCAGTACTGACTATCTGTATGTCATGTATGTCATATATGTCCTGATGAATTGAAAATGGGGGACCCTGATGTAAACAAGACGAAAGTCTTTCTCTGGTCTGCATCCCCTTAACAATTGTGTGTATTGAGCCGTACTGTATTGTACCCATTCTGCAATCTGTTAATAAAGTTTTCAATCAATCAATCAAAAACCAGGAGCCACTCAGCAGCATCCACAAGAAACGGACAGTTAAAAAGGCCTCCCAAATAGTTGAGGACAACACACACACCCTTCACACCCATTACAAACTAATGCCCTCAGGCCGTCGATACAGAGCTTCATCATAAACAAAAGGGGCGTAGGTAGCTTCGTGCCAACTTCCATCAGACTGCTGAACACCTAGGTGCGGTGGAGGCCACACTGACCCCCTCCCCCCCTCCCTCCCAAGGACTTTGGACTACTTAAAATAGACTCCCCCTTCCACCTGATGGACATATATCACCTGTACTATCATTTATTATTTATATACACATAGAACTGCTCCACATGGATTTTAATATATCATGCTTTAAGTACTGTAGTTTTAATGTAGTTGGTGTTTTTTTATATAGTGGTCTTTTTACTGTAGTTTTAACGAAGCTGGTGTTTTTTTATAGTGGTGAGTGTCTATGTATTGTGACTGTATATGTTTGTATTTAACCACTGCACAAACGAAGTTCCGAAAGGAAAATAAAGTAATTTGAAGTTTGAAGTTGAAGTTGAGGATCGAGAAAAGAGGGCAGGGTTTGAGATTGAGGTCAATTGTAGGTCCCCTCAGCCGATGGTTCCTTCCTTGCATTTTCTCCAAATGTCAGGCCCTATGTTCCCTCAGCCCATTATATCCTCATCCTTGTATCCTTCTGGGGACATACTGTAGGTCAATCAGTGTAAGGTATATTGAGTAGAATAAAAAAATAAAGATAATAATAAAATACAAAAAATATATTTATGTATAGAATCATACAAATGTTTTCTTTTTTATACACTTTTTCTCCTCCTGTTTTTCTGTGTTTTTCTCCCATCCCAATTTTTTTGTCATTATGCCAATTCCCCCCTCCCCTTCCTGGTCGTTGCTCGCATGTGCCCCCCACTGGTAGGTCTAGGGAGCCCTGAAGTCTAACAGATGCTTCCCCCGAGACATAGGAGACAGCCAGCAGCATCTTTTCACCTGCCAGCGCGGACTCTCATTGGTGAAGTGTAACGCGTGGGAGGTCACACTACCCTCACCATCTCCCTCCCTCCCTCGCTGTGCAGGCACCCTGACCGACCTGTAGGACCGACCAGAATACCACCCACCGGCTTCCCACCCGCAGACACTGCCAATTGAGCCAGTATGACGGCCGGCGAAGCCGGAGGCAACGCTGACAGCCGGATTCGATGCACGGCTCCACAACAAAATGACGCGCTCCTTATACATCTCCACGGCTTCAATCTCAGCATCCAAATCATCCGTCAGAGTTAGCTGTTCTATTTCACGGTCAGGTTCCAACAGACTGTCTTCTTTAACTCCCCAGTACATCTAATAAAGTGCTCAAGTGATCAACATTCAGAGTTTCCTTGTCAATTTCAATGTGCATCTGATTCAAAACTCATGTAGTAACACCTCTTTTATGCCACATCAATGTGGAACGCCCTACCCAAAGCTGTAAAGGAATGTGAATCACTACCCACTTTCAAAACCACACCTACGGGAGACTGCAATTCGAAACTGGCCCCTGTAAATGTCCTAACCCAACCCCCTCCAATGTACAGTAAATGACCTAACCCAAGAATACACGAGACCCTCCTCTTGGAACCAAGTATGGTTTCGTCGATATGCCAATGTACAGTTTTGCTTGTACAGTTGTACAGTTTCCCCACCCACCCTATGCTATGCTGATCAATGTTCCGTGGTAAAGTGTTTGGAATCACCACATACTGTAGTTTAGCTGGTGCTCTAGTGACAACCTACTTAGTACAGTATGTCTTTAAAGCTTCACAGTTGACGAACAAATATTTTTAAGACTTCCATAGGACATGGACATTCTAAGCCTTGCCTTTCAACCTGTGTGCTCATAATTAGCATTAATGCGGCACTGTGGTCAGCACTGCTGCCCGCGCGCGCGCGCGCGCGTGTGTGTGTGTGTGTGTGTGTGTGTGTGTGTGTGTGTGCGCCTCTGAGAACATGCCAAAAAGAAAAATCTCTCCCAGACCAAAGCCATCTGTCTCCATGACAGAACAGCACATAGTGCAGTCGTTCACGTTGAGACACAGTCCAATAGATACGACTGGTGCTGCTCCATGGGCGCTTTCACACCGGCAGGGCTCCGGTTCAAGCTCCGGCTCCGGTCTGGAGCCTCTGAACCTTGGTGCTTGCTGGCGAACCAGCCCACGTTTACACCTATTTAAGCAGAACCAACGTTCCACCGTCCTCTGTCATCAACGGGGGGGCATTACTCAGGCGGAAGTAAACACAACACAACCATATGAACACAGCAGTGGCAAAATGTGCCGTGTGCAAAACAGCTTCAATGGTTCGTCATTGCATCTGCACCATGTACTCAACAGGTAGCATTGATCACCTGGGTGGTAACTCATTGTGATGTCATGCCCATCTTCCATTTTGTTTGTATTATGTTGTGAAGCCCATTGAGATGTAATATAAATAAATCTGACTTGACTTGACTTGAGCGAAGGCTTTGTAGCCACTCAGACCACAATTACCCCATCAGCAGCCGTGTATCTCAGACGGTCATTAAAAATACATGGAAATCAATGATAATATAAACGCTATCTATATGCTGCATAACACTTTTCTCTTGAGTAAAAAAATCATTAATTCAATTCATTTCAATACATTAATTTGACGAGAATCGTGTCTCAAATATCTGGATGAAGGCAATATTTTGGGAAACCTTGGCACGCACATTTATGCAGTGGTCAGCACTGTTGCCTCACAGCAAGAAGGTCCTGGGTTCAAACCCCAGCAAGCGGCCTTTCTGTGTGGAGTTTGCATGTTAATTTGCAGGTTTCCTCCCACACTGCCATTGCCCTTGGCCAAGGTGCTGGCATTACAACTAGAGTTGGTCCCTGGGTGTGCGCAGGTGTAGTGTGGCTGCCCACTGCTCCTAAATAGATAGAACGGGTCAAAATCAGAGAAAGAATTTCCTCAAGGGGATGGATAAAGGTTCAACTTAACCACCGTTGGCTCTCACTTTAATTCACCATGGTCCCCCTTGTGTTCTAGAGGCATGCTTGCCCTATGATCTATGTCAGGGGTTCACAAACTTTTTTATCCCACAACCCCTTTTTATTTCATTTTTTTTTGGCGACCCCACACTTAATGTATCGCGTAATTTCAACGTGGGATTAAGGAATATCAAAATAAAAGCACACGTTGTTGAATTTGATCATGCATATTTATTAGAACATTTTATTACAGCACTATGTTATCAATACACATTTATAAAACGAGGCATATATAGCCAAAATATGTTGCCAGAACATCAACAATTTTTTTTAAATAATAACAATATTCTTTTTACTTGCCAATGCGCTGTCACCTACCCATGACCCCACTTTTTTGTCACTCACTACCCGTAGTTTGAGAACCGCTGATATATGTCAATTGTTCATCTACTGCTATACTTTGCCTCGGCTTAGAACATGCATTGGAGTTCCTTGCAAATCTACCCCTGTGACTCTGTATCCAAATGTTTTGTTTGTCAGCTGACATGCGGGCCGTGCCTCTCTGTTAAAGCTTGAATGACATTAATCTCTGAAGCCATGGTTCCTTTAAAAAACGGGTGCTCATACTTTTCCGGACCAGCGGCTGTCAACATCCCATTCATCCGCACACTTGATTCCACAGAGTAGACGTGCAGTGTAGACGCGCAGAGTAGACGTGCAGAGTAGACGTGCAGTGTAGACGCGCAGTGTAGACGCGCAGAGTAGACGCGCAGTGTAGACGCGCAGAGTAGACGCGCAGTGTAGACGCGCAGTGTAGACGCGCAGAGTAGACGCGCAGTGTAGACGCGCAGTGTAGACGCGCAGTGTAGACGCGCAGAGTAGACGTGCAGTATAGACACGCAGTGTATAGACGTGCAGAATAGACACGCAGTATAGAATGCTTTCAGTTCATTCACAAAAAAAGCGTTTCATAATCCAATAATATTTGGAGAATATTCCCTGTTGTGTATCAACAATTTCAAGTTGCATAAGAACAATAAAAATATCCTACAATATTTGGTTTTGCATAATGAGTAGGGCCTGCCCTGCTGTCTCTGTGAGCATTTTATAGGCAGTCTAACCAATGGTTTGTGGGTTGCCATCTTGGCTCCACATTATAAGATTGGGCTATGAAGAAAAATCTTATGAGGAGCAAGACAGAGGAATCTAATGCAAAGAAAGAGAGAGAGAGAGAGAGAGAGAGAGAGAGAGAGAGAGAGAGAGAGAGAGAGAGAGAGAGGGGGGGAGAGAGAGAGAGAGAGAGAGAGAGAGAGAGAGAGAGAGAGAGAGAGAGAGAGAGAGAGAGAGAGGTGGATGTAGTGGTGGGAGAGAGAGTGGAGAGAGACGGAAAAAGGGAGGGAGAGAGACAGCGCAAAGTGTTAGACAGAGAGATACAAAGGAGAGAGAGAGACTCAGAGAGAGAGAGAGAGCGGCTGCATATAGGCAACGAAAACAAGTCACAAATTTCCCCATATATAGACAACTTTCTTACTCTGTGAGAACATGAATACGGTAAGACATACTGTATTTAGGAATGGTCATGGACTGAGAACGTCACAGCCTTTATTTAAACAGAATTATATAGAACTGTATGTCCTTATGTGGACACAGGAGAGGAGGAGAGAACAGGAGAAAGAGAGAGAGAGAGAGACAGAGAGAGAGAGAGGGAGAGAGGGAGAAAGAGAGAGAGAGGAGGAAAGGGACAAAAAGAGATGGAAATGCATACAGACAGACACACACATGCATGAACGCACACACACGCACAGACACACTTGCACGCACACACACACACACACACACACACACACACACACACACACACACATGTCTCACACACACACACACACACACACACACACACACACACACACACACACACACACACACACACGTCACACACACACACACCCCAGACAATAGACCTGTCTTTAATTGAATTAAGCTAAATGAAGTTAGTGTGGTTGTGTAATAATGAACCGGCTCTAGATTAGCTCCTGCAGTGGGACTGCACTGTACTGCACTGTACTGTACTGAGTCTGACCCAGAGAACTCTCTGTTCAGCTGGACTTGGTTTACAGTGTTCTGGTATCTGTAAGGCTCCGGCTACACTAGTCTTTTAATGGTGGTCAGGTATCTGTAAGGGTCCGGCTACACTAGTCTTTTAATGGTGGTCAGGTATCTGTAAGGCTCCGGCTACACTAGTCTTTTAATGGTGGTCTGGTATCTGTAAGGGTCCGGCTACACTAGTCTTTTAATGGTGGTCTGGTATCTGTAAGGGTCCGGCTACACTAGTCTTTTAATGGTGGTCTGGTATCTGTAAGGGTCCGGCTACACTAGTCTTTTAATGGTGGTCTGGTATCTGTAAGGGTCCGGCTACACTAGTCTTTTAATGGTGGTCAGGTGTCTGTAAGGGTCCGGCTACACTAGTCTTTTAATGGTGGTCTGGTATCTGTAAGGGTCCGGCTACACTAGTCTTTTAATGGTGGTCTGGTATCTGTAAGGGTCCGGCTACACTAGTCTTTTAATGGTGGTCTGGTATCTGTAAGGGTCCGGCTACACTAGTCTTTTAATGGTGGTCAGGTATCTGTAAGGGTCCGGCTACACTAGTCTTTTAATGGTGGTCTGGTATCTGTAAGGGTCCGGCTACACTAGTCTTTTAATGGTGGTCAGGTATCTGTAAGGGTCCGGCTACACTAGTCTTTTAATGGTGGTCAGGTATCTGTAAGGGTCCGGCTACACTAGTCTTTTAATGGTGGTCTGGTATCTGTAAGGGTCCGGCTACACTAGTTCTGGAATTGGAATTCAAATATCTGATCACACCAGGCCAGATTTGAGTCACGTCCACATTGCCACAATGCCAGCTCTGTGATTAGATCATGTGATTGGATTATCCCGCACAAACAACTGAAACAAGGACAAAACAACATTCCTAGGCTTTTTACTATCATAATCATTAATCATCATTAGGTGGCTTCTTCGTTCCGAAGGTTGCCTATCACTCTACAACCCATTCTGTCCCCACTTCTTCTCTCCAACTCTGTGACTCCGCCTCTCACTCCGCTCCAATCACAGACGTCGTCTACCCAGCCTCTTCTTGGTCTTCCACTTCCTCTCTTTCCATCCACCTTCCCCATCACCACCTTCTTGAACATCTCCCCGCTGGATCCTCTCAGAACATGCCCGCACAACTCCATCTTTCTCTTTTTCAACCTCTCCAGCAGCTGTCCTCCTTGCATATCCGCTCTTTTCAGTACCTCCTCATTCTTGATCTTATCCTTCCATGTTATCTTCAGCATCTTCCTCAGCGTCCACATTTCAAAAGAGTCTATCATCCTCTTTGCCTCTTCATTCAGCGTCCATGCTTCTGCTCCGTATGAAAAGACTGACATAACATACGTTTCCAAAATCCTGGTCTTCGTTTTCCAACTTGTGTTTCTTCTCAATAATTCTTTATGGTTCCAGAATGCGCCCTTTGGAATTCCGGTTCTTCTCTTAATGTCCATGTTAGCTCTTCCACCTTCACTGATCCAGCTTCCAAGGTACATGTACTCCTTCACTTGTTCATGTTTTTCTCCATTCACCTGTATTTTACAAACAGTTCCTGGTGTTTTTTCAATGATCATTACTTTAGTTTTCTTTTGCATTCGACAGGCTTATTCATCGTGTCCTGTAGATCTTCTTGACAGTTACAGACTATAGCAGTGTCATCCGCGTATCTTATATTGGTGATGTTCTCTTCGCCAAGTTTTACTCCTTTCCCTCCTCTCAGACCTTTTTTCATCAGTGATTCACTGTACATATTAAAGAGTACAGGGGACAAGATGCATCCTTGTCTTACACCCTTCTCCACCGGGAAGTCTCTCGATTTCTCCTTTCCTATTCTAACATTAGCCTTCTGCCTCCAGTATAAGTTGGCAATTATTCTTCGGTCAGAAACTGGTATTTTGAATTCTTCCATTGTTCTCATCAATGTTGTATGTTCAACTCTGTCGAAGGCCTTCGTGAAATCGATGAAGCAAATATACAGCTTCTTCTGTTGGTCTATCGATTTTTCACCAATGATTCTGAGTTGGCAGATTGCAACACGCACAGAAGTCACATTAAAAAGAGTAGTCTAACTGTAGTCAAAGGCTCTCACACTCTCTCTACCCCTTTCCCGTTTCCCCTCTCTCTCTCTCTCTCTCTCTCTCTCTCTCTCTCTCTCTCTCTCTCTCTCTCTCTCTCTCCAGACAATACCAATACAGAATGTCGGAAATATCCGAAATTGTATTTCCAAGCAATAGAGCGATGAACAGTGAGTGTTTCCAGCGATGAAAGCTGTCTACAAAAGTAGTACTAGTGCCTGTATGAATGAATGTAGCTACTGCTACAGAAAAAAAATCACTTTAAAATAGAGAAGAAGAAGTCTTTATTTGTCATGCAGCAACACACACATGTAAGATGGGCGACACACAGGAACACACACATGCATTGGGTCGCTGATGAAATTACTCTCTGCGCTTGACGCATCCCGTCATCCTCCTGAAAGGGAGCTACTTTCACCTTCTCTTTGTTCATAGCATAGAATTATACAGTTACAAAACCCCAGAGGACATGACGCACAGTTGACTAGGCGGTCCTTCAACGTGACCCGACACATGTCTGCGTGCACCCTGCTAACAGGAAAGCGGCCATACGTGACCTGGTCCGAGCGGTCGGACCTCAACCTGTCCTCAATGTGTCTCGGATGCCTTCACACCTCTTACTCAGAGCTGACCACTTGTGACCGGATCACCCAGATGGGGAGCTCAAAAGCCAGGTGGAAACAGGCTCTTTGTTCCAGTGAGGCGAGTTATGCACCGTTGAAAAAAGGCAAGAGAGAAAAAAGATAACCACGTGCGTGTCTGAATGGCTGCACTTCCATATGTCTTTTGTAGTACCACACAAAGTGCTTCACGGTGGAACAACTGCATACATTTTTCAGTATGGGGGGGGGGGCCCCGGGGGGAATCGAACCGCTAACCCCCCCCCCCGGCAGCGTTAGTGCGATGCTCAGATCAGCAGGCACTCTGCCAGCGGAGCTCCTGGCAGTCTGCTAGAGCTAGAGTAGTGTATTGAATAGCAGAATAGCCCTGCCTGAAGCCTGAACCCGATACACCCCTTGGCCAGGGAGGACTTCCTCCTTTGGGTGACTGGTAAGACCTTTAGGTTTCCCATGTCGGGGACCCGGGCTCGAATTCAGGTGTGTTACACCTGTCCAAGGGGGGAGGGGCTCAAAGGGGGGTGAGCCTAATATCTCTCTTAGCAAGGGGGAGGTTCCCCATTTGGCTGACTAGTAGATGCTTTACTTTCAATGCAGAAAACCCATGTTCAACTCATTAACCATAACCCCAAAAATCCACCATTTCTTTATGTGCACATGAGTTTGAGAGTGTGGGCGGGATCCACAAAGAATGGATTGCACTGTGGTAGTTGCACCCTACTTACAATTCATTATGAATTGAAATTTGATTGATTGAAACTTTTATTAACAGATTGTAGAATGGGTAGAATACAGTAAGGCTCAATATACACCATTGTTAAGGGGATGCAGACCAGAGAAAGACTTTCGTCTTGTTTACACCAGGGTCCCCCATTTTCAATTCATAATGAATTGTAAGTAGGGTGCAACTAGCACCGTGCAATCCATTCTTTGTGGATGTGTACACATATAACGTGTATTGTCGTCACATTCACTGTTGGGCATGAGAGGTTTTGATGTCTCAGAGTGCGTTGCAGTCTTAACACCCTGTCATTATGGTGATGCATCCTGTTTACCTCTGAGTTCATTAAGTATTGTTTACATGGAGGAGGCTGAAGGCAGACATTCTGTCATTGTACGTTGGATGTAAAAGACACCTCACCTATCACTCCCTGCTCCTCTCCTCCTCACTCCTCTCTTCCTCGTTCCTCCTCCCTTTATTCTTCCTTAGCTACAGCATGGCTCTCCAGAGAGAGAGAGAGAGAGAGAGAGAGAGAGAGAGAGAGAGAGAGAGAGAGAGAGATAGAGAGAGAGAGAGAGAGAGAGAGAGAGAGAGAGAGAGAGAGAGAGAGAGAGAGAGAGAGAGAGAGAGAGAGAGAGAGAAGTAAGATTTGAAAAGAGATTTGGGGTTCAAACCCAGAGACAGATGGAGAATGAGAAAAGGAGGGAAGAGATAGAGAGATAAGGAGAGAGAGGGAGATGGGGATGTATCCTCAAGGAGTTCTAGCCCTTTTGAAGATTACTGTATATCGGTGTGTGTGTGTGTGTGTGTGTGTGTGTGTGTGTGTGTGTGTGTGTGTGTGTGTGTGTGTGTGTGTGTGTGTGTGTGTGTGTGTGTGTGTGTGTGTGTGTGTGTGTGTGTGTGTGTGTGTGTGTGTGTGTGTGTGTGTGTGTGTGTGTGTGTGTGTGTGTGTGTGTATGTGCATATGTTTCCTGCATGTGCGTATCTAAATGTCAACAGGAGGGAATACTGGAATAGGTAGCACTTTATAATAACACCCTGTTATAATACATTTATAAGGTATTTGTAGATAATGAACTAATCATGAACAAACCATTTATATACATTCATAAATGATTATTAAATCATTTATAACTATATTTGTATAACATTTACAGATTAGTTCTACATTATTTAGAACTCATTATCAACATTGTTTGTACTTGATTTGTTCATCATTAAATAATGTTGTTTAATGTGTAGTAACACATTTGTAGATGCTTTGAAAAATGGATATGAAAAAACGACTATACTGTATCTCCATTTATTTTTCATGTTCAACAAATGATTTGTTAAGACATTCATAAAACATCTATAAATCATTTGCAGATGCTATTGTGTGCCCTAATCTGAAGTGAAGCCTATTCATCATTAACAAATGTCTAATACAGTTAATTATTTGTTTACTTTTTCATCACATGTTACAACTGTTGTAGACAGCTTTCAGATACACCCTTCTTTGTGACATCAAACAGTGACAGAATTAGGACTAAAGATAAATGCAATTTTAATGTGCATGACATATAGTGTAACAGGGGGGGGCACTAGGACCCAGGAGTACCCTGGCCAGGTATTGAAGAGTATCTAGAGAGGAAGTCTCACGCGAGTGAGACTTGACGTCACGTGTGTTGCCGTCGGTTTGAATGGAAGCACGATACATGCAGAACCAAGTTATCCGTGCTGCTCCTGCCCCACGCTTTGAATAAGGTATGAGCAGGTTAAACACCTTTTTTGTTGGTAAATCTATTCCATCATTTCCGACCTACAAACAACTCTTATATGTTGTGTAGACGTACTTGATGTGGTGGGCGCTAACGTTACATTTGTTCCTAATGTGTGCTCAGTGCTCAGTATATTGCGGTATGTGATGATGACACGACACACAAGAGTAATAATTATTTGTATTTTCAGGCTGTATCGGCGCCTATACAGTCTGAAAATACAAATAATTATTTGTGTCGTGTCATCATCACATACCGCAATATACTGAGCACTGAGCACACATTAGGAACAAAAATGTAACGTTAGCGCCCACCACCATCAAGTACGTCTACACAACATATAAGAGTTGTTTGTAGGTCGGAAATGATGGAATAGATTTACCAACAAAAAAGGTGTTTAACCTGCTCATACCTTATTAAAAGCGTGGGGCAGGAGCAGCACGGATAACTTGGTTCTGCATGTATCGTGCTTCCATTCAAACAGACGGCAACACACGTGACATCAAGTCTCACTCGCGTGAGACTTCCTCTCTAGATACTCTACCTGGTACTCCTGGGTCCTAGTGCCCAACCCAGGTTACACTATATGTCATGCACATGTATTTTACATGTTAATAAAATTGCATTTATCTTTAGTCCTAATTCTGTCACTGTTTGATGTCACAAAGAAGGGTGTATCCGAAAGCTGTCTACAACATTTGTAACATGTGATGAAAAAGTAAACAAATAATTAACTGTATTAGACATTTGTTAATGATGAATAGGCTTCACTTCAGATTAGGGCACACAATAGCATCTGCAAATGATTTATAGATGTTTTATGAATGTCTTAACAAATCATTTGTTGAACATGAAAAATAAATGGAGATACAGTATAGTCGTTTTTTCATATCCATTTTTCAAAGCATCTACAAATGTGTTACTACACATTAAACAACATTATTTAATGATGAACAAATCAAGTACAAACAATGTTGATAATGAGTTATAAATAATGTAGAACTAATCTGTAAATGTTATACAAATATAGTTATAAATGGTTTAATAATCATTTATGAATGTATATAAATGGTTTGTTCATGATTAGTTCATTATCCACTAATGCGTTATAAATACTTTGTAAATGTTATACAAATATAGTTATAAATGATTTAATAATAATTTATGAATGTGTAAAAATGGTTTGTTCATGATTAGTTCATTATCTACAAATACCTTATAAATGTATTATAACAGGGTGTTATTATAAAGTGCTACCCTGGAATATTTCCTCTCAATATTGTTTTATTATTTAATTTCACATTCACATTAGCATCATCGTTGAAGGTTTGTATCATGGTAGTATGGTGATCATCTCAGTTTTACCATGGTACCAGCCATGGTATGAATCATGTACTGTAATAAGCAGGCTATTCAGGCTTTTCTTGGTCCTCACTCCACAATGGTGGAATGAACTTCCATAGTCAGGACAGTGGAAACCCGCCCAATTTAGTTTTTTACTATTATGTACCTTACCACTATGTACTATGTTACTATCCTTATAGTACTACCTGTCATGCTAATATGTTTTTTAGGGCTGTAAAAATGAATGCTTTAACTTTGAAGATGAATTAAAATTAATTAAAGCATTAAAATAAATTAATCTAGATTAATCTATGGAGTGAGAAATCTTCAACATTCTGAACTTTCAGCAGTATATTTGCTTGTTCTTTATTTGCATCGACTCACGCACCTTTTTGAAAATCATCTGACATGATGAAGATGAACACATTTTTGTTGTTAATATGATTTATATTACTATTAAAATACTATTAAAATAGTATTTGAATCTAAATATACTTTCTTTGTGTTGATTTTACATTAATTCCATGATTTTACTCAAGTAAATATCTGTTACAAGCTTCGGTCTTAAATAGAAAAATGCTATTTTTAATCTAGATTAATCTAGATTAATTACAGAAAATTGTGAGATGAATTAGTTAAAAAAAAATTATCTATTGACAACACAACACTAGTTTATACTACTATGCACTCAGGGGGTAGCACTCAAGTTCAGCACTGTTTGACGAACACTGCAGAGAGGTACCCCTCTTGTTGACTTCTTGTTCACAATTTGTAAGTGGCTTTGGATAAAAGCGTCAGCTAAATGTAAACGCGAATCTAAATGTACTGCCATGGTAAAGGATGTAGCCTGCTGTATCGCCATGGTATCACTCTTGTACACGTACATCATAGCATGGAATAATCCATTATATTTTCCTAAGGGCAGTAACATAATGCTCACCTGGAGCTATTATGTTTGGAGCTGGTGGGAACCGTTATGCTGGAACATTTCTAAACTGTTATTTCCCTGGGGAAGCTTTCCTCAGCGCACATGCTCTTTCTCAGGCAACAGCTCACACACAACTGCGAGTTGTTCTCTTATTGGCTGGATTCTCTCTGTGCCGCGTGCTGATAGGCTGTGTGTTCAGGTGTGTCGTGAGCCAGCTCTCATTAGAGTGATCAGGCGTTTTGCTCTGCTGGCTTATACCTCTCCGTGTTCCGGGAGAACATTCTGGAGTGTTGACAGCCGTTGGAGACACACTGGAGCGTAGCCTTCATTATGGAAATGAGTCTGACAACTCTACCCGCATTTGCCCATTAGAGCAGAGTGTGTGTGCGTGTGTGTGTGTGTGTGTGTGTGTGTGTGTGTGTGTGTGTGTGTGTGTGTGTGTGTGTGTGTGTGTGTGTGTGTGTGTGTGTGTGTGTGTGTGTGTGTGTGTGTGTGTGTGTGTGTGTGTGTGTCTTTTTTGTGTGTGTGTGTGTGTGTGTCTGTGTGTGTGTCTGTGTGTGTGTCTGTGTGTGTGTGTGTGTATTCGCTTGTGTGCGTACATCTGCTCATACATTATACAACATACATTATGTGTATCAGGACATTCCTATATGTGCGTATAACGTGAGTTCCCCACATCTCAGGCAGAGAGTGCATGTGACCCAGTTGAAGCCCAGGCCTGTATTCAAGCTGTGGTCCAATCGACTTAAAAAGGTTATACCTGGTCTACAAAGGAAAGAAACAGATGAAAATAACAGTCAGCCAACCAAATGACCAGATTGCTAGTCTACCCAGCCAAACAGCTAGCTAGCAAGTCTGACAGTTGTCATAATACACAGTCAACATTCAGTATTGCGTTAATAATATACAGGAGATGGGCAGTATTTCCCTTAGCAGAGAAAGAGAATGACAAATGAGTAAATCAATGTGAAAAAATCTATATGAATGGCAAAGTGACAAAAGAAAACGCTGTCCAATCAATATGTCCCTGTACATTACACTCAGAGCCATTTACAATTCTCAAGGTATGTTACAAACTCCTCGTCAGCAGCTGCCTCCGACAGCAGTGGAATAGCTGAGGAGGAATTATGGCCTTGCCTCCTGAGGAAGCTATTTAACGAGGTCTGCCCCGCCCCCCTGCTTTGCATTTTAATGGGGTGTAGGTATTACCATTGTCATTTCACTAAGATGTGGTTATAGAGATCTTATGAGATCACACTCCGCTGTGTGTCCACACTTGGCCTGAAATCACTTGTTGTTACACATTAGGCCGTTTAATCGGACAGCCGATTTAACCGGGCAATATCGAAAAGACATATCGGTATCGCAGTACTGTATATATGTTGGCTGATAGGCGCCGTTATGAAACCTTTTTTTCTGCAGCCATGCTAGTGGCTAATGACATAATCAACACACTTGACAAGAAACAACATTGTGCAGCATTGTTTGTTGATTTATCAAAAGCATTTGGCTCCGTAGACCACAAACTATTACTGGATAGACTGGACAACATTGGCATTTGACAGGAAGCGGTAAATTGGTTCAGAAATGACCTCTCAGACAGAACACAATGTATATTTGCAGAGAACTACAAATCAAGTTTTTTAGAAATCAACAAAGGTGTTCCCCAAGGGTCTATTTTGGCTCCGGTTTTATTCTCTATTTTTATAAATGACCTGGGAAATAAAATCCAGACAGCTAAGATGCATCTTTATGCGGACGATACAGTCCTGTATACAAGTGCTCCCTCCCTTACTCAGGTGATCGAGAACCTCCAGGCTGCATTTAATTGTTTTCAAACCCTTTTTGATCTTAAACTAGTTTTAAATGCAAAGAAAACTAAATCCATGATGTTCACAAGGGCTCACTCACAGCCAGTGAATCATGTTCATATCGTTACGCTAAAGGGAGCAACCATAGAACATTTTTCATCCTACAAGTATCTTGTGTTACGGTGGAGGTAGGTAGAATACAGTTTTGCAGAAAGGGAAAGGTATGGAGGAGGCAGAGACGAGGATTGAAGCTTGGAGAGGGAGTTTACTGTAGAATCCAGTGCAATACAAAGAACATACAGAAACTACTTAACAACCTACTCAACAAAACAACAAACACTAACACTTACAATAGGATGACAGCACAATACGGCGTGGACAGGAAACAGGGAAGGAGACAGGAGGAATGTCGCCACAAACATCTCAGCAACCACAGGCAATAAATACAGCTCCTAATTAACGTTAATTAGTCATGGACGACAGCTGGGGGGAGAAGGCATAAGAACTAATACAACAATCAACACAAAGGAACTAGAACTAGGCTATATAACACACAGAATCAGAGATACAAACACAGAGAACAACCTAAACAGCTAACAATTGTAATATCAACAAACAATGTAATGACAGCATACTGTTAAGGATATTTATCATTACAGCGTGTATCGATTGTTTGTGACCACTAGAGGGTGGTAGACCAATGTTGGGTGGAGAGCCAATGTTGGGTGGAGGGCATTGCCCACTGTTAGGTGGAGGGCACTGCCCAAAGTTACCATCCTGCCCAGTCCAGCCAGGACCGGGCCTAGGATCGTGACAATCTTGGGCTATGGCTGGATGAAAAGCTATCTTTTAAAGCGCATTGTGGAAACCTCACAAAGAAACTTAAACTAAAACTTGTTTTTTTCTTTCGCAACAAACAATGCTTTTCTTTTGAGGCCAGAAAGAAACTTGTTCAAGCCACATTCCTGTCTGTAATTGACTATGGTGACATAATATATATGCATGCTGCCTCTTCAATGCTAAAAAAACTAGACAGTGTGTATCATGCTTCTCTGCGCTTTATCACTAGTGCCAAAGGGCTTACTCACCATTGTGTGCTTTACCAAATGGTAGGATGGACCTCTCTGTACGTACGGAAGAAATCCCACATGTTTGTTTTTATATATAAGGCCATCCTAGGGAAGCTTCCCCTATATCTTTCCAACCTAATTAGCTTTGCCTCTAGCAGCTACCATACCAGGTCCACAAGATGGCTACTTTTAAAAAAACAGAGAATAAACACTGAACTAGGAAGAACAGCTTTTTCAAGCTTCGCACTTTGGGCATGGAATGGGCTACAGGACCATATCCACTTATACCCTGGTCTCTCTCTGGGAATTTAAATCTGTATTACATAACTTCCTACAAGAAGAATGTCGCTGCTTTCTGTAGTCGGGTCCCAACTGAAAAACTGCTAAATTACTGTATTACCCTGTATTTTACTGTCGTACACTATTACTATTATGTAGATTATTCTGTTTTGTGTTTTTGTGTTTACATGTGATGTATTGTATATTGTATACATGCACTTTTATTATGTTCTTGTGTGATGTATCGCACATTTTATTGCTGTCTGATATATTGCAAATGTTATTGCTGTCATCTTGACCAGGCCCTATTCCCCGTACCTGGTTCAACTAAGTCGATCAAAAGTCCCATTATCCAGATTCAACTAACCCGATGTTTGAATTCGGGATTTCCCTGTTCCTCGAACGCTGATTCAGTCTCGTTCATTCGAACCAGACTTGATACCCAGGATAAGTGCGCGCGGCCGCTTCAGTTGAAATGACAGCAGGTGTCGATCGCAGAAATCCTGATTTTCTAACGGCATTGATTGATTGATTGATTTAAAACTTTATTAACAAGATTGCAGAATGGGTACAATACAGTACGGCTCAATAGCCTCGCCGACAAGTTAAATGCACAATCTATAGGCACATTTTAAGTCCCTCATTACCCCAATCAATCAGATTATATTTATTTAAATGTAACTGCTGGCAATAGGCTTAATGGAATGAATAATCGAATGAGATCTTGCTAGCGAAAATAATTATTTCAACTCTTTCAGAATATGTATACAAAAACAAGCCCAAAGATAAAGAGTATATCTAATTGATACGAATTAATAGATACTTATCTGTACTGTATGCGCTTAGGTATCATGTAATATAATAAATACATCGTTCCTAAAGTTTTCAGGCCGCGACCCCCGAAATAACGGTGTCAGAGAGCCGCGACCCCCACTATTATATAGAGGTGGTTGAATCATGCAAACGTTCACACGCACACATATGCATTGGAGGCTTTTAACACGCACAATAACTACACAAAATAACACAATAATCAAACAACCATAAAATGAATACATATAGCGCGTTTCATTTAGAAGGCTATAATGTTCAACTCACCTAATGAGATGGATGGGCATAGTCTGGGTTTAATTTTGGAGACAGCGCCTCGGAGATCATCCTCCACATTCATTCAGACGTGATCTGTACTTATTTTTTATATAAGTCAGTGCAGATAATGTTTTTTTTCGAATAGGTAGGAATAGCTGTGCATATTCCCCCTCAATTGATATCTAGTCGGCATCGGAGGTGGGCAGCGATCTGGGACACATTCTCCATCAGAAACAAGCGTGCCTCATCCCGCAGCTCAAACAGGTGTCGTGCAGTATAGGAAATCCATAGGCTGAATATGATTTATTATCAGAATTTTAGGTCTATTATTTTACATTTCAAAAGCATTTATTTTACCAGTTTAATGTATTTTAATTGTTTTTAATTATAGGCCTATTTCACACATTCTATGAAATCAATACATTCTGGAAATCATCTCGCGAAAATATTATTCAGAATGGTATAATGGGATCAAAGAGCACCTACGGGAGGCTGCAATTCGAAACTGGCCCCCGTAAATGTCCAAACACCCCCTCCCACCCACCCTCTCCCAATGTACAGTTTCCTCCCCCTCGTATATATATTTTCTGTTAGGATCTCTGTTTAACAGTACTGTATATTTGCATATCTTGTATGTCACAAATGTAACAGTACTGTATATCTGTATGTCATGTATGTCATAAATGTCATGATATATCTGTATATCTGTATGTCATGTATGTCATAAATGTCATTATGAATTGAAAATGGGGGACCCTGATGTAAACAAGACGAAAGTCTTTCTCTGGGTCTGCATCCCCTTAACAATTGTGTGTATTGAGCCGTACTGTATTGTACCCCATTCTGCAATCTGTAAATTTCCAATCAATCAATCAATCTCTGAGGAAGGGAGCTGCCATTTTGTTCCGAGGGAGTGGCCAGCTTATGTCCAGCTAACTCAACTAAACCTGCTCTGGAGCAGGTTCAAACTTTTCGATCTGTTGCCATAGCGACTTAGAAAATCCGACGTCGGGGAACGGAAATGTCTGGCTTAAGTCAAGCTATGCTGAAAATTATCCAGCTAACTCAGTTAGCCAGGTACGGGGAATAGGGCCCTGTCTCCCTTGCAAAAGAGATCTTGTATCTCAATGGGACTTCCTGGTTAAATAAAATTAAAAAAATTAAAAAAAATATGAAAATAACAGTCAGCCAACCAAATGACCAGATTGCTAGTCTACCCAGCCAAACAGCTAGCTAGCAAGTCTGACAGTTGTCATAATACACAGTCAACATTCAGTATTGCGTTAATAATATACAGGAGATGGGCAGTATTTCCCTTAGCAGAGAAAGAGATTGACAAATGAGTAAATCAATGTGAAAAAATCTATATGAATGGCAGAGTGACAAAAGAAAACGCTGTCCAATCAATATGTCCCTGTACATTACACTCAGAGCCATTTACAATTCTCAAGGTATGTTACAAACTCCTCGTCAGCAGCTGCCTCCGACAGCAGTGGAATAGCTGAGGAGGAATTATGGCCTTGCCTCCTGAGGAAGCTATTTAACGAGGTCTGCCCCGCCCGCGTCATTGCTTTACCCAAACGTTTGGCGCTCTGATTGGCCACTGATGTTTCTGGTCGCACCAATCGTGTGACGGCAAGTTCTTTCCCCGGTTAAGCTTAGGCACTCTTCTGAAGTTGGTTAAGGTTAGAGTTTGTCTTAGAGCATGGCGATAGAACGGTTAGGGTTAGGGTTTGCTGCTGGTCGAGGCGGAAATGGGCGCGCCACGCGATTGGGCGCACATGTCACATGACCAGAAACGTCAGTGGCCAATCAGATTCGCAAAACGCATGAACCATTTGGGTAAAGCATAAATGCGCCCCGCCCCCCTGCTTTGCATTTTAATGGACTGTAGGTATTACCATTGTCATTTCACTAAGATGTGGTCATAGAGATCTTATGAGATCACACGCCGCTGTGTGTCCACACTTGGCCTGAAATCACTTGTTACACATTAGAGCCCGGCCGTTTAATCGGACAGCCGATTTAACCGGGCAATATCGAAAAGACATATCGGTATCGCAGTACTGTATATATGTTGGCTGATAGGCGCCGTTATGAAACCTTTTTTTCACAGAACATAATCCAGAGAAAGATTACTACTGAAATTACTATTAACTAAAAATATAAAGGGGGGCAGGTGGCGCACGGAGATTACGTTCGTCACCAACACCGGGAGACACTAGGATTCGCCTGTTCGAATCCAGCTCCTGGCGTTGCTATCAGCTTGGCTGTCCTCTCGCACTGATACAATTGGCTGTATCAGGGGGTGGGAAAGCTGAAGGGTGGGTCCTGGGCGTTGTGGACAGCGACCCCCACAGTTCGGTCGGGGCGCCTGCTCAGCGAGGGTTTGAACTGAGGAGAGATAGTGTGGCCTCCCACACGCTACACTCTCCCCGGTGAGAACCTGCGCGGCCAGGTTGGCCTGCCCCAGGCTGCACATGCGTCGGAGGAAAGCATGTGACAGTCTCCGGTCTCCCGGACCAACAGTAGGGGAAAGTACGCAACAACCAGGAAGGGTGGGATGGGAGAAAAATCGGGAAAAAGGAGGGGAAGAAAGATAAAAAAATAAATAAAAAAAAAATATAAATCATTATTGAAGATTAAGCTATTTAGAATATAATAGAAATTAGAGCATACATTGCAAACAAGTTTGGTTCCAGCTCAAATATAATTAATGTCTCACCCTTTTTCTTTTTTTATTCCTTTTACAAATGGCTGAGGGTGGAAGAAGTAAGCTTTGCGACTACATATATATGTATATATAAATAATATCGACCGATATATCAATATTGGAATTTCTTACTATCTAATGTCGGCATCGGCCCTAAAAATCCAGTGTCGGTCGGTCCCTGTTACACATCTCCCAAGTCCAAGTGGTTTATAAAGTACTTGAAAGCCATACTTAAAAGTTAATGATATCTTACTTGAAAGTGACTCAGGTACAAGTTAAAATCTAAAGTAGCTCACTTAAGTATCAAAAGTATCTGGTGTTAGAATGTACGTATCAAAACGTGTCACAGTACAAAGAAACAAAACAGTCAGAGTTTTGTCTCTCTCCAAGCTTTATTAACCTCTTAACAAGCGGGGGCCCACATGTGAGGACGATTTGCCCACCGGCACTTTGGCAACCTCTAGTGGCTCGGGTGTGCATATTCTTTATTTATTTGTATCCTCTTTTTCTCCGCCTGATTTTCTATTTTTCTCCCCATCCCAATTTAGTCGTTATGCCAATTCCCCCCCTCCCCTACCTGGTTGTTGTGCGCATGTTCCTCCTACTGGTTGGTACAAGGGAGCCCTGAAGCCTACCACATGCTTCCTCCGACACATGTGGAGACAGCCAATGGCTCTTTTTTCACCTGGCAGCGAGGACTCTCATTGGTGAAGCGTAACGCGTGGGAGGTCACGCTGCCTTCACCATTTCCTGCCTTTTGCTGAGCAGGCGCCCAGACCTGACCTGTAGGCGTCGCTGTCCACAACGCCAGATTACCACCCACGACTTCCCTCCCCCTAACTCAGCCAAACGAGTTAGTATGACGACCGGCCCAAGCCGCAGGGCAATGCTGACTCCGGGAGTCGAGACCGCAGTCTCTTGCATTGGTGACGAGCGCAATCTCCGCTACGCCACCCGACCGCGGGTGTGCATATTCTTTAATACAATATATAGATAGAATTAAAGCCCCATTTGTTGGCTGTCGATAGCCCTTTCTGGTGACAAAATTCGTTCAGCGGTTCAGAGTTACATGCCGATATGTGAGGCTTGCGCGAAGTACACGGTATTGCGCAAATACCACTCCCGACTCTTGGGGCTCTAGTTCCATCAATCATTTGGCTTAAATAACATTCCAATTAATACATTTTTTTTTAATAATTATTGATGATATTTATATATGTAAATGCAGTGCTGTGCACCATAACCATGGCAGTGGAATAACCATAACCATATTAGTTCCCCCCGAATGTTCCTGAAGTTGTGTTTAATCAGCTACCACGGCAGGTACATATGTTGATAGCACACAACCATGGACAGCAGGCAAGCGGAGGGTCCATGAAAGCATCTTTTACCGACCGAAATAATATATCATTTCACCTGAGAAAGAAAAGGTTGCAACTGCAAATTGTGTTTATGTCAGTATTGTACCTTTGTGTCAATTTCTTGGTTTTGAAATAATGACGTTGTTCACCTGCAAGTGCCAAGCCCAGAGAAGCGTGTTGAATTCATGTCAGCCTGACTGAGTTAAAGCACAGCGAGGGATGACATATTGAGGGATGACATAGTGAAGGATGACATAGGCGGTCGATTCCATGGGTGCTCCCAGGCTCCAGATTGTGTTGCAATTGTGCACTTGGCCTATGAGTTATGTTCATGTGAGCCTTTTTACTAAATCATTTCGGTGGCATTGATTCTCACTTTCCATGCGTTTCATGGTGTGTGTGTGTGATTGTGTGAGTGTGTGTGTGTGTGTGTGTGTGTGTGTGTGTGTGCACGCTGTTCATTTCCTATGGTGCTGAAATGGGCGTGTTTGACAACTTTTTCCAAGTCCGTACAGCAAGTCATGTACAGTAGGCTACGGTTATTGCGGAAGGTTTATTTTGGGGTGCAGGGCGTTCAGCTGTGTAGAGCAGAAACCTAAACTGCCGCCCATGAGTGATGATGTGTTTATTTAAATGGAAAAAATTGGTGTTGTGAACATATGGTGTGGTGTTTCCGGAGAGTAGAGTGTGCAGGCGGCTCAGCTGTGTGGTCCTGTGGGAGATAGGCCTCAACTAGGGATGTCCGATATTATCGGACTGTTATGACCCTGGCTCAAGGCACGCAACCTATGTGCAAAACCGACACCAAAACCCCGTGCTCTAACTCAAAATGCTACTATAGCAAGGAACTATTAATGTAAATGTAAACTAATGTACTAATGTAAACCCAACGGACACGGACTGGAAGAATGTGACAGCTCTCCCTCTAAGCACCGACTCTGCATGTGTGTTACTAGCGCTGGCTTTAAAGCTCCCAGCAGGTAACCAATCAGCACTAATTGGCTAATTGGCAGCCCTCACCTGCATGCTCCGTGACACAGGAGTAATCAGGCCTGCCTGCACAGTGACACAGGAGTGATCAGCTCCTGGTACATAACACCTCCCCCACCAAACTGGTTGCCCCAGAGGCAACCACCACACAACAACCCATAAACAAAAACAAAAAAAACAACTGTGACCCATTAGTTGTCAGGGCCACTACCACAACAGCGATAGCGGGTCGGCCCCTGTCGAACACGACCACCAACCGTGTTGTATGCTCCCTTTCAACAGGCCCCTCCACCGATACCGATCTGTCAAAAATAGACTGCAAACCAAAATCAACCTGAGAACTGCGCTCAACAGAACAGAACACAGCACAACAAAAACCATAGATCACTGATACCACCACCGCGCCCATATCCATCCCACCTGGCACTGGCAGTTCAGGATACTGCAAACTGTGAACATCCAGAGTAGGATGTACCGCCTCAGGTACAGCCCCAGCGTACCGGGAACATGGCAGCACGACAGTCACAACAACGTCTGGAACACCATCTAAAATGGCGTCACCCAAAATAACATTGTCCTGATCAAAATCAAAATGGCTGCCACTCGACAGACCAGGTCGCGAAGGCGGCTCCTGCTCCACAGGACACAGGTAACTAGGTTGACCATCACACCTAGTGCATGGCAGAGAATCAGTGTGGACATGTGGATCAATGTCAGAATCATCAACTGACATACTGGGACCATCCCTGCCCACAAGTGAAACATTAGGGACAATAGAGCTACTGTGGGAAGGCTGGCAGCCTAAGTCAGGCTTAGTAGCCTCTCCAACTAGAACGGTGTCACATGAAACAACAGCACCTCTCATAGCATCCTTCCCACACTCATCCTCCAATTCGTTCGTGGCCTCAGCCACCGTACAGGCTGGGAAGACCTTGAGACACTGCGCTGCCATATCATCTCCTGTCACATGCTTCTCCGGCACGCATGTCAACCCTGGTTTCACCACCGGGCCTAACACAAAGCCACGATCAAGAGAATCATTATGCAGAGGTACATCCACAGTGTGCTTTCCAAAATTCTCAACAGGTACACATTTTAATTCAACAAAGAATGTGTCACTAAGTGTAATGTCCCAAGTCGACGTATCAACAACATCACTTTTGTCCTTTGACATTTCCCGTGCCACAGCACACACAGGGAACACTCCTGGATGTTTCTGTGCCAGCTCATTAGGGACCTCAGAAACCACAGGAATGGGAGTTACAACCGGAGTAGCCAACACTTTGTCACCAGCCAAATCATTCCCTAGAATGAAGGAGACCCCCTTTATGGGAATGTGAGAACATACCCCCACAACAACATTGCCTGATCCTAAGGGAGAATTGAGCGTGACCTCATGCAAAGGTGCATCCACAAATCCACCCCCAAAGCCCCGAACAACGACACCGGAATGCAAAGAAGAGTTTTCTGAAAACGGCAAAAACCCCTCCAGAATGAGGGACTGAAAAGCACCGGTATCTCTCCAAATTGTTATAGCCTGTCTGGACTCTAGTGCATTAGTCAGAGAAACAAACCCATCCATCATAAACCTTGAGGAACCCTCGAGCTCTTTGTCCACACTTTTGATACTTCCCCCATCACCATCTAACGTTGGCATAGGCGTTCTGCATATGGTTTCTACCAGAGCCACGGTTCTGAAATTTTTCTGCTCAAGCACCGGGCACCCAGCAACGATATGACCAGGTTCTTTACAGTAGAAACAGATAATCCCTTCTGGGAATGCACCAGCAGAACCACCCCGCCTAGGAGGTGATGTTAACTGCCCAGCAGACACAGGTTTTGGGAAACGGCCCCCCTGTACAGGACGCCTATCCCCGGACTCAACACGGTAGTCCTCCAAAAACACGGACTTGTGTGTCAACACAAACTCATCAGCGAAGACAGCGGCGTCGCCTATCTTCGATACCTTACGCTCATTTAGATGTGTGGAAACGGTATCAGGAACACATCTTTTAAACTCCTCTAGGAGAATCAACTGCCTAAGCTGCTCTCTTGACTCTGCCTTCTGAGAAGTGCACCACCTGTCAAACAGGTTCTCCTTCTCCCTTCCAAATTCAACATAAGACTGCCCCTCCGACCTGCGATAACCTCTAAAACGCTGACGATAGGCCTCGGGGACCAACTCATAAGCCCTCAATATGGAAGCTTTAACAAGCTCATAATCAGCGCTTTGTTCAAGGGACAGAGCAGTGTAGGCTTCTTGTGCCCTACCAACTAAAACACATTGCAGCAGCAGTGTCCAGGCGGTATCAGGCCACTTCAATGTGGTTGCCACCCGTTCAAAAAGGGGAAAATATCTTTCCACGTCTTTCTCAAAAAATGGAGGTACCATCCTAATATTCCTGCCTACATCAAAACCGGAACGTGACTCTGGATGCAGAGCACCCGCCTGCAAGGCAGCATGCTTATATTCAAGCTCCTTCTGTGCACGCTCGTGCTCCAGCAACATTTGTTTCTCCTTAAACTCACGCTCCTCACGCTTAAACTCACGCTCCTCACGCTCACGCTCATGCTCACGCTCCTCTTTCCTCTCTCTCTCCTTAAGCTCACGCTCCTCTTTACTCTCTCTCTCCTTAAGCTCACGCTCCTCTCTCCTCTCCTCACGCTCTCGCTCTAGCTGCCTTTCCTTAAACTCCAACTCCCTAATCCTCCACTCACCCTCTACACCAGGTAATAGCGGAGACGCGCCAGACGAAGGAGGCTCCTCCACCCTCTCCTCAAGCACCTGCTCCCTAATGAGTAACACCCTTAAAGCACTTAAGGCAGTCGGCTTCAAACGTTTCTCACCTGCAGTAAGCTCTAACCTGTAGTGTATAGCAAGTTCTAGAAGTTGTTCCTTGGAAAACTTCTCCAACACGTCATGAGACGGGCGATCAACAAAGTCCTTGATGGAAGCCATCGTTACTGCACCAGTCACCACAAGCTATTCACTTTACTTTACAGTCACGAAGAACCACCAACGAACCACAAAGAACCACTAAAGAACCACTGAAGACCCCCTAACGAACCACTGAAGAACCACGGAGAACCACTGAAGAACCATGAAGAACTACTGAAGAATGCTAAATGCCAATAATAACAACCAGAAGGGAACACGGTGGAAATGTGAGCTCTACGGAGCGCACCTTTCTAGGTCGCAAAAAAAATTAAATAAAAATAAAACACACCCACCCTAAATAGACGTGTCATACACGCAGGGTGTTAGGTGCTACCAGGTATGCTCACCAAACACTCAAACAAACAAAATAAATCCAACAAACAAATCCAAACAGGTGCGCCTTCTAACCTGATATGACTACTATGCTTCTACGTCTAAACTGCAGTCAAAACCGGCCCACCACATGTCTACCCTAAGAAACACTAAATCAAGCCCTACCACACTACCTGTGTTTTCTGGCCGCCCTAATCTACCTACCCTTAAACTAATGCCCTGTAGACCTAACCATCTTCAACCACACCTGCTACCAGTCAAAGATCATACTTGACCATCCACCCGTCCAGTACATGATACGGTACCAGACAAGCAGATGGTGCTAATCCCTTCCCTGACTGCCCCAGGAGTACGTGGTGCACAGCAAGCTAACCAACAACCAGAAAATAATGTCCCTATCTACATGTGGTGCCCACTAAACTATATATTTTAACAGCATAAGTAGTCACATCAAATTACAAACAAATACGGCATACTCACCTGTTTGATGAAATGGCTCAAGCCCCCACGTTACACCATATGTAACGAACACCACCCATACCATAATACCATGACACCCTGTGTAACACAAAAAAAACCACCAAACAAATTTCTAGGGGTAAATATCTCGGACGAGCCCCCAACTGTTACGACCCTGGCTCAAGGCACGCAACCTATGTGCAAAACCGACACCAAAACCCTGTGCTCTAACTCAAAATGCTACTATAGCAAGGAACTATTAATGTAAATGTAAACTAATGTACTAATGTAAACCCAACGGACACGGACTGGAAGAATGTGACAGCTCTCCCTCTAAGCACCGACTCTGCATGTGTGTTACTAGGGCTGGCTTTAAAGCTCCCAGCAGGTAACCAATCAGCACTAATTGGCTAATTGGCAGCCCTCACCTGCATGCCCCGTGACACAAGAGTAATCAGGCCTGCCTGCACAGTGACACAGGAGTGATCAGCTCCTGGTACATAACAGGCCTACCGATATTATCGGCCGATATTGGCATAAAAATTTGATATCGGAAATGATCGGTATCGGTTAAAAAAAATATAAAAATCCTCAAACTCACAGTCCATTCTGTTTAAACCATCAGGATTCACAACACCTAGAATCCATTGCACACATAAAAAACGGATGTAATGCATACAAACACCTGTACATCGCTCGTCATGACCATATTGTGGACATTGTGTCTGGGCTTGAACTATGACCTCTGCCAGTGGGTCTTGGACTTCCTGACGGGCAGACCCCAGGTGGTAAGAGCCGGCAACTGCACCTCCTCATCCATCACGCTCAACATAGGGGCCCCCCAGGGCTGTGTTCTGAGCCCCCTCCTCTACTCCCTGTACACACATGACTGCGTAGCACAGCGGAACAACAACACCATCATCAAATTTGCTGATGACACAGTAGTGGTGGGCCTGATCTCTGCCAACGACGAAAGGGCCTACCTGGAAGAGGTAGAGAACCTGTCACAGTGGTGTCAGGAGAACTGCCTCTCCCTGAACGTCAGCAAAACAAAAGAGATGATTGTGGACTTCAGGAGGTCGGGGGTCAAGGACTACAGCCCCCTCAGCATCGACGGGGCACCGGTTGAGAGAGTGAACAGTTTCAAGTACCTCGGAGCCCACATATCCGAGGACTTGACATGGACCACACACATTGACAGTGTTGTGAAGAAGGCACGACAACGCCTCTACTTCCTCAGGCGCCTAAGGAAGTTCCAAGTCAGTCAGAAGATCCTTAGGAACTTCTACTCATGTACAATAGAGAGCATCCTGACCGGCAACATCACCTCCTGGTTTGGGAATAGCACTGCACAAGACCGTAGCAGACTACAAAGAGTGACACGTTCAGCCGAACGCACAATTGGAGGGGGGCTTCCCACCCTCCAGAACATTTACAACAAGCGGTGCAAGGGGAAGGCTAAGAGAATTATTAAGGACTCGAGCCACCCGAACAACTGCCTCTTTGAACTGCTGCGGTCAGGCAAGCGATACCGGAGTCTTAAGGCGAGCACAGAAAGACTCAGAAGAAGCTTCTATCCCCAGGCCATCAGGCTGCTAAACGAACAATAATCACTATGCAACAACCATCAAATGCACACAGCACACACACCCACACGCACACACTCACTCAAACAAACAACACACTGCAGCACCCACTCTCCACACTTTAGATCACACAAACACACTTACACTTTATATTTACTGATAAAGGATTTGCACTACAACTCGTACACCTACTGTGAATTGTACCTAAATTGCACCTCGTCCCATTTCTCCATTTCTGCCTTGCACTATATAGTATTGTATATTAGTACACTGCACAGTATTGTATATTGTATGGTAACTACGTCTATTCTGCATCGAACATTGTACATATGTCTAAACTGAACACTGTGACCTCATTTTTTTTTACTTCTAATTTTACTATGTTATTTTATTTCATACTTATCTTGTCTTGCACAGTCTCTGGAGCGCAACAGTAAGAAGCATTTTGTATAAAAGTATTCTGTACTTCTGTATGACAACTATTAAAGAAACTTGAAACTTGAACTTGATGCGGTACGGAACATATCACCATCTAGTGCAGCAATGTACAAACATGTGTGGTAAATTCCCACAGACTTTCTACAATAATTTGAGGTTATTGTAGCACAACACAATGAGATTGACTATCTGGAAGGAGGAGGAAAGATTCATACTTGATAGAATTGTTGGTCTCCTCATCAGACTTTAGCAGATGAGGAATAAAACGTGTAGGCCAGACAAACCAGAATTGTAGTTCAACTCAGCTGATTTATTTGATCAGAGCCAGGAGTCCAAGGTGAATAGAACAAAGGATTTATCAGAAAACATCAACATGGCTGCTGTGTACAGGAATCAACAATCAGGTTTGCATCTCAAACCTAAATACTGCACATCAAACAGTCACTTGGTTAACATAATTTGAACATACATTGACTATGCTGTACACATTTATACATGAGTAAATCTGGTTTCAGATATTAAGGATTTACACTAAACTTTAAACAACAAATGGTGTTTTCCCATGATTTACTCACATAAAATGCATCAGCTCACAGTAGTCTCTGGGTGGACGAAGCGGTGGAGCCCCCAGACCCCCTGTGGTTGGGTCCGGCCTGAGAGCTCCCGAATTACAATTTGTCTCTTCCTTATATCCTATCATGTCTAGCCAAAATAGCACTATTACCGTTGATCCAATCATACATCTCCTGTGGGCGCCTTCTGTGGGGGGTTGGTGTTTTCTTCCTGTTGGGGCTTTGATCTCCTGTGTGGATCTTGACTCAATACCCAGAGGGGCCGCTAGTGGCCCCCGTCATTGTCTTCCTGATGGGTCTGTCCCAACAGAAATCTCCTCTTAAATGAATAATATATAACTTTAACATTCCTTCTATATGGCTATAGATGTCTAATATCATCCAAGTACAGTCAGTGCTTTCTTAGACTGATACCAGACATCATATGAGACCGTTTGATACTAAACAGTTGATTAATAGATTGTCCTGTCTTATAATGTCAGAGCCAGTATGAGGTCTCTGGTTAGACCAGCTGTCCTCTGCGGTAATCTGGTCACAGTAGGTGTGACCTTTGTCTCTTGTAACACCAGTATCACTTAAAACACCCTCTACTGTTGAAAGGGCACACATTCCTTTTTGCAGTATGGTTCTCTAATTTATTCACACATATTAATTATGAAATTCCAAGGCAATATTACCACATTCCCCACTTTGGCAATTCACATTGTCATATACTGTATATTGACTTGATTTTCATACTAACCATACATAATAAAATTCATTTTTTCCCAAAATTAAAATTCATTTTTTTCAAAATGTCTCCCTTTTTCTTTTTTCATTTTTCTTTGGTACATCTCATCAATTTTTGCCTTCTTGTCTTCTTCTTTTCTTTCCCACATTTCCCCTGACTATGGCCCCCTCCCGGGGAATCCAAATGACCCATTCATCCAGAACCCCAATTAACCTACTCTGCCTTAAATGAAACAGTGTTTACCACTCTTTCATCCGGCTTTGTTCTTCTGGGCTCACAGCCAGAGGCCTATTTGTTGAAAACAATTAAAACAATTTAATCTAAACATTACACATTTCAAATAAAACACAATTTTTTTAAATTATGGTATCCGTTTACATGATCTGGGGAGACAGAAATTAGTATTCATTCTTTCATACATTTTGCTTCTCCTCTCCTGTTAATTCCTTTTCCAAGTCAGCCCAATCACATTTTGCATAATCAACTCAGTTGGTCTTCTCACCTCTCCCCCCTTTTATGAACATCCCTATGGACATAAACCTTACCACCTCTGCACACAGACGGACAGGGAGGGCGGAGCAGCACCCAAGGGAAAAAAAATGTTCACCAGAAATTACCGGCCATAACCTACACCTAATCTCCTACCTATGTGTATGTGTTTAGTTCAGTACTCTTGCGTTGTGTCATAATCTATACCAGTTGTTACCGTTCAGTCACCTCCCGTCCAACATACCAACAATCACACAGAGGCCCTTGTTCAACGCTTTGGTTGCACAGTCTCCGACCGTTTTCGCCCCCCCCCCTCCACCCCATGTCGGCCAGCCTCAGCTGAAGCCAACGTTTGTAGGCCTGGACCTTGTCATATTCTGTCCCATGACTGTATTTCCATGGATCTACAGACGAACGACTCCGTCAGTCTGGAGGTTTGTCTCAACCTCCGGCCTTTGTAACCGGGGCTATATTGAAGGAGGGGCCGCAAGCGACCTCTTTCCACAGTCCAACAACCTCCCACAGGAACTGACTGAACGGGTTCACACCATCGTGTCATAATCTAATGAAATGTATTCCTACACATTTTCCCCATGATCCCTCCACTTGTGATGGTCCATCCTCCCTCTCCGACTGAACTGCAAGGGAACAAAAACACAGAACAAATTTTCCTTATACAATATGTCAAATATTTCTCAAGAGACGCCAAATGGTTAATCATTATGCAAAACGTAATGGGACCACTTAACTGCCATCGATCTGTCCCAATGCATCTCACGCTCCAATAGTCCTCTCACCAGATCATGACAGAGAAACAACAAACAAAAGGCAAATAATCAAAAAAACATTCCCACAGATGTGAAAGCAAATCAAATGAAATTAACCAGCTCCAACCGCAGACCACCTTAATGGTTATTTAGAAAGAAAAGAAAAGAAATCAAAACTCTACATCTAAACCTTTCATAACCAAAACAGTAAATCAATACATCTCATCACCCAACCGTACCATTCACACATGTCAGTGACTTTGACACCTCTTAAGCCAGCACATTCTCTCTCTACAGGCTCCATCCACACCCATTCAGGCCACACAACATAGATTAAAAATAGAAAAGAAATCTAAAAATTTAACTTCAATACCTCATCCCTACAAAACATTCAACAGAAATCAAATCAAATGAAAGTAATAAAGACAAACTCCTTCAGTAAAACAAATGATATGAAACAAATGATAATGGTATAACCCAAGTGGTTCGATACACTCCTTACCTAAACACATTTTGTTATTTCTAAGACTAGTTTCACCTTAAGTGAAAGCTAAGTTGTGTGTGTGTATGCATGTGTGACCAAATTGTGTGAATGTGTGTCTGTGTGTGTCTGTGTGTGTGTGTGTGTGTGTGTGCGTGTCCGTGTGTGTGTGTCTGTGTGTGTGTGTGTGTGTGTGTGTGTAAATGTGAATGGGTGTGTGTGTGTGTGCCTGTGTGTGAATGGGTAGACAAAGCCTCCTTGCCCCCATCCCCCGCTCAATCATTCACTGAAATCAAAAGGACATCTCAATCTCACACATACATACAAAAATTAAATTTAAATAAAAAATACCATCTGTACCAGCTCAACCAAAATTACGAGCTCCAGTAATCATTCATATTATAAACATATATCTCTCTCATACACTCGTTAATCAACCACAGACCGACAATGGGTTAGTTCCCCTGCGCTCATCTCTTCTACTCTCTCATCAGGCTACACTCATCTCTGGCTAATACAACACACACTTTCTCACCATACAGTTCTCACTGTATCTTCTACTCCTCACATCCAGAGGAAGTCTGGGAACCCCCTCAGCGATAGACCCCAAAACATACCCAGTGTCCTGAGAGCCAAAGCTAATCCTTCTAATCAAACAGGTAGCCCCCCAATGTAATTAACCTCATCTGAGCTGGCTATCCTAATTCAATTACTGTGCTCACTCCTCCATCAGCTGTGTTCTGTATTAGCACGCTTCCTGTCTCAACATTTCCCCCGTCATAAAAATAACTGCCAACTGTTCTCTCACTCTACAACTGTCTCCTGCATCTTCACCTCTCTCTCCTGTTGCATCTAATCTCACGTCATCCTGTCATATAAGAACCGCCTTTGTAAGCAGTTGTATACACGACCCCCCTGGGCCGTTTACTGCCTCAAACGGATTCCTACCCCCCGGGCAATATCACCTCCTCACTTTTGTCTCTTTCCTGCTCCATGCATACAGTCTCCCCTGAGCATAAAGGCTTTTGACACAAAGACCCTATCTCCTCACTTCATGAAATAACCTTCATCTGTAAATCATTAAATGGTTAATCACACTTCTCATCTTCCCAGAGGCAAGCCGCCCCCAGGTTTTTGAATTAATCACACATTCCCAGGGAGAAGGCCAACCCCCTCCCCAGCGTATAAAATTATTAAGGATTAATAAAAACAATCATGTCAAAATTTGTCATCTTCAGCAAGCCTCCATCAATAAATTATCCTACAAGTCGGAGGCTTGTGTCAACATTTTAACAGTGTATTAAAGATTTAATAATCTAAAACAAGCATCAACACATGTCTTAACCATATTAAAGGGGAACTATCTTATAAATGGCCTTTTTGAGTGTTTAGCATTGTTTCCTAGCTATGTGAACTTATATTAATATGATCTATGTCTCAAAATTCTCATATTGGCGCATTCTTCCAATTCTCCTCTCACAATATTCACCCTCACTGAACTGAGTCGTTTGAAAATGTGCCTATATGTGATGTCATATAGTCGCTGCTGCATGTTAATGTTCAGGGGAAACAGAACCTGCACAGTGGTTTAGGTGGCACCTGCAGCTGCGGCTGCAAAACAGCTTGAAATCTTGAGGTAGAAAAATGCTGTTTTTGAGGACTTGATTAGAAATACAAAACAATGAATAAAAAAAATATATATATTACAGAGGTGTTCCATAGACTCACAGGAATTGTGTAAAAGTGCCCAAATAGTGAAAGAAATAGTAAAATAGTTCCCCTTTAACAGTGTATTAAAAATTTAACAATCCAAAACAAGCATCAGTAAATTATCCTGCTTCACAACCGGGCTTGTATCAAATTCCACTATAAAACATTTAGCAACTAATATAAACATCATCCTATTTAAATCAACAGTGGTTATTTCTATCCCCTGAGCGAACTATCACGAATGCACTAGACCCAATCCACGTTGTACCGCGCATGCGCAGTGGCAACCGATGCGGCTGTTATAACGTTGCCTACGACAACCAAAATTTGCCACGACATTCATAACCTGCCCCGATATTCATAATCTGCCACGACATTTATCACGTTATCTACCACGTTATCTACCCCTTCCCCAACATCATCCTCAAAACTCGAAACGTAATATCTGCCACCCCCAAACGCCACAAAACAACGGCATGCAAGCTAACTAGCTTTAGCCAGCTCTAATGCGACGTTCAAGGCCCTCACGGGAGCCGTGCCTTTCAAGATCCGTTCATCCACGCAATTCGCTCAGTACCAACCAAAGCATAAACAACTCACACAAGCTTAAAATAGCCAACCACTCTAACAGAAAATAATTTTTAAAACATTTACACCGACCAACGCCGCACATATAGTTCAACACGAATCCTTTCTCCTACCTACTCCGCCTCACTTCATAGCACCGCGAACGTTACATACTCTCCACAACACCATGACGTCACCAAGCAGCGAATCCCTAATATCATATTATACCATCGTTACTGCATCAATAATAACCCTCAAAACGGCCACAATTTCGCCACCCTGCGTCTCAACCGCCTCTTACTTGTAATCGCCGCCACAGTGTTTAATCAATTCTCTCATAACGCCATCGTAACGTCCCCAGCTTCACCGCGGACTTTTCCACAGAGCTAAGCCAGCCAGCCCCAACCACCAGCAGGGACTCGCCTCAAACATATGTCCGTTGGTCATCAAAACACCATAACAAAATAACAATAAGCCCCCACGTTTCGCCAATCATTCATAACCATAGCCATAGCCCCCCCATACAATTCCTAACCATAGCCATAGTCCCCATACAACCATTAAGTACTTTATCAGTCATTTCGACCGAATTGTTTTTGTATCACAGCGAACGTAATCAATCAACAGGCCGGTTTCGCGCAAGATTAAAAAGGAATCTCCGGACCCAATTCGATTGTATGCCTAAGGACGAACACACATCTTCATTTAATTCGGCCGAATAGGTCCCTGCAGACACATCCTGACTATCACGTGATCAGCCAGCAAACCATTCATTATTGAGCCTTCTTGAACACGCCGGCACCCCTACCTTCTATTAATTATTACGTGTTAATCCTGCAATCGCACAGACCAAGTTCCCCGATCATGCAGGGGCCAAACTCATCTTTACCATACCTGATTTGCATGTTCTAAATAACAACAGAGCTCTTCTTATACACAGCTCTCTCCCCATTCAGAACAAAAAAATCTTAATCAACCATTACCCGCGCCCTCTTCCTGAGAATAATTCTTAGGGAATTTATATACTCAGAACGCGCCCCTGTCGTATACACCAGAATAACCGTGCTTCCTAGCAAGAAAAGCCTTTTACCTGCCGTCATGCGACGCTATCTCCCTTTACATCATGACCAGATAGTCTGTGCGCCACCAACCTTCTTGGTGCAACTCCCCCGTATAGTTCATAAAGTATATTCCATACGAGTTAACCAACCCAACCCCCGTGGCCCGCTGGGCCGAGACCGGCCTCCTGTGTCTGAATGAACATACAAACACAAAAAGCCCACGTTTGCATGTTCACTGCACAACAAGCGCGATCGTCATACCTCCGGACATTCTAACCTAGGACACCGCAACCCCCAACCCTGCATGCAGAAGCCATATTCACCGTGGGCCCCAAACAGTGGCGTACACAACCAACCTTCATCCTGCTCCTCTCCCTCCTCCATTCAGACAACAAGCCCATCGTTAATCACTTCAAACGCAGCAACACCCCAGCTCTTTGCCCCGTGTCCCCAACACACAGCAAGGTCCAGATATGATACATATGACAAGACCCTACCGCACCTTTTCAGGGGGAGACACAAAGGGTAGGGAAGCACGGCACCATTTCTGTGGTAAATTCCCACAGACTTTCTACAATAATTTGAGGTTATTGTAGCACAACACAATGAGATTGACTATCTGGAAGGAGGAGGAAAGATTCATACTTGATAGAATTGTTGGTCTCCTCATCAGACTTTAGCAGATGAGGAATAAAACGTGTAGGCCAGACAAACCAGAATTGTAGTTCAACTCAGCTGATTTATTTGATCAGAGCCAGGAGTCCAAGGTGAATAGAACAAAGGATTTATCAGAAAACATCAACATGGCTGCTGTGTACAGGAATCAACAATCAGGTTTGCATCTCAAACCTAAATACTGCACATCAAACAGTCACTTGGTTAACATAATTTGAACATACATTGACTATGCTGTACACATTTATACATGAGTAAATCTGGTTTCAGATATTAAGGATTTACACTAAACTTTAAACAACAAATGGTGTTTTCCCATGATTTACTCACATAAAATGCATCAGCTCACAGTAGTCTCTGGGTGGACGAAGCGGTGGAGCCCCCAGACCCCCTGTGGTTGGGTCCGGCCTGAGAGCTCCCGAATTACAATTTGTCTCTTCCTTATATCCTATCATGTCTAGCCAAAATAGCACTATTACCGTTGATCCAATCATACATCTCCTGTGGGCGCCTTCTGTGGGGGGTTGGTGTTTTCTTCCTGTTGGGGCTTTGATCTCCTGTGTGGATCTTGACTCAATACCCAGAGGGGCCGCTAGTGGCCCCCGTCATTGTCTTCCTGATGGGTCTGTCCCAACAGAAATCTCCTCTTAAATGAATAATATATAACTTTAACATTCCTTCTATATGGCTATAGATGTCTAATATCATCCAAGTACAGTCAGTGCTTTCTTAGACTGATACCAGACATCATATGAGACCTTTTGATACTAAACAGTTGATTAATAGATTGTCCTGTCTTATAATGTCAGAGCCAGTATGAGGTCTCTGGTTAGACCAGCTGTCCTCTGCGGTAATCTGGTCACAGTAGGTGTGACCTTTGTCTCTTGTAACACCAGTATCACTTAAAACACCCTCTACTGTTGAAAGGGCACACATTCCTTTTTGCAGTATGGTTCTCTAATTTATTCACACATATTAATTATGAAATTCCAAGGCAATATTACCACACATGCCAGAGTGAAACCAGAGTGGTTTGGCCTTACCAACGATGTCTTTGCTAACATACCAAATACACTGGACGTTGTTTTTGTTGACAGCAGCCACAGGGAGGTGCTGGTCATAGAAGTAGGCTGTACCTTTGATCTGTACATGGACCAGGCCTTCCGGGACAAGTATATCAAATACCAACCACTGCTCAGTGTGATGGCTGACCTTGGGTATAGGTGTAGATATAGTGTACTTGTATTCGGAAGTCTTGGCCATGTATACAAATGCACCATGACCGGTCTGAGAATTGCTGCAATGTCTAAAAGAAAAGCCAAACAAATTGCCAAATATTGCTCTGTCTCAGCTATTATTGGCAGCTTAGCCCCGTGGAGAAGGAGGTGCTATGTGTACCCTCAAGTGTTCAGTGCTGCTTGCCCCCGATACATTTGATTCTCTGTTTATGTAATATAATTTGTGGAACCAAATAAAGTATTAAAATGTGTGTGTGTGTGTGTGTGTGTGTGTGTGTGTGTGTGTGTGTGTGTGTGTGTGTGTGTGTGTGTGTGTGTGTGTGTGTGTGTGTGTGTGTGTGTGTGTGTGTGTGTGTGTGTGTGTTGTGTGTGTGTGTGTGTGTGTGTGTGTGTGTGTGTGTATATTTGTGTATGGTTGTGTGATTGAAGCATCCAGTGTGACAGCACGGTTCCCCCGCAGGCCTTTTCAATCGTATCAATCTTAACTGAAACACAGTGTGATTTAACACTTTAACACTTGTGTTTTCTACCGCCGTTCCCCCGCGGCACGCTGCAATATGTCCGTTGTAGTAACATAACGGCGACAAAGCGACACCGTCCTCGTTTAAAAGACCTGAGCACGCGCGGCACATTGCCAGAGCAACGGACTCATTCCCCACGAGATGCTGTTTCCATACAGTTACTGACAATTGAAAGTGCTCTCTGTGGGAGGAACACGTGCCCAATGGGAGCGATGCAAACAGGGATGGAATACAAGGCGGCTAAACTGGGAACCTCAGCTGATGATTACAGTGAAGAAAAGACCATAAAATTGTAAACAAATGAAAAACAATCCTAAACTTAATGGGAAGCCAGTGTAAAGAAGGTACAATGAGTGTGGTGTGAGTTGACCTGGTCAATAGCCTTGCAGAAGAGTTCTGGACCATTTGTAGGCTATTTGTAGATTTGATAGAATGTGAATGATCAACTCTAGCTCAGGTTGTGTGCAATGTTTCTTAAATGGAGAGATGTAATGGTCAATGCTTTGATGTGTTGATCCAAGTACATGGCCTCAAATATAATAATAATAATAATAATAATTCATTTATTTTGTATAGCGCTTTTCAATGACCCAAAGTCGCTGACAATAGGCAAAAAACAAAGAAACATAGAACCACAGGGAAACGGAGAACAATATGAACACACAAGAACTAGTGCTGTCAATAGATAAAAAAAATATTAACTAATTAATCTCACAATTTTCTGTCATTAATCTAGATTAATCTAGATTAAAAATCGCATTTTTCTACTTAAGACCGAAGCTTGTAACAGATATTTACTTGAGTAAAATCATGGAATTAATGTCAAATCAACACAAAGAAAGTATATTTAGATTCAAAGACTATTTTAATAGCTTTCTTTGAATACAGTTTCTCTCCTGTGAAAAACAAATGTTCAACAAAACCATCAACATTGACTCAGCTAGACCTCTTTCTTATATCCACGGCAAATATACTGCTGAAAGTTCAGAACGTTGAAGATTTTTCACTCCATAGATTAATCTAGATTAATTTATTTTAATGTTTTAAATAATTTAAATTAATCTCCAAAGTTAAAGCATTGATTTTGACAGCCCTAACAAGAACATAAAACCATGAGTAACGGATAACAAATACAGGAGTCAGTAGGGGAGACAGTCGGGAAGTGAGTAAGGGAAACAGAGGGGGGTGGGGGGGGGGCAGGAGAGGAGAGAACGTAGGGCAGGGAAAAAGGGGGTGGTAGTTTGGAGGAGGGTGGTTATGGGTAGGGAAGGTTGAATGCTAGGGAGAACAGGTCGGTTTTGAGTCTGGATTTGAAGGTGGAGAGTGAGGGAGAGTCTCTGATGGTCCGAGGGAGGGTGTTCCAGAGTCGGGGTGCAGCTCGTGAAAATGCCCGGTCACCAAAACGTTTAAGTTTGGATGACGGGACAGTGAGGGAAAGAGTGGAAGAGGACCGGAGGGAATGGGTGGGGCAGTAGGGGAGAAGGAGGTCAGTCAGGTAGGGGGAGGGGGGCAGGCTATGGAGGGCTTTGAAGGTGAGGAGTAGTGTTTTGAAGTTGATGCGTTCCTTTATCGGGAGCCAGTTTTTTGTTTTGTTTTTAATTTTTAAATGTTTTAGTTTTTTATTAAGGATCCCCATTAGCTGGTGCCATGGCTCCTAGCTAGTCTTCCTGGGGTCCACACAACACAATACATAAAACAGTTGCATAGATCAATACAAAAGATAAAAACAAGGATTTAGTATATAGCAAATAAGCTACTTTCACAGATGTTATAGATAGAAATAAAAAACAAAGCAATTAACTAAAACATACAATAAATATCCATTTTTAAAGATACAAAATGAGAACTTGTAGGCTAATAGGCAAAAACCCATACACAAATGCAATACACATTAAGGCAATAGCTGTAATTGAGATTTGAGTTTCTTTTTAAAAATCAATTTACTAAAAGTGTAGAGATAACTAGGTAGGTTGTTCCATAGTGTTATGCACCTATAAATAAAAGACCGCTTTAAAGCATTGGTTCTAGGACGAGGGAGTACAAACTGACCATTTCTGGCCCCTCTTGTATTATGGTCTTGTATAGAGCTTCTGTAAACAAGTTGCTCAAACACAAAATATGGAGTCTTGCTGTTAATGACTGATTTACACAATACAAGTGAGTTAGACGATAACCTTTTTTCAACTGTGAGTCAGGAGAGACCAGCATGCATACGGTTCACATTGGACCTTAGTGAGCAACCGAAACCAACCGTGCTGCCCTGTTCTGGACTACCTGTAGTCTCCTGATCTCACCTTTGGTGGCAGATGACCAGATCACCGAACAATAATCAACATGACACAGGACTAGACTCTGAATAATCTGACGTAGAAGAGGACGATCAACAAAAGAAGCACATTTTCTAACAATGCCTACAGCTCTTCCCATCTTTGAGACAATGTTAGTGATGTGGTTTGACCAAGATAGAGTATCCAGTGTCACTCCAAGGAGCTTAACGCTTTCAACTTGCTTAACGATAGAGTTACATGCATTTTAAATAAGCTTTGGGTTACAAGACAACCCGTGCCTCGATCCAAACACCATGCTTTTTGTCTTAGAGATGTTCAGTACAAGCCTGTTAGCTACTATCCAATCATTCACATCATTAAGTTCTCTGCTCAGGACCTCATTAAGCATACCATTTGATGGAGAAGCATAATACAAGGTGGAATCATCTGCATGATGGAAAGTATATATATATATAACAGAGATTTCTAAGGTTAGACCGTACAGCTGAAGAAAGGGACTCAATACACTGAGCACCTTGGAAGCTAAGCTAAAGTTGTTAGCCATCCAGTCCATCACCTCTTCACTCACACATTCTCACACCGACAGCGGAGGCAACCATGCAAGGTGCCGACCTGCTCATCAAGAGCAATTATGGGTTAAGTGTCTTGCTCAAGGACACACTGCCCGGCAAGAGTGGGAATCGAACTGGGAACCTTCCAATTACCAGACGACCGCTCTACCTACCTCTCTAATAGGGGCGACAGTGGCTCGGGAGGTAAAGCAGTCGTCTGGCAATCCGGAGGTTCCCGGTTCGATTCCCACTCCCCCCGGGCAGCGTGTCGAAATGTCTTTGAGCAAGACACTTAACCCCTAATTGCTCTCGATGAGCAGGTTGCCTTAGCCGTGAATGTGTGAGTGACTGGGTATAATGTGAGGAACAAATTGTAAAGCGCTTTGGATAAATATATATATAAATGCAGCCATTTACCATTTAATAAACGGTAAACAAAGGTGCAGATGAGGGTCTGTATGCCCTATAGGTTATATTGGATGTGGCTTTGCCAGGAATCAGAATATATTACCAAGTCATCAAAATGGGCTTCCCACCCTGAGAGACCAGACAGTAAAATGTTAACGAGTCTAACATTAATATTAAATGTAGCAGCACATTGCACATCCCAAAGGGCATCACGGCCATCAGGTGTTACAAAAAATATCCTTAGCAAAGGATATCAGTCAGGGTTTATCAGGCTGTTCACTCTTTTCAAATCTGTACAAAAGCGATCAGATTCATCCGACGTATCAACCAAGAGGCACGGCGAACTCCACAAGCTTAAACTGGGCTCAGCAATCTCGGTTTCAAGCATCTACTCAACATCTCTCTTAAGTCGGCAACGCTTGTCTTGATTAACATGATATGCATGCTGTTTAATCGGTGGGAAATCACCTACAGTACATCTATAGTTCAAGTTCAAGTTCAAGTTCTTTAATAGTTGTCATACAGAAGTACAGAATACTTTCATACAAAATGCTTCTTACTGTTACGCTCCAGAGACTGTGCTAGACAAGATAGTATCAAATAACATAATAACATAATATAGCATGTAATTTAGAAGAAGAAAAATGAGGTCACAGTGTTCGGTATAGACATATGTACAATGTTCTGAGTTACCATATAATACACAATACTATGCAGTGTACTAATGTACAGTACTATCTAGTGCAAAGCAGAAATGGGATGAGGTACAATTTTAGGTACAATTTACAGTAAGGTGTACGAGTTGTAGTGCAATCCTTCATCCATAAATATAAAGTGTGGGGAGTGGGTGCTACAGTGTGTTTGTTTAAAGTGGGTGTGTGCTATAAAGTGTGTGGAGTGGGTGCTACAGTGTGTTTGTTTAAAGTGAGTGTGTGCGTGTGGATGTGTGTGCTATGTGCGTTTGGTGGTTGTTGTTGTGTAGTGTTCATTCATTGTTCGTTTAGCAGCCTGATGGCCTGGGGATAGAAGCTTCTTCTGAGTCTTTCTGTGCTCGCCTTGAGACTCCGGTATCGCTTGCCTGACCGCAGCAGTTCAAAGAGGCAGTTGTTCGGGTGACTGGAGTCTTTAATGATTCTCTTAGCCTTGCCCTTGCAACGCTTGTTGTAAATGTTCTGGAGGGTGGGGAGCCCCCCTCCAATTGTGCGTTCGGCTGAACGTGTCACTCTTTGTAGTCTGCTTCGGTCTTGTGCAGTGCTATTCCCAAACCAGGAGGTGATGTTGCCGGTCAAGATGCTCTCTATTGTACATATAATAGCATGTTGCAAGACGGTCATGCATGAAGGTGCATTAGAGTACAGCGGCTTGTGTGACACAGTCGACACCATGATGTAGTGTCTGCAGGCTGAGCATCAGGCAAGGGAGCTAAGTGAGAGTCAAGGTTACTCATCATGAGCTCTGGATCCTCCGCTGTACCACTGCTTTACATGGAGCAACAGTGTCCTCCTCCACCCCCACAGTGGTCAGCGCCACAGAGGCTAAAATACATGGAGCAACAGTGTCCTCCTCCACCCCCACAGTGGTCAGCGCCACAGAGGCTAGAATACATGGAGCAACAGTGTCCTCCTCCACCCCCACAGTGGTCAGCGCCACAGAGGCTAGAATACATGGAGCAACAGTGTCCTCCTCCACCCCCACAGTGGTCAGCGCCACAGAGGCTAGAATACATGGAGCAACAATGTCCTCCTTCACCCCCACAGTGGTCAGCGCCACAGAGGCTAGAATACATGGAGCAACAATGTCCTCCTCCACCCCCACAGTGGTCAGCGCCACAGAGGCTAAAATACATGGAGCAACAATGGAGGAAATATATAGGAATATATATTCTTCTCCAGCCTCTCTCTTTCAATAGGACAAGTACTGTAACAGCAGGATATCTGCTCTTCTCAAGCCTCTCTCTCAGTGAGACGAGTAACAGCAGGAGACCTATTCTGCCATCATCTCACAGTAGGAGTGCTGCACGGTATCAAGTGGTGTGTGTGTGTGTGTGTGTGTGTGTGTGTGTGTGTGTGTGTGTGTGTGTGTGTGTGTGTGTGTGTGTGTGTGTGTGTGTGTGTGTGTGTGTATGTGTGTGTGTGTGTGTGTGTGTGTGTGTGTGTGTGTGTGTGTGTGTGTGTGTGTGTGTGTGTGTGTGTGTGTGTGTGTGTGTGTGTGTGTGTGTGTGTGTGTGTGTGTGTGTGTGTGTGTGTGTGCGTGCGTGTGTGTGTGTGTTTGTTTGCGAATGTATATATGTGTGTGTGTGTGTGTGTGTGTGTGTGTGTGTGTGTGTGTGTGTGTGTGTGTGTGTGTGTGTGTGTGTGTGTGTGTGTGTGTGTGTGTGTGTGTGTGTGTGTGTGTGTGTGTGTGTGTGTGTGTGTGTGTGTGTGTGTGTGTGTGTGTGTGGTGTGTGTGTGTTGGAATACCCAGCCATCACATCCCATAGCAATATAAGCTTGGCACGTGTGCAGTAACTCGTTTCTCTCTTTTCCAAAATCCTGCTGAAAGACGACAGGGCCTTCAGAACACAGCAGGGGCTTTTGACCCATATTAATAACACCCCCCCCCCCCTCATGACATGACGCCTCATCTCTGCTGAGATGAGGAAAAGTAACTCAATAAATAAATCAATAACTCAACTATTTCATTATTCATAACAGCGTTTTTCAACTTTTTCTTAAAAGTAATTTGTTGCTGATAATCATTACCTTCACAGGTATACAATTCCAGTTTGCAGCAGCTCTATACATTACGGTTCTCTTAAGTGCATTTGTTCTTGGTAGAGGTAGAGTAAAATGAAGACCCAAGGTGTGTCTGGTGACATAGCCATGTCTATTATTGGTGGGTTGTAGTTCTGACCACAAAGCCTCAGGTTTACCAATTTTATAAATATTAAACAAACAATTTACAAGGCTGCATGCCAGCCTCTGATCCACTCTAAGCCAAGACAGAGCAGTATTTATAAAAAAATAAATGTTTAACCAGGAAGTCCCATTGAGATACAACTGATCTCTTTTGCAAGGGAGACCTGGCCAAGATGACAGCAATAACATTTGCAATATATCAGACAGCAATCAAATGTGCGATACATCACACAAGAACATAATAAAAGTGCATGTATACAATATACAATACATCACATGTAAACACAAAAACACAAAACAGAATAGTCTACATAATAGTAAAAGTGTACGACAGTAAAATACAGGGTAATACAGTAATTTAGCAGTTTTTCAGTTGGGACCCGACTACAGAAAGCAGCGACATTCTTCTTGTAGCAAGTTATGTAATACAGATTTAAATTCGCAGAGAGAGACCAGGATATCTAAGTGGATATGGTCCTGTAGCCCATTCCATGCCCAAGGTGCGAAGCTTGAAAAAGCTGTTCTTCCTAGTTCAGTGTTTATTCTCGTTTTTTTTTTTTAAAGTAGCCATCTTGTGGACCTGGTATGGTAGCTGCTAGAGGCAAAGCTAATTAGGTTGGAAAGATATAGGGGAAGCTTCCCTAGGATGGCCTTATATATAAAAACAAACATATGGGATTTCCTCCGTACGTACAGAGAGGTCCATCCTACCATTTGGTAAAGCACACAATGGTGAGTAAGCCCTTTGGCACTAGTGATAAAGCGCAGAGAAGCATGATACACACTGTCTAGCTTTTTTAGCATTGAAGAGGCAGCATGCATATATATTATGTCACCATAGTCAATTACAGACAGGAATGTGGCTTGAGTATGCATTCCCTCAACACTGCAGATGTATCTACAGATATGCAAAAGGACTATGTGTAGGTAATTATGCAGGGTGCAGGGATAGACACAGGGTGGAAGTACTTTAAAAGAGTACTAATACTGCAGGGTGCAGGGATAGATGCAGGGTGGAAGTACTTTAAAAGAGTACTAATACTGCAGGGTGCAGGGATAGATGCAGGGTGGGGGGGGGGGTTACTTCTACCATAGTTATTACTGTATACAATACTAATATATAGATGTAGTGTTAGGGGACTATCGCTGTATCCTGTATAATAGGATAGATGCTTCTATGTGTGTGTGTGTGTGTGTGTGTGTGTGTGTGTGTGTGTGTGTGTGTGTGTGTGTGTGTGTGCGTGCGTGCGTGCGTGCGTGCGTGCGTGTGTGTGTGTGTGTGTGTGTGTGAATAAAGCAGAGGGCAGTGGTCACCATCTATCCTGTTTAACTCCTCTCTAGAACAGTAGCTCACCTCGGGAATACTGCAAACTGCAACTCAGCACACACACACACACACACACACACACACACACACACACACACACACACACACACACACACCCATTTATGTATATGTGCACAAGTGTATTTGTGTGTGTGTGTGTATGTGTGTGTATGTGTGTGTGTGTGTGTGTGTTGTGTGTGTGTGTGTGTGTGTGTGTGTGTGTGTGTGTGTGTGTGTGTGTGTGTGTGTGTGTGTGTGTGTGTGTGTCTGGGCCACAAGCCAAACTAAAGTAGTGAAAAAGCAGCATCAGTATCTTTTGTTTTGTTAAGACATGATTTAGGACTGTTTACTACTCTCTCTCACTGTCTCTTCCCCTCTCTCACTAGATATCTCTCTCTACCTACCTATCTCTCTCTACCTCTCTCTCTCTCTCTCTCTCTCTCTCTCTCTCTCGCACTCTCCCTCTCGCGCACTCTCCCTCTTTCCCCTCTCACTAAGTATCTATCCTATTCTCTCCCTCTACCTCTCCCCCTCTCTCTCTCCCTTTCTCTCTCTCTCACCACCACCTCTCTCTCTATCCATGTATCTTCCCCTCTCTCACTATGTACAGTATCTATCCTACTCTCTCTATACCTGCCTCTATTTATACCTCTCTCTCCCTCTATCTCTCTCCCTCCATCTCTCTACCTCTCCATCACACCATCTCACATTTCCCCCCATAGTATTATTATTATATTATCTTTCTTTGTTTCTTTGTTTATTTCTTCTTTTCTTTCTTTTTGTTCTGTCAATGTCTTGCTCTTTGTCTCTTTCTCTCTTTCTTTTACTCTCACTCTATCTTTATCTCAGTCTCTCTCTGTGTGTATCTCTCCTCATCCCCTTACTATAAAGACACTTTGTCTTCTGGCATGATTGCCCTGAACAGTGGCAGTGTAACATATTGGCCTATATCTCGTTAAGGCACTTGTTTCTAATGGACTGGTATAATTTACAGCAGCCACGGCAGGCTGCTGTCTGCTATTAGTGTCATTATGGGTTGACACGAAGGGTCACAGGACGCCTCTATAATGTGTAGATGGATGTCAGAAGGGCCTACATACAGTAGGTCAGAATAATGGGAAACACCAGTACAATAGCACAGCACAGTGAGAGGTTTTGACTTGTTTTTTATGGACGATGGGGGTACATTTCCTCGTATGGAATCAATCAGTCTCTTCCCTAAGAGGGATTGGCAAATTCTAATATCTACTAACTCAAAGATTCTTAAGTGGACACTTTGATAAACATGAATAGTAGAAATACTTCCTCTACCCCTGTCTCTGACCACACATTACTAACTACACTAACTGCCTGAGATACATTCCAGTAAGTGTCACAATCTCATGATACTAATACTAATAATCTTGTTTTTGAAGATTGTTATTAATAACATTGTTAATGAAACTGTTCCTGTCAAAATCGGCCACTGTACAGCAGTCCCTATTATCTTTGAATCTTTAATAACCTACTAAACTCATTCCAAACACACTATATACTGTACAAATGCTTTGAAAATATTACCTTTTTAAAAACCTGGGAAAACATGTTCCAAAAAGTGTGCTTTGATATATGTATGTTGTTTGTATGTTGTATGTATGTTGTTTGTATGTTATATGTTCACATGTGATCCCAAATGTGCACCCAATGCTTCTCCCTATGTGTCTTGTCTTGCCCTTAATTGGCAGTTCTTTGTTAGTCGACCCATAGGAAGTGGTTGGCAAGGTGTTGGGACAGATTAGTGGCAAGGTCTTGAAACATTTTGTTCTATTTTCAGAATCGTGTGATTGCCCCCTGGTTTATATCATAAGCTGGTCATGACTTAGCACACTAGCTCCTTATTTGTTATTCCTATATTTTTTCAATGTCTTCTCTCTCTATGACCATTATTGCACCATATCTATGTTGGCCTTAACCACTCCATCCACATGGTTCGAGCGCGTGTCCATGCTGGTGATCCTGCTAAACTGTGTGACTCTGGGGATGTTCCAGCCTTGTCAGGACTTCCAATGCCAGTCGGAGCGGTGCGTCATCCTACAGGTGGGTCAGACACGTCTGTCTTATTATGTTCTGGTGTTTAAATGACTGATGCCACAATTGTTCCCAATGGCTACTTGTCAACAGCAAGGTTGTTGCTTTCCAGCGGATAAAGTGCCGTGCTGTGAGTCACTAAGGGCCCGCGTCCACTTGGCGCATATTTCTGACCGCACGCATCTGTTTTCAATGTATTCCAATGGGGAGGGAGCGCATGCGGCCGCATGCGGCCGCCTCTAGGAAGTGCGCTGCCGTCGGCTTCTTTTCTCAGCTTTTTTGTGCGGACGAAAGTTGAAACTTTCTCAACTTTCAGAGCGATGCGCTGGGCTCATTTTCAGACAACCAATCACAGCCATTCATCTACCACTCTGTTTGTAACCTGACACCGGAGCTGCCTGCCTGTCTGGCTGTCTCCCACAGACCATTGAGATTCGCGACAAAACTAATAATAATAACTACACGAATACACTACTAAAAAGCTAATAAAAAGCAAAGGGTGAACTGTGGTGTCAGGCAATAACTATATATATAATTAATATACAATAAAGTTATTCAAATATGCTATAATATGTGCAAAACCGCGGCATGGCTGTAGATTTCTTTCTGTCATCTACGATGCGCTGCATGCCAGCTCTGCCGGCGCACTGCCAGCATGTTTCACGGAGAAATATGCGCTAGGTGGACGCGGGCCCTAATGCAGGTACAAACCCTTTGACATGGAGGGACTGAAACTTAACATGAGTGGAGGGCCAAGGACTGAAACTTAACATGAGTGGAGGGCCAAGGACTGAAACACAACATGAGTGGAGGGCCAAGGACTGAAACATAACATGAGTGGAGGGCCAAGGACTGAAACATAACATGAGTGGAGGGCCAAGGACTGAAACACAACATGAGTGGAGGGCCAAGGTCTGAAACATAACATGAGTGGAGGGCCAAGGTCTGAAACATAACATGAGTGGAGGGCCAAAGACTGAAACATTATATGAGTGGAGGGCCAAGGACTGAAACACAACATGAGTGGAGGGCCAAGGTCTGAAACATTATATGAGTGGAGGGCCAATGACTGAAACACAACATGAGTGGAGGGCCAAGGACTGAAACACAACATGAGTGGAGGGCCAATGACTGAAACACAACATGAGTGGAGGGCCAAGGACTGAAACATTATATGAGTGGAGGGCCAAGGACTGAAACATAACATGAGTGGAGGGCTAAGGACTGAAACATAACATGAGTGGAGGGCCAAGGACTGAAACACAACATGAGTGGAGGGCCAAGGACTGAAACATAACATGAGTGGAGGGCCAAGGACTGAAACACAACATGAGTGGAGGGCCAAGGACTGAAACATAACATGAGTGGAGGGCCAAGGACTAACATCAAACATCAAACCTTCCTGATCATGTAAACGTCAAACCTTCCTGATCATATAAAAGCCTCCTCTCTGTCATGTGTCCAGGTTCTGGATGACTGCATCTTTGGGTTCTTCGCGGTGGAGATGGTTATCAAGATGGTGGCGCTGGGGATCTGGGGCTCCAAGTGTTACCTTGGCGACACCTGGAACCGTCTGGACTTCTTCATCGTCATGGCAGGGTACGTATCCCACAATGCCGTTCTGCCCTAGCCATTCATTTTCCTGTCTATCTAAGTCAGGGGTGTCAAACTCCATTACCAAGGGAGCCGAAAAGAAAAACACAGATGATTTT
>NC_140178.1:94014092-94054092 GCF_963971535.1 Notolepis coatsorum | reverse complement strand
CATCTCATTAGAGCTCTGTTCCTCTGGCCTGGCTGCCTCTCGTCTGGCCGTCCTATATTGCACACGCGCGCACACACACACACACACACACACACACACATACACTTGCATATATATATACTGTACATATACACACAAATTCACAGATGCAGCTGCACAAGCGCATACACCTTTTTGCACAGACGTGCTTGCGTGTGTGCATACACACATGCACATACACACAATGCGCTCATCAAAAGCTAAGGCTAAACCAGAGCCTAAATCCTTGTACGTCATTTACTGTAGCTAGAGCTGGATGATATGACATCAGCAGTATCAGATTATCTCGCTATCTGGCTGATCTGACTATGTTCCTCGGACGTGGATCTGTGATTGATTAGACAAGTGTGGATTCAATCATGTGGGATAAGTGCACAGACCCAGGGAATGTGAGTAGATACAGTAGATACAGTAGATACAGTAGACACCGTGGCTGATGGGGGTATTAAGCCGTGAAAGGAAAGAAAGACTCCTGTTTTCCCTGCAGTTGAGCAAGTACAATGGATTATTGATAATGGAGGGATTGATATGAGGAACAAATGTAATCCATATGATGAAACAAGTTGCCGTAAATCGCTTTGGACAAATTACTAAATGTAAATGTAATGTAAAACTGACAAAGCATCTAAATTGAGAAATGGGCAAATAATCTAAAGGCATACATTACAGTAGAATTCCATCCAGCATAGAAAACTAATTATATAACTGTAGTCTACACTAATAAATATTAGGTAAATTCAAATGTTGGCCTATTGTATTTTCTTTTTTGGATTGAATTTAGTAGAGACTCTAATGGGGCTGAACTGGTCTATAATGATGATGCGATGAAGATTTATGAAAATGTGATGAAGATTTACCTCATATATATCCTATCACCTTTATTAACAGACACAGGGTCCACAGAGTAACAACACACAAACATAATCAACAAATTACATCATAATAAATAAAAACATAAGCCAATAGCAGCTCTACAACAGGGCACCAATACTTACAGATACCGGACTGGAACTTGATGTCACTGAGACTCAGTTGACACAGCAACAGGATGATCCTGTTCTGAGACACATTCAGACGACAGATACATTTATACATCAGGTGTCTCAGCAGAGCATGAGAGGAGTTAACTCCAGCACCACAAAACATTTAGCTGGCGCTGCAGCACCCAGGCTTCCTCAGCAGAATCCTCAGGCAATCATTGTAAGCAACCTGGAGCTTATCAAAGCTAGCCTGCTTAAACTTGACCCACAGGGGGCTGTATAGAGAGGAGTGCAATAGGCACTAAACAGGTTAACTTTCACCCCAGCAGAGCAGAAATGGAACTTCTTCCTCAGCATGTTAGCTTGAGCATACAGTACACGCCAGTGTCAGTACATGTCATCATCATCACTCATTTGTCAAGTCAAGTCAAGAGTTTTATTTGTCACGGCATACAAGTATACAATGAAATGCGGGTGGTCTTGCCCGCAACGATGTGCAATACAGTAGTACAACATATAGTAGAATCCAATAAAACAACATTGTGCAATAAACAGGTAACATAGTGGGGTATCTCGGTATTATAATTATCGGGCCGATAATTATCGGGCCGATATCAGCAATTATGACGTCATCCCGATAAACTCGATAACGTTATTGATAGCTCCGATAACATATAATACATTTTTTGGTTAAAAGAAATCCGGTGTGGGTGGATTTGGATGAAGGGCGCTTGTTTTTATTATAGCCTCCTCCCGTTTTGCCAGTACTGTGGTAAAACTGATAGCGTGTGGTTTAGGAACAGGGAGTTTTTCACAAATCCAGCGCTCCCTTTCTTGGCTGTGACGTAGTCACGTTACATTCGGAGACAGACAGTCGATCTGCCAATTACGTCCCACGGCTTGCACCCACCTCTTCTTCTTACCACCAATCAGAAGCTCTCGTTCGTTTATTTACCTCCGGATTGTCAGCCATTACTCTACTCGGAGCTAACGTTATCTCCCCGCCAGCCACATTGACAAGTACCAGTGTAACTGAGGGGTACAATTCCCTGACTGTATTAATCAAGTACTGATATCATTGAATCACTATAATAATAATAATAATTCATTTAATTTATATAGCGCTTCTCAATAACCCGAAGTCGCTGACAGTAGTCGGGAGCAGGGGTACAAACAAAGAGGCGAAAGCAAAGAAACAAAACAAAACAACAAAGAAACAAAAACAAAGGAACATGAGACCATGGGGGGAACGGGGGAGACAGCCTGATGGCACAAAAAAAAAAAAGACTAGAGACATATCGATCAGGTTGGAGGGGAGGGGGGGGTTTAGGGGTGGGGGGGGTTGAAGGCAAGGGAGAACAGGTGGGTTTTGAGGCGAGCTTTGAAGGTGGAGAGTGTAGGGGAGTCTCTGATGGACTGGGGGAGGGAGTTCCAGAGTCGGGGTGCAGTGCGAGAGAAGGCCCGATCTCCGAAGTTTTTGAGCTTGGATGTCGGGACAGTGAGGGAGGCAGTGGAGGAGGACCGGAGGGAACGGGTTGGGCGGTAGGGGAGAAGGAGATCAGTCAGGTAGGGGGGGGCCAGGCTGTGGAGGGCTTTGAAGGTGAGGAGTAGTGTTTTAAAGTTAATGCGGTGTTTGATGGGGAGCCAGTGGAGGGAGTGGAGGACAGGAGTGATGTGTTCGCGGGACCGGGTGTTAGTGAGGAGGCGGGCGGCTGAATTTTGGACCATTTGCAGTTTATGGAGGGAGCGGGAGGTGATACCAGTGAGGAGGGAGTTGCAGTAGTCCAGGCGGGAGGAGATGAAGGCGTGAATGAGGGATTCAGCAGCGGGGGGGGAGAGGCAGTGACGGATTTTTGCGATGTTGCGGAGGTGAAAGTAGGATGTTTTGACGATGGAGCGGACGTGGGGGTCAAATGAGAGGGTGGGGTCAAGGAGGACACCAAGGTTGCGGACTAGGGGGGAGGGGGTGATGGTGGAGTCGTTGATGGTGAGTGTGATGGGTCCGGATCTGGTGAGGGTGATTTTGGTGCCAATGATGAGGAGTTCAGTCTTGTCACTGTTGAGTTTGAGGAAGTTGTGGGTCATCCAAGTTTGGAGTTCGGTGATGCATGATTCAATGTGACTGAGGGGTGGGCTGTGGGGGGATTGTGTACTGATGTATATTTGGGTGTCGTCAGCGTAACAGTGGAAGTTGAGGTGGTATTTGCGGATGATGTGACCAAGGGGGAGAATGTAGCAGATGAAGAGCAGGGGGCCAAGGACTGAGCCTTGGGGGACCCCCTGTGTGACTGGGGACTTGTACATTGCTGGCCAACACCGTACAAAGGTATTCTAGATGACGACACTTCACAATAACACGGTTTTCCACACAGAATACTAGTTTACAATATTTATTACACAAAGGGGATATTAGGTTACATCACTTGGTCACTTTAGATGCGCTTATAAGGCAAATAGAATGTGCAGGTAAATCAATAATGGATATTAAGGATTATCTAGGGATCTTCTGGGAAAGGGTGTACTACCGGTTGTAAGCCAGCAGAGGGGGGCCAAGCTCTATGCAAGTCCAGGGTTCAATGAGGCGATGTCACCCCTGGGGCAGCGGGGAGAAGCAGCCTGGTCCCAGGATGCGCTCCGCGCAGATGAGAGCTGTCAAGCCTCTGTTACGACAGAGACAGGCTTGAGTGATGGTCTCACGGGCAGGTGTAAATCCCACAGTAGCAGTGGGGTAGGCGGTTCTCTGTTCCAGCAGCTTGGTCAAAGCAATGAAGAAGAATAATCCTTGCCCGGAGAGTGGCACTGCCGGTGGGGTGTAAGTCCTCCGTGGTGCTGCTGCTGCTCCGGTGTAGATATCTTCTCCGGTGCGGTAGTGCACGGCTGAACTTGACGTTACTGTACTATTAGCACGCGGCAATAAGTGCTCTATTATAGACACACAATTACCCACTTCACGTGGTCTTTGACTCGTAATGAAGGTTTACTAATATATAGAGAACGATACGACAAACAGACGTATTTAGGATAACACGAGGCTCTATCTTGGGGCAATGCGGGCCCACTTACCACACGTAGCGTAGTGGGTAAGGCTTTACTTGGTAACTGAACCAGACTGAACTGAAGGCGAACTGAATAGGAACTGCAAGGGGGGTTCTGTATTCTTGCGCCATATTTATATCCACGGTGGACAAATAGTGCCTATCTCATTTCTGTCGCCTCTTGGTCTCGTAGCCGTGGGCGAAAAGCGGGCATGTTCAGACATATCTCGTCGGTACCTTTCAAGTCAGCTCGAGGGGGCAAGGCTTTACTCGGTACCTGGCGCTAGGGGATCGCTTCCAATAGGGGAATGAATATTATGGTCTGTCCTGCTAGACTAAAGGGATATTCCGTGCATATTGTACAAAGAATATACAAGGGATATCAAACGATATACAGATATTATACATGGGATCTCAGGCAATAAATATATATATTCGGTTTAATCTGACCCTTTGTAACAGCCGCCCCCTAATTAGTCCCACCTAATTAGCTAAGCAGGGGCAGATTAACCGCACTGTCCACTACTCAATGTCTGTGAGGGGTCGGTCAGTTCACAAAGTCAGGGGTCATGGTCGTCATTAGGCAAGTCGGGGAGCCTTGGCGACTCTATCAGCCTCGCCACGGGTCGGTTGTAGATCCGCCCTTGGCCGAGCGCTTCTGCCACTCTGACCTTTCCGTCGGTACCAGTGGTCACTTTTCTTACGCGGCCGGCCGGCCACGCAGCTCGGGGTGGTGACTTGTCTATGGTCATGACGACTGGACGGGATGAAGGGGGGCTTAGGAGGAAGCGGGCCTGAGACTGCTTTGATCTGGGCTTGGCTGTGCTTTCTCCTCCTCCGTCTGTTTCTCTTGTTCGCTCTGTACCCCGTGTGAGGAGGGGCCGGTCCCGGCCGCCCCGTCAAGGAGTCGCTTGGGGTGCTGGGTTCGAGGTCAGCTACGTCTGAAGCGCAGCTGAGGGGGGTGGAGTTCCGAACTCCCTCTGGTACCCACGGTTCTCTCACGGGCCTCTCGCTTAATGTCAATAGCCTCTGCTGTATGGAGGAGAGGCCGGTGTCTTCTTCTGTCGCTCTGGAGTGGAGGCAGCTAGTGGCTGCTGTTCGGTTGAGAGATTTAGCGAGGGGGCCTTGGAGGGTCCACCCTAGGCGGGTCTCGACTGCTGCAGGACAGCCTCGGGGGCCTGTATGGACCCGGTCAATCGGGACTATGAGTTCTGCATGGTCGGAGCCTATCAACAGGGTCGGGGTAGCGCCGTCCATGAGCGGGATAGGTAATTGGCGCAGGTGCACATATTTATTCATCAACTTGGTGACAGGGTAGGTGTACTGCGAGAGTCCTATTTCTTGGCTGGTGAAAGCATTTGTGATCTTGTACCGTCGCTCTGGCTGCCCGCTTGCTGCGATAGTGAAGGAGACATTCTCGCCCTTTATCGTCTTTAAATCTCTCCTTATTGTCCGAATCGTCATTTGGTTCTCGCTCCCCCGCAGTCCCAGCTGGGCCGCAGCGGACGCGAGCAGAAGGGTCTTCTCTGACCCGTCATCAAGGACGGCGTAAGTGTCCATGACTTTGTCCCCGTGGCTCAGGAGCACTCTGACCACTTTGAGGAGCACACGGGGGGTCCCGCTGTGCTGGTCAATGTGGAGCACTCCTGCTAGTTGGTTGTCTTGGACCTTCTGGTGGGCTCCGCACCGTGCTGCGCGGTAAACGGCGCCCGCCTGGGCCGCCTGGCGCCACTGGTTCACTTGGACGGGGTTCAGTGTCTTATATTCGGCGCACAGTGCCAGCCAGTGTCCGCCGTCGCAGTAGGTACAGTAGGGAGCGGTCTGGTGGAACTTTGGTTCTGGTGCCACCGCCTCGGTGTGGTACATGACCGCGACGGGCCCACTCTGTTGTCCTGGGTGACGCTTGTTGATGTCGTGCAGGACCTCCAGGTGGGTGCCACCGCACCTGCTGCACTTTTTCTTCAGGTGGCACTCAGCTGCTAGGTGGCTGCGCGCGCAGCGGAAGCAGCGGCGGTGGTCCTTGACCCACTGGCTCACATCATCCGTGGTCAGCTTCTTGAAATCTTCGCACTGATGGAGCCGATGTTCTCCCGCACAGTACTGGCACTCGATCTTCCACTGGTCCTCTTTCGTCGAGGGGGTGTTGTGGTTGGAGTGCTGCGGTACTGACTCTGATTGGTGCAAGACAGTCACCGATCTTCTTCCATCATTTATTCTCCTGGTTCCTTCTCTGGAGCCAGGGGTGCTCCGTCCGAATGTATCTAGCCGTAAGCTGCTGACTTCTCTCGCCAGGAAGTCGGCTAGATCGAGGAGGTTCGGTTCGGGGCCATTAGGGTCTCGGTGGTCTCTCTGCCGCCTAAAGCGCTCCTGTCGGGCGGGCGGTAGCTTCTCCAAGATCCTCTCTACATTTGAGTTGGCGTATAGTTCATGCCTACCCTTTTCCCTCTGCGCTCCCAGCATCCCTACCAGGGACTGCACTCTGATGGACAGGTCGTCCAGTGCTCGATTGTCTGTGGCTGGGGGTAGGCGGTCAATATGCCTTATCTCTTCTATCACGTAATCCCATATACGTCCATATCTCTGGTCCAGCGCTGCAAGGGCCGCTGTGTATGGTGTCAAAGAGGAGGCGTAGGCCAGCGCTATATTGTGCGCTCGCGGTACTTTCAGGTGCTTCAGTAATATTGCATACTTGTGGCGTTCATCAGCGACATCCACCATCATTGTCTCTAGGCACATCCGGAGCTCCGTGTACTGTGCTCGATTCTCATAGACGAAGTCTGGGATTGACGGCGTGGCGATGTATGACGCCGTGGGTGACTGATACATCGGCGAGCGTTGGGGGAGAGGCCTCCTAGGCGAGTCTCCTCTGGCGTGTCGTCTTGGGCTGGTACTTGGTGGGTACCGAAGGTCGGGTACCCAGGTGCTGTTCCTCGGGGCTGGCGGTGCGTCAAACTCACCCGTGAGTTGAGTCGGGGGTTTGTAGCGCAGGGCCTCGGGGCTGACTTCTGGGCTGTACTGGACCTCCTGGTCCTGAGTACGTGGCTGCGGGTCGGGGCTGTACCTGACCTCCTGGGCCAGAGCACGTTGCTGCTGGTCGGCTTGACACCCCTCCTCTTCCTCCTCATCTCCCTCTGCTAGGACCTGGAGTCGTCTGTTCAGTCTCTCGGCGTGGTCCGGTTCTGTACCCCGGTTGCTAGGTCTCGTATGGACCGGCTGGGGAGGGGATTCGGAGACGTGGACAGGATCCTCCTGTAGGCGGGGTTCGGAGACGTGGACAGGATCCTCCTGTGGGCGGGGTCCCGGGTCGCTTCGTCGGGTAGGGGAATGTGTCCTAGACCCATGTCTGGACGACCTCTGAGAGCTCCGTGCGGAGTGAGGGGGTGTCGCCATGGCAACCAGTTTGTCCATCAGCTCCGCCTGCAGCCGGTCGCGCTCTTCCTCGCGCCGGGCATGGGCTGCGTCGCGCGCTGCTTCGCGCTGGGCATTGGCGGCGTCGCGCTGCGCATTGGCGCTGGCCTGGGCAGCGTCGCGCTGTGCGTTGGCGACGTCGCGCTGGGCATTTGCGCTGACATGGGCAGCATGGAGCTGTGCATTTGCGGCGTCGGCGCGGCTTCTCTCGACGTCGCGCTGGGCATTGGCGCTGGCATGGGCGGCGTCGGCGCGGCTTCGCTCGATGTTCTCTTCTGTCTGGAGGCGTCTGGTCTCCAGCCTTATGCGGTCGTCTTCGCTCCTTTGTTGCGCCTGGAAGCGCTCTCGCTCACCTGCGTAATGTTCGCGCTCGCACGTCTGTTGCGCTTGAAGTCGATCGCGTTCGGTGGAGGCTGCCAGGGTGGCGATGAGTGCCTGCGCCAGCATCTTGTCCGCCTCGCTGGGGGAAGACGCCGTTCGGGGCGATCGGCTCCCGGCAGTACTGGTTGGAGATCCGTTCTCCGGTTGCGTACCGCGGAGATCCGTCTCCTGGGTGCGCGTCTCTTTAGGGTTGTCTTCCTCCCGGGGCTGGTCAGGGACTACTTCTTGGGTAGTGTCTGGGGGTAAAGTCGTGTCAGTTCCCTCCTGGTCCCCACCGTGAGCTTGGTCAGTTACATTAGCACCCACTAGGGCCTCTGTGGTCGGGGTAACCTGGTTGTTAGGGTCAGACATAATTTTACTTTCTACTTTTTCCGCGTTTAACTTCCCTTTAAAGCTAGGTATTGGACTGACAGAGTATGCCTCTAGGTAGGGAGGTGGCTGTCGTCTGCGCTGCGGGCGATCTAGCTTAGGAGAACCATTTGTGGAGTGTTCGTCATCGGCCAATTCCATATTAATATTATATTAATATTACGCTAATTATTATCCGGCTCGAAGGACCAATTGTAACTGAGGGGTACAATTCCCTGACTGTATTAATCAAGTACTGATATCATTGAATCACTACCGACTTGTACATTGCTGGCCAACACCGTACAAAGGTATTCTAGATGACGACACTTCACAATAACACGGTTTTCCACACAGAATACTAGTTTACAATATTTATTACACAAAGGGGATATTAGGTTACATCACTTGGTCACTTTAGATGCGCTTATAAGGCAAATAGAATGTGCAGGTAAATCAATAATGGATATTAAGGATTATCTAGGGATCTTCTGGGAAAGGGTGTACTACCGGTTGTAAGCCAGCAGAGGGGGGCCAAGCTCTATGCAAGTCCAGGGTTCAATGAGGCGATGTCACCCCTGGGGCAGCGGGGAGAAGCAGCCTGGTCCCAGGATGCGCTCCGCGCAGATGAGAGCTGTCAAGCCTCTGTTACGACAGAGACAGGCTTGAGTGATGGTCTCACGGGCAGGTGTAAATCCCACAGTAGCAGTGGGGTAGGCGGTTCTCTGTTCCAGCAGCTTGGTCAAAGCAATGAAGAAGAATAATCCTTGCCCGGAGAGTGGCACTGCCGGTGGGGTGTAAGTCCTCCGTGGTGCTGCTGCTGCTCCGGTGTAGATATCTTCTCCGGTGCGGTAGTGCACGGCTGAACTTGACGTTACTGTACTATTAGCACGCGGCAATAAGTGCTCTATTATAGACACACAATTACCCACTTCACGTGGTCTTTGACTCGTAATGAAGGTTTACTAATATATAGAGAACGATACGACAAACAGACGTATTTAGGATAACACGAGGCTCTATCTTGGGGCAATGCGGGCCCACTTACCACACGTAGCGTAGTGGGTAAGGCTTTACTTGGTAACTGAACCAGACTGAACTGAAGGCGAACTGAATAGGAACTGCAAGGGGGGTTCTGTATTCTTGCGCCATATTTATATCCACGGTGGACAAATAGTGCCTATCTCATTTCTGTCGCCTCTTGGTCTCGTAGCCGTGGGCGAAAAGCGGGCATGTTCAGACATATCTCGTCGGTACCTTTCAAGTCAGCTCGAGGGGGCAAGGCTTTACTCGGTACCTGGCGCTAGGGGATCGCTTCCAATAGGGGAATGAATATTATGGTCTGTCCTGCTAGACTAAAGGGATATTCCGTGCATATTGTACAAAGAATATACAAGGGATATCAAACGATATACAGATATTATACATGGGATCTCAGGCAATAAATATATATATTCGGTTTAATCTGACCCTTTGTAACAACCAGCGCTTATACATTACTGGCAAATGTCTTGTTGCACTTGTGGCAACGAGCGTTGTCAGCATCGACTTTAGTAAAATAGACCCAGACTTTTGAACATTTCGTTCTGTCCGCCATTATGAGAGCAGAGCGGTCTGTACTCGGCAGCGCAGCACCCGTGTCTGTGTGTGTGTGTGTGTGTGAGTGAGTGAGTGTGTGTGTGTGTGTGTGTGTGTGTGTGTGGGAGGGGAAGGGAGGAGAGAGCACAGCAGGCAGAGAGCACAGAGCTCCCCGCGCAGGCAGAGACACAGGCAGGAGAGATATAGACAACTGCCAACAAGATTAGTTTGCAACGTTTAAATTCCTCAAAAAAAACCTCCATAATTTCTCGAGTACCGATAGCAGTACCGATGACGTCGGAGCTTATAAATACAAAAAAAAAAAAATTGATAAAAAAATATATATATATATATATATATATATATATACAGTTAAAAAAAATATTATAATACAATAAATATCGGTTATCGGTATCGGTATCGGCTTGAGGAGCATAAAGTTATCGGTATCGGTGTCAAAAAATCAATATCGTGCATCCCTAGTACGCTCGGCTGAGCGCACCACTCTCTGTAGGGCCTTCTTGTCCTGTGCCGTGCTGTTCCCATACCAGGCAGTGATGTTTCCAGTCAAGATGCTCTCTACAGCTCCTGAGTAGAAGGACTGGAGTATCTTCCCAGATACTCTGAACTTCCTTAACTGTCTCAGGTGGTAGAGGCGCTGCTTCGCCTTTTTTACGACTGTGTCTATGTGTGTTGTCCATGTCAGATCCTCTGAGATGTGGACCCCCAGGTACTTAAAGCTGCTCACCCTGTCCACGGTAATCAGTAATGATGTGACCCAAATATTTTGTACTACAGCAGAAGGCCAGCACCAGTCCAGACAGATAAAACGAAGGAAAATACATATCGACGTTCGAGACAGGGGAGGGGAGAATTGGACAATACGAAATTGGGGACGGGAGAAAAATAGAAAAATGGGGAGAAAAAGTAGATAAAAAAAAAGGGAATCATAAACGAGAATTGGCGAGGCGAAATTGGGATGGGAGAAAAATAGAAAAATAAGGAGAAAAAGTGGATACAAGAAAAAAAGAGATTAGGATTTACTCAAAACTTAAATAAAAGATTTAACATTTCAGTTTTCACTCATACATTATTAAATATCCCCACACACTTACAATTCAGGTGGGGGGGGGGGGGGGTAATAATTATATTATATAATTATAAAATATATTTCATTATATATTATATTAATAATTGTATTCCCTTTCCCCCCTAAAAGTCAACAAATTGCCCACAGATTACATGTGAATTTAAACCTATAGTGTCTGATATTGTGGTGGGCCCATTCAGCATAGGCACACAGCATAGTTCAACCATCCTCTTATTATATGTGTTGTCACTAGCATACCTTTTGACATGTAGTATAGTACGCACGCACACACACACACACACACACACACACACACACACACACACACACACACACACACACACACACACACAGACACACCTCTTATGGCTCACGTAAGAAACTCTTGGAAACATGACACATGTCATCCGTTAACTTAATACACTCTGTCAAGTGGGGGGGGGGTGTGTGTGTATGTGTGTGTGTGTGTGTGTGTGTGTGTGTGTGTGTGTGTGTGTGTGTGTGTGTGTGTGTGTGTGTGTGTGTGTGTGTGTGCGTGCGTGTGTCTGAGTGTGCAGGTTCACATACGTATATTCATAATTATGCTAGCATCATTAACATCTGCAGGGGTGTGTGTATGTGTGTGTGTGTGTGTGTGTGTGTGTGTGTGTGTGTGTGTGTGTGTGTGTGTGTGTGTGTGTGTGTGTGTGTGTGTGTGTGTGTGTGTGTGTGTGTGTGTGTGTGTGTGTGTGTGTGTGTGTGTGTGTGTGTGTGTGTGTGTGTGTGTGTGTGTGTGTGTGTGTGTGTGTGTGTGTGTGTGTGTGTGTGTGTGTGTGACAGGACATAGGGTCAAGGCTGTCAGTGTATCCAGTGTGACAGGGCTGTGAGCTGTGTGTGAAAGGGGACAGAACACATTGTGAGGTCCTTGGGGACGGGAACATGCACCCTTTATGATGCTAACCATGACTGACAGCTGGAGCCGGGCATCGCACCCCAGCAAGTTAGATAATAGTAGCTACAGGGGAAAGGTTGAGGGGAAGTCATGTTAAGCTGTCACATACTTGAATGTCAATTACCCTAGTAAGAGCTACAGGGAGGGGCTGTGGGTTGAAAAGCCCTAGGAGTCAAATCATGTACAGTATACTATCATTATTACTGAATTCTGACATTCGACTATTATTACAGTTCTACTGAACTCGTGCGACAGTGGCTCAGGAAGTAGAGTAGTTGTCTGGTAATCGGAAGCTTCCCGGTTCGATTCCCACTTCCCGATGAGGAGGTTGGCACCTTGCATGGTTTGCATTGCATTGTGTGAATGTGAGGAACCAAAAGTGTAAAGCGTGTTGGATAAAAGCGCTATATAAATGCACCATTTACCATTTACTCTATTACTATTAAATGGTAAAATGGTAAATGGTGCATTTATATAGCGCTTTTATCCAAAGCGCTTTACAATTTGTTCCTCACATTTTACCCATTCACTCACACATTCACACACCGATGGCGGAGGCGACCATGCGAGGTGCCAACCTGCTCATCAGGAGCAGTCAAGGGGTTAAGTGTCTTGCTCAAGGCACACTGCCCGGGAGAAGTGGGAATCAAACTGGGAACTACTGCTCTACCTCCCGAGCTACTGTCGCCCCATTTACTATTTCTATTATTATGTTTACTGCCTGTACCTCCGCTCCCCCTCCTCCCTCCATGCTGCTGTGACATCTGAGTTTCCCTAAAGAGATTAATAAAGGAACACTTGACTTGACTTGACTTGACTTGACTTGACTTGACTTGACTTGACTTGACTTGACTTGACTTGACTTGACTTGACTTGACTTGACTTGAACTTGTCAGGTGGTATTTTAGACCTCAGTGTTTACAGGAGCGATGGGCCTGCTCAGGAACTAGCTTGAGTACCGTTTGAAAGAGTGTGCGGTCTCCTCTGTCCAGCTGCATGTTCAATTTGGACCTCTTCCTTTTCTCATTCAAATACGTTGTGGTCATTTTACGGTTAGTTTAGGCTAGATGTGCTGAGTGTGTTGCTCTTTTTCAGCAATGCTCTGCTACACACTCGACACACAGACACACCGTGTTCATGCCTTGTTCATCTCTGCCCCGTACAGAGCACAAAGAACTTGCAAAAAAAAAGAAAAAAGTTTGATTCACACCTGGTACAGACTCTTAGACATACAGCATCATAAAAGGACATGTTGCACTCACAAAATATGTTGAAATGCTTATTTAAGCATTTTCCTGATGATGGCCAAGGACTGTCTTTGTTTGCTGCAGCGCGTTAAATTTAAGCATATTTTGAGAGTGAAGATTTGTCCTTTGTCCTGTACAACCATGGTCTACTGACCCTGTACATCCATGGTCTACTAACCCCTAACCTCGTTCCCAGTTTTATCTCCGTGAGATAAAGCCTGGTAAAGAACTACTGCCGAAAGTGTCTATGGGGTAGAATTTCCGCTGTATTTACTTCCTCTGGAAGCTGCCTCCGAACGGACCACATGTTCCCCGAATCCTGTCGGCAAACAAGCTAGAATGTCCCGGTCATGTAGTAAATTCTTAAGGCAAAGCTGTTGCAGTGGCTTAAACGAGCAAATATTGTGCACTTCACACGTTTATATAATTGTTTTGTCGAAACCGGAACGCCTGTAGCCTGTACTTCCTGTACTTCCGTTTAGACACTTTAGGAGGCATATCTTGTCCAGCATAACTAACCCCATACAACCATGGTCTACTAACCCCATACAACCATGGTCTACTAACCCCATACAACCATGGTCTACTAACCCCATACAACCATGGTCTACTAACCCCATACAACCATGATCTACTAACCCCATACAACCATGGTCTACTAACCCCATACAACCATGATCTACTAACCCCATACAACCATGATCTACTAACCCTGTACAACCATAATCTACTAACCCCATACAACCATGATCTACTAACCCCATACAACCATGGTCTACTAACCCCATACAACCATGATCTACTAACCCTGTACAACCATAATCTACTAACCCCATACAACCATGATCTACTAACCCCATACAACCATGGTCTACTAACCCCATACAACCATGATCTACTAACCCCATACAACCATGATCTACTAACCCTGTACAACCATAATCTACTAACCCCATACAACCATGATCTACTAACCCCATACAACCATGGTCTACTAACCCCATACAACCATGGTCTACTAACCCCATACAACCATGGTCTACTAACCCCATACAACCATGATCTACTAACCCTGTGCAACCATGGTCTACTAACCCCATACAACCATGATCTACTAACCCTGTACAACCATGATCTACTAGCCCCATACAACCATGGTCTACTAGCCCCATACTGTACAACCATGGTCTACTAACCCCATACAACCATGATCTACTAGCCCCATACAACCATGATCTACTAGCCCCATACAACCATGGTCTACTAGCCCCATACAACCATGGTCTACTAGCCCCATACAACCATGGTCTACTAACCCCATACAACCATGGTCTACTAAGCCTGTACAACCATGGCCTACTAACCCCATACAACCATGGTGTGTGTGTGTCCAGGTATGCGTATCCTGGTGACTCTGCTGCTGGACACTCTCCCCATGCTGGGTAACGTCCTCCTCCTCTGTTTCTTCGTCTTCTTCATCTTCGGCATCGTGGGAGTCCAGCTGTGGTCGGGGCTACTGAGGAATCGCTGCTTCCTGGGAGATGACATCATAAAGTAAGGACCTGTCTGTCTGTCTGTCTGTCTGTCTGTCTGTCTGTCTGTCTGTCTGTCTGTCTGTCTGTCTGTCTGTCTGTCTGTCTGTCTGTCTGTCTGTCTGTCTGTCTGTCTGTCTGTCTGTCTGTCTGTTAAAAATTAAGAATTACAGACATAAAAAATCTGTAAACCTGTAATAAGACGCTTCAAAGTGTGGTCCGGTGACGCTCGGGATAAACTCAGCGCTTGGCTGGAGCGTGCGGGCTGCAACCAGGGTTTCCTGGAGTGGGCGGGGCCAGAGGCTGGCAACAACCTGGACGAGTACACAGAGACTGTGACGTCATTTGTCAGCTTCTGTGAGGAGGTGTGTGTCCCCTCCCGCTCCAGGAAAGTCTACAACAACGACAAGCCCTGGTTTACAGGCCAGCTGCGACAGCTGAGGGTTGGGAAGGAGAAGGCCAGACGTAGTGGGGATAAGGCTAGTTTTAAGGAGGCCAAGTACAGATTCGAGAGAGCAGTGAAGGAGGCGAAACATCGCTTCTCAGGGAAACTGCAGCTGCTGGGGAACTCCTCCTCAGTCTGGAAAGGACTCAAAACCATCACCAACTACAAGCCAAAATCCCCACAGACGTCTGACAACCTTCTCCTTGCTAATGAGCTAAATTAATTGTACAACTGTACAAGCAAAACTGTACATTGGAATATTGACAAAACCATACTTCGTCATTTACTGTACATTGGAGAGGGTTGGGTTAGGACATTTACAGGGGCCAGTTTCGAATTGCAGTCTCCCGTAGGTGTTCTTTGAGAGTGGTTTTAAAAGTGGGTAGTGATTCACATTCCTTTACAGCTTTGGGTAGGGCGTTCCACATTGATGTGGCATAATTGCGAAACGTGTTTAGTCCCTTGTTTGAGCCGAATCTGGGTTTAACATGATTTGTGGAGCTCCCTCTGGTGTTGTGATCGTGGTATTCACTGACCTTTGGAAAGTATTTTGACATGTACATGGGTACCTTGGTCAGTGATGTACCTGAACGCATTCAATGAACGATCGTTCATGAACACGTTCGTATTTTGGGCGAACGTGAACTGAACGTACTGTGTATCCGCTAAATTAGCGTAATTGAGAACGTGTTCATTCTCAGCGCTGTATAACGGCGTTCCAAAGTGCGTTCATTCTCAGCACTGTATTATAACGGCGTTCAAAGGTGTGCCAGATTTCATATGCCTTTCAGCCGAAAACCCAGTTAAAACACCGTAAACAGGCTTAAAAAAATGCGGGAAAACCACCCAATCTGGCAACGCGCCTGTCACCCCCTGGCTACGTCATCAGACTCCTCCTCACAACAAACAGTGTGAAACAGCGGAATCGGCGAGCAGAAGCCGAGAGCTGCAGCAGTCAGACTCTACCTCTACGACGTCGGCGTATGAGCATTTAAAAGAGTTTAACGTTAAAGTCAGTACTGACTCAGACGGAAAAAATCGAACGTTTGTCTGTAAACTTTGTCCACCCGGTTTGAAGAAGCAAGTCCGTACATCGACAACGTCGACAGCAAACCTTAAACGGCACATTGAGAATAAGCAAACGTCCTGTTTTTGTTTTCATAATAAAGACAATTCAAGCAAAGTTTTTCCTCATGTTTTTGAAAATATACTGTAGAGATGAAAGCTGCAGCTGCTACTAGTGTGGACTGAATGGGCGGCAGCAAAGCGTTATGGAAATGCCAGTATTCCGATTGCTGTCTGTGGTTCAATAATTTTTACAAATAATAGCTTGCAGCAACGTATTATTGAAAAAAGAACTAACAAAATGGACCGTTCAATATCTCCTTTATGTTCGAAATCACGAAATGTCAAACAGATCTGGGTACCTACTATCACTACTTTTGGGAATGTAAGTGTTTATCCAGGTTCCGGGGCCAAGTGGCACGTAGGGTTGGGCACCGAAAACCGGTTCTAATTAGGAACCGGTTCCTAACTTCCGGTTCTGGAACCGGAAGTAACATACCTGCATTTTTATTTTTATTTTTTTACTTTGTTAATTAATACCCTAGTTACAGTACAGCAACCAAATTAAACTGTATCAAGTCAACTGAAAATGTGAATAGTATGAAAAAAATGTAAGATTTTCAAAAAAAAAAAATCTCCTGCGAAATAAGCTGTGACCTGCACCTCAAAGAATCGGAATCGAGAATCGTTCAGAACAGGAATCGATATGGAGAATCGGAACCGGAACCGGAATCGTTCAAATCCAAACGATGCCCAACCCTAGTGGCACGTGAGTTAAGCGACATTTTCAAGGTGAAAATAAAGAAGGATCCGGGAGCTTTCTTACTGGGACTCCCATCAAAGGAAATTCATTTGACACCCTTACAATTCAAACTATTTGATAAACTTCTACTTTCAGCCCGGAAATGCATTTTGATAAACTGGATTAAGGATAAGCCTCCATCTATACAAATGTGGTATAGAGAGATCTTCGGTGTGCTACCCCATGAAAGACTCTGTGCAATGCATAGAGGTAACAACGCTTCCTTTCAGGAGGTGTGGGCCCCACTATTAGACTATTTTCCTGCTGAAATTTCTCGGATCCTTCTAAAGGCCCAATGCCCCATTGTATGGACAGACCTAGGATAGAAAAAAATGAATATATGTATGTCTACATGTGAATGGGCTCGAGGCAAGTGCAATACTGTACAGTGCCTGTCTTGGTTTGCGTTCTTTTTTGCTTGTTTTTCTTTTTGTTTTGTTTTTGCTTACTTATGGTGTGGATGATGGCATAGATGAACTGGAGGAACCCCCCCCCCCCCCCCCCCGTTGTCCCAATGTGTGTTTTTGTAATGTAAGTAACTGTATGTGAAAAATCTAAAAAAAAAATTAAATAAAGAAAAATAACTATAAATTAGTTCATTTTTGAAACTTTAGTTAAAAATGTTTAATTATGAACTATGAACTGAACTAGTTCATTTAAAAAATTGTGAACTGTGAACTGAATTAGTTCGTGTAGAAAGTGAACTTTCCCAACACTGACCTTGGTCGTGTAGTGTATCTTGTAGACCAGGCCAGGGGAGGAAATTAGGCCACTTTACTGGCCAAATGCTAGTATTTTTTACGTTTGGCTGGTAAAAAAAATCAGATACCCGCCAGTTGGCTGGTAAGCCAAAAAGTTAGTTTCCTCCCCTGCTGGCGAGTATACAAAAAAATTAAACATTCTGCAATCACTGCACTGGCAAACGGTGCGCGTCTTCTGAGTGTTCGCTTTAGTTGACAGTGCCACGAGAGCACTGCACAAGACCACCCGCGGACATATAATGTTTAATAAACGTTTGCGCAGTACTGGCCAACCTGCGGACATATAATAATAAAAGTCCCGCGGTACTAGGCTAGCCATCAGCAGCACTCGCAAACAGATAACGTTAAACACAGCAGAAGATGGAAAACAGCCAGACTGACCAACTGGGAACTGCATCCAACCCTAGTACAACCCTCGAGTATAAGTTACTAAGGACACATTTAAATCACAGAGGTGTAATGTTAGTCTACTGGAACTGTATACAGTGGTTAGCTTCTAGTTAGCGTTTTAGCTATAGCTGCTTGCTAGCTAACGTTAGCCCCGTGTGCTCAAAGCAGCCAGCTAGGTGTATCTGTTATGACTATAATGTTTCCAAAAAAGCACCGGACTACGACGTAAGGTTAGACATTTTATTTCATGCTCAAAAGCCCCTGGCTTGCACATCGCAGTCACGAAAGGGGCTAGCTCAACCAGTGCACTGTGCACAACAGCACACCAACCAAACTGACGTTACCACAACACTTGACGGTACTTCACAGCACTGTCGTAAGACCACCGTGCTGTCTTAAAGGCACAGTGTGCCTACCCAGATGCATACACAACATTGACGCGGCTTGACATACAAAGAAGTAATTATCACAATTAGCGATTTTTTTTGTCTGGTAAAAAATCTGTTTGGCTGGTAAAAAAAATCAGATACTCGCCAGTTGGCTGGTAAGCCAAAAAGTTAGTTTCCTCCCCTGGACCAGGCCCATTGCAAGTTGCTGTACTCTGTCGTCTACTCTAAGCCATCCTAGGTTGTCAAAGTGGGCAGGGGTGAGGTGGGTTCTAGGAGTAAGGTCAAGCAGTAGTCTGACCAGTTTGTTTTGAGATGTTTGTAATTTTGTTTTTAGCGCCTTTGAGGTGCTTTGGTACCATGAGGTGCAAGCATAGTCGTGCTCCTGCCAAAGTCTTCAGGGTATTCTTGTTTACCAGAGAGGAGATCCGGTACAAGAATCAAGTTTGTTGATTGACTTTTTTTATTACATTGGATGCCATTTTGTCACAGGAAAGATTTTCCTCTAGGATGGAACCCAGGTAGGTAATTCCATCTTTCCTTGTGACAATATTGTCACCCACTGTAACTGAGAAGCCGTCGGTCTTGCTGAGTTTGTTATTTGAACCGAAGAGAATGGACTCTGTTTTTCCCATGTGTAATGATAGTTTGTTATCAGCGAGCCATATGCAGATTTTGCCTAGTTCTGAGCTGAGGGTTTTTTCAACCTGTAACTTGTTCTTGTCAGAGACCAGCAGGGCTGAGTCGTCCACAAACAGGAACAAGTTGCAGTCACAAGCTGACGACATGTCATTTGTATAAATTAGGAACAGTAGTGGTCCTAGTATGCTTCCTTGTGGAACACCACAGCTCACTGGGAGGGGGGGGGGGGGGGTAGGATACAATTTACCTCCACCACCTGTTCTCTCCCCACCAGGTAGGATTGCATCCAGCTCACTGATAGACTATCAAAACCAATTGCTTTTTGCTTGTCAATCAGAATGGTGTGATTGACAGTGTCGAAGGCCTTTTGTAGGTCCAGCATGACCATGCCGCAGTATTTGCCCGCGTCCACCTCTTGTTTGATTTGGTCGTTTAAATAGAGAAGGCATGTGTCAGTGGAGTGGGATGTTCTGAAGCCAGATTGGAATTCGTAGATTAGATTTTTTTTCGCGAGGTACTTTTCAACCTGTTCGTATACTATTTTTTCCATGACTTTCGAGATGGACATGGCTCTGCATTACGTCCTGGAACATCTGGACACTGCAGGGACCTACGCCAGGATTCTGTTGGTGGACTTCAACTTGGCCTTCAACACCATCCTCCCGCACATCCTGGAGCATCAGATGTCCCTGCTGCAGGTGCCGGACTCTACCTGCAGGTGGATCACGGACTTCCTGACTAACAGGTCACAGCGGGTGAAGTTGGGAATTAACATCTCCGATCCCAAGTCCATCAGTACTGGCTCCCCACAGGGCTGCGTTCTGTCCCCACTACTATTCTCCCTGTACACCAACAGCTGCATCTCTCTGCACCCCTCGGTCAAACTCCTGAAGTTTGCGGACGACACCACCCTGGTGGGTCTCGTATCCAGGGGGGACGAGTCTGCCTACAGGAGGGAGATCAAGAGGCTGCAGAGCTGGTGCAGCGGCAACAACCTGGACCTCAACGCCCAGAAAACAGTGGAGATGGTAGTGGACTTCAGGCGGAAGGCAGCCCCCCCCACCCCGATCATTCTGGGAGGCACCCCGGTGGCCTCTGTGGAGTCCTGCCGCTTCCTCGGCATGACACTCTCCCGGGACCTAAAATGGGAGCTGAACACCATCGCTCTCAACAAAAAGGCCCGGAAGAGGATGTTCTACCTACGTCAGCTGAGGAAGTTCAGGCTGCTGAGGACTATGATGGTCCAGTTCTACACCGCCATCATCCAGTTCATCCTCACCCTCTCCATCATCACCTGGTTCCCTGCAGCCACGGTCAGGGACAAGGCCAAGCTGCAGCGGGTGATACGATCAGCGGAGAGGGTGATCGGCTGCCCCCTTCCCTCCCTCGAGTCCCTACATTCCACCAGGGCCTTGAGGAGGGCGAGGAAGATCATGGCAGACCCCGCCCACCCGGGTCACGGCCTCTTTATTATGCTCCCCCACGGCAGGCGGCTATGGCTGCCCAAGACATTAAAATCCCGCCATAGACTCAGCTTCTTCCCCTCAGCAGCTCGCCTGGTAAACGAGTCAGGTGTCCCCCTGCTCCCCCCCCCCCTCTATGGCGAGCTGCTAGGGCTGGACCTCTGGACTTGAACTGTGCTGCACTGTATCCATGTCCCCAACCACTGCACTTTACTGTCTTATTGTCTCACTGTTCTGTCCTGTTTTGCACTTATTTATTTATTATTTTATTATGTTATTCCTATTTGTGAAAAAAATTCATGCACTGTAATGTCAAATCACGTTCCATTTGTACCTGTACAATATGGCGAATAAAGTAATCAGAATCTGAGTCTGTCTGTCTGTCTGTCTGTCTGTCTGTTTTGATTGATTGATTGAAAAGTTTATTAACAGATTGCAGAATGGGTACAGTACAGTACAGCTCAATACATACAATTGTTAAGGGGATGCAGACCAGAGAAAGACTTTCGTCTTGTTTACATCAGGGTCCCCCTGTCTGTCTGTCTGTCTGTCTGTCTGTCTGTCTGTCTGTCTGTCTGTCTGTCTGTCTGTCTGTCTGTCTGTCTGTCTGTCTGTCTGTCTGTCTGTCTGTCTGTCTGTCTGTCTGTCTGTCTGTCTGTCTGTATGTCTGTCTGTCTGTCTGTCTGTCTGACTGTCTGTCTCTCTGTCTGTCTGTCTGTCAACATCAAAGCTCTCTCTCTCTTTCTTGCTTTCTCTCTCTATTTATCTCTCTCTCTCTCAGCATAATGTGGTCAAGAAAATATGGAAGAACTAAATCACTCTCATCATCTATCTTCCTTCCTTGTTGGATTCTGGCCTAGTTCCAAACTATCCACCAAACTATCCATCTATGTTTCTTTCCATCTCCTGTGATGAATTTTCCCTTCCATGCTCTCTCTCTCTCTCTCTTATCTCTCTCTCTCTCTCTTATCTCTCTCTCTCTTTTCTCTCTCTCTCTCTCTCTCTCTCTCTCTCTCTCTCTCTCTCTCTCTCTCTCTCTCTCTCTCTCGCTCTCTCTCTCTCTCTCTCTTTCTCGCCTTCTCTCTCTCTTTATTTGTGTGTATGATTTATAATTGTTATAAGTTAGTTGTCCTAACTGAGATGATGTGTAAACTACACAAACATATGGCATAGTTACACATACACACAAACGCACACACACGCGCACTCACACTCACACACACAGGTCAGGGTTAGGGTAGACAGGGGTTATGGTCAGACTTGTAGAGATGCAGAAACAGAGGCTAAACCCAGACATTCCGCAAATAATTATATTTCGATGTAATGGTATAAATTGTACTGTTTGTTGATACTGTAATATGTATTCACTCCTTCCCTTGTTTGTGTGTGTACGTGTATATGTATGTGTATATGTATGTGTGTATGTGTATATGTATGTGTATGTGTGTATGTTTATGTGTAATTTGTGTATGTGTATGTGTGTGTCTGTGTGATTGTGTGTGTGTGTGTGTGTGTGTGTGTGTGTGTGTGTGTGTGTGTGTGTGTGTGTGTGTGTGTGTGTGTGTGTGTGTGTGTGTGTGTGTGTGTGTGTGTGTGTGTGTGTGTGTGTGTCTGTCTGCAAGTGTGTGTGAGGTGAGTGTTGCTAGTGTGTCTGTGCCTAGGTGTTTGAGAGCTAGAAAGAGTGAGAATAGCAGCTGAATATTTTATTATTTTCTCAGAACAAATGAGCTGTTGACCTTTTGTATTACATCTACCCACATAATTCTCTCTCTCTCTCTCTCTCTCTCTCTCTCTCTCTCTCTCTCTCTCTCTCTCTCTCTCTCGCTCTCTCTCCTTGTATGTCCTCATGTTCTGACCCTCTCTGTGTATCAACTATGTAGACTCTCTGACTCCACCTCGCTCTCAGCAAGACAGATGAGCAGTTAGCAGTTATCAGTTTGATTTAAGCTTGGGTAGGGACAATTCATATGCAAGTAGAATTATTTTGTTCCACATATTTGTGCGTAAATACTGTTTATTTGAGCTACAAAGAGGATCCTGATGACTGTCTCTTTAACCTCCTGAACTGATGCATTTGGCCTACAAATTGATAGCAAATTGGATCCAAAAGAAAAAGGATTTCAGAGATGAAATAGCCTACAGGTGTACCTATGACTTTTCTAAAATATAACCCAAAGATGGCAGATTGGGGGGGGAAAGAAGTCTGTGTGAAAAGGGCTACTGACAGATGGCAGCTAATCCAGTGGGGGAGTGGTTAGGGGCGTGGTTAGGGGAGTGTTTAGGGGGGTGGTTAGGGAAGTGGTTAGGGGTGGACTATTGCTATTGTTCACATCTAGTACCTGACTGGCAAGGTACGTATTTCTTTTCACAAAAGCCTGACTAGCTTGCTCTAACTAGAAGACAAACAAAAAAGGTTTGTAAATTAAGATAAACTGAAAGTTATCGCTCGACCTGAGGCCTACCTGAGCTCTGACTACCTGAGCTCTGACTACCTGAGGCCTACCTGAGCTATAACTACCTGAGGCCTACCTGAGCTCTGACTACCTGAGGCCTACCTGAGCTCTGACTACCTGAGGCCTACCTGAGCTCTGACTACCTGAGGCCTACCTGAGCTCTGACTACCTGAGGCCTACCTGAGCTATAACTACCTGAGGCCTACCTGAGCTCTGACTACCTGAGGCCTACCTGAGGCCTACCTGAGCTATAACTACCTGAGGCCTACCTGAGCTCTGACTACCTGAGGCCTACCTGAGCTCTGACTACCTGAGGCCTACCTGAGCTCTGACTACCTGAGGCCTACCTGAGCTATAACTACCTGAGGCCTACCTGAGCTCTGACTACCTGAGGCCTACCTGAGGCCTACCTGAGCTATAACTACCTGAGGCCTACCTGAGCTATAACTACCTGAGGCCTACCTGAGCTCTGACTACCTGAGGCCTACCTGAGCTCTGACTACCTGAGGCCTACCTGAGCTCTGACTACCTGAGGCCTACCTGAGCTCTGACTACCTGAGGCCTACCTGAGGCCTACCTGAGCTATAACTACCTGAGGCCTACCTGAGCTCTGACTACCTGCCATATTATAGGAGTTGTAAGGGGAAACACAGGAAAAAGGGCACAGTAGATTACTTAGTATTAAAGTGCATGTACGAAGGTTAGTTTTTTTTTTTTATAATTAAAAAAAAATATATATATATATTTCAGATATTGTTTGACGAAGTGTGTTTTTGGTCGACGGCGGAAAATTGGGTGGGTTTCAGTTGTCCTGACTGTGGTGGGGAGCAGTGTTAATTTCGTCAGCTATTTAAATTGTTTGTTTTAGTCATGTGTCAAATCGCTCTTTTTAATTGTCATCATATTTAGTCACCTTTATCTATTTTTCGTTTAGTCAAGTTTTAGTCAACTACAGGTTTGAGCATTTTAGTGTTAGTCTTTTTGTGAGGTTTGTCCGCTGCTCACCTACTCGCTCTGTTCCTTTAAGCCTACTCGCTCTGTTCCTTTAAGCCTACTCGCTCTGTTTCCTTTAGTTTTCTGTTAATCAATTGCATCCTCCTCACCTCACTAGCCCCCACCCTCGCGTTCGTTTGCTCTTCAGCAACCACACCCTTGGACTACCTGTCATTATGTGTTTGATTGGTCTGGTGCCGAACACACACTTCTAGTTTCAAGTATCAATTACCTTCACGCACCTGAGGTGCATTCTAATTAGTTCCCCTGTGGGCTTTAAGTACCTCGCTCTTCCCCTCTAGCCTTGTCGGGTCGTCCCGTATCATCCCGTATCATTCCGTATCATATCTCTATCACCAAGACTCCTTCGGGAGGTTCTCTGTCTGTTATGCTGTTTTCATCTCCGGCGTGAGACGCGCTCTAGCCTTCGCCTCCTGTCGCTGTTTGCCTGAAGGAGACACTGGACTGCGCTCTCTAGACTTCCACGGGAGGTGTTCCAGTGTTCCACTTCAGACCTCCGCGCAGCAGACGTCCAGACGCGCATCCAGACCTCCGCGCAGCAGACGCCCAGACGCGCATTCAGACCTCCGCGCAGCAGACGCCCAGAAGCGCATCCAGACCTCCGCGCAGCAGACGCGCTCTTCACTCCAGACGCGCATCGCTTCCTAATACTCTACGGGAGGATGCGTCTCTCCGAGCCGGCGCGCTCTTCCGCGCAGACGCGCATCCAGACCTCCGCGCGGCAGACGCGCTCTTCACTCCAGACGCGCATCGCTTCCTAATACTCTACGGGAGGATGCGTCTCTCCGAGCCGGCGCGCTCTTCCGCGCAGACGCGCTCTTCACTCCAGACGCGCATTCAGACGCACTCCAGTTGCGTCCTCCGTACCGGCGCGTACTCCAAGCAGACGCGCACCACTCAGACCTCCGTGCCAGATGCGCCCTCCGTACCGGCGCATACTCCAAGCAGTCGCGCACCACTCAGACCTCCGCGCCAGATGCGCCCTTCGTACCGGCGCGTACTCAAGCAGTCGCGCACCACTCAGACCTCCGCTTGGACCACCCGGTTCCCCGTGGCGACGCGCTCGCCCCGTTTTGATCCTACTCTCTTTACGCACAGCGCCTGGGTGAGTTTTTATGACTGTCTTTTATCCTATTCGTTTTTCGTGTGTTTAAAGACACTGAAGATATCCAGCTTTTTGTCAGACTGTCACTCACCCAGCGTCAGCTTTTTGGACTGTTCATTGGGATAATATTTGGCCTTAACATCGCTCACAGTGTGTATACACACCGAAGATATTATCACTTGGATTTGTGTTTGGGACTTCGCTCACAGTGTTTATTTGCACCGAAGATTCTATCACGTGGATTTGTGTTTGGGACGTTTACTCGCAGTGTGTATTTACACCGAAGATTCTGTCACCTGGATTACTCTGTTTTTGGGACAAGTCACTTCTCCTGTTCACCTGCTCTGTTCCCTACTGTACTCTGAGCTAACCCGCTCCCTCTCTCCCTCTCAGTCCCGCTTACCACCTCGGAGATTCTGCCGAGAGAAGTCTGCAGAGCGGCTCTGACGTCACCACCTGCTTCCCCAGACTAACCATCCCGGGAGACGCTGCAGAGCAGCAACATTCATTAATGCTTGTATCCCAGGCGTTGTCTGTTTTCTCTGTCCCTGTAAGCAGCTCCAGCCCTCGCCCTGTTCCAAGGCCCTACCCTGTTTTCCTAGTCCTCCCTGTCCCCAGCCCGCCTCCGCGGGCCTCTGTCCCTGTTTCCCCACTCTAGTCCTCCTAGTCCTCCCTGTCCCCAGCCCGCCTCCGCGGGCCTCTGTCCCTGTTTTTCTCCTCCTAGTCCTCCTAGTCCTCCCTGTCCAGTCCTCCTAGTCCTCCCTGTTCCTGCCTTGTCCCTTGCCCCGGCCCTGTTCCGTTAGCCTTCCCTTAGCCTTCCCCTTGGCCAGCTCGCCTCTTAAAGGCACTGTGCCTATTTTCCCCTTTTCTTGTTCTCTAGTATTTTGTGTTCTCCCTTAAAGGGACAGTGCCGTTTTCTGTGTGTTTCAATAAATGCCCAGTTCTTGGCTTACTCTCATACCTGTCTTGTGTTGTGCGATTGGGGTCGGTTACAAACCATAACAGTACGACCCGACCAATCGACGACCCCAGCCAGCACAGACGGTGTATGTGAGTTTGCCTTTTTTTTTCCCCCCTCTAGTTCCCTTGTTAGTTCCCCTGTTAGTTCCCCTGTTAGCTCCCCTGTTAGCCTGTTGACTCCCCTGTTTGCTTCCCTGTTGGCCTCGTTAGCTCCCCTGCAGCTTGTTAGGCCTCTACTACCAGCTTGGCCCCTGTCTGCTAGCTTAGCCCCGGCTGCTAGCACAGCCTCTATGTTAATGCAGCCCTTGCTGCTGGCATGGGTCCTGTAGCTAGCCATGCCCTGGCAGCTAACCCAGTCCCTCTGCATGGCCCCAGTCTGCTAGCTTAGCCCCGGCTGTTAGCACAGCCTCTATGTTAGTGCAGCCCTTGCAGCTAGCATAGGCCCTGTAGCTAGCCATGCCCAGGCAGCTAACCCGGTCCCTCTGCATGGCCTCCACTTTTTGTGTAGTTTTCCCACTGCTAGGACTGCCCTTTGAGCTAGCAAGGTCAGTTTTTTCCCACTGCTAGGACTGCCCTTTCAGCTAGCAAGGTCAGTTTTTTCCCACTGCTAGGACTGCCTTTTCAGCTAGCAAGGTCAGTTTTTTCCCACTGCTAGGACTGCCCTTTGAGCTAGCAAGGTCAGTTTTCCCACTGCTAGGACTGCCCTTTCAGCTAGCAAGGTCAGTTTTCTCCCGCTGCTAGGACTGCCCTTTCAGCTAGTAAGGTCAGTTTTCTCCCACTGCTAGGACTGCCGCTTCAGCTAGCAAGGTCAGTTTTCTCCCACTGCTAGGACTGCCCTTTCAGCTAGCAAGGTCAGTTTTCTCCCACTGCTAGGACTGCCCTTTCAGCTAGCAGGGTCAGTTTTTTCCCACTGCTAGGACTGCCCTTTCAGCTAGCAAGGTCAGTTTTCTCCCACTGCTAGGACTGCCCTTTCAGCTAGCAGGGTCAGTTTTTTCCCACTGCTAGGACTGCCCTTTCAGCTAGCAAGGTCAGTTTTTCCCACTGCTAGGACTGCCCTTTCAGCTAGCAGGGTCAGTTTTCTCCCACTGCTAGCACTGCCCTTTCAGCTAGCAAGGTCAGCTTTCCCACTGCTAGGACTGCCCTTTCAGCTAGCAAGGTCAGTTTTCTCACACTGCTAGGACTGCCGCTTCAGCTAGCAAGGTCAGTTCCCCACAGCTAGGATTGTCCTTCCAGCTAGCTAGTTCTCTCATGCTGGTCCAGCCCTGTCTGCCAGCCTTGCTCCGGCAGCTAGCGCAGCCTCTATGTTAATGTAGCAGTACAGCTAGCATGGGCCCTCTAGCTATCAGTGCCCTGGCAGCTACCCTTTCCCTCTGCTAGCCCCTTCCCTGTTCCCCTCTCCAGTGCCCCTGTTCCAGCCCTGTCTGCTAGCCTAGCTCCGGCAGCTAGCGCAGCATCTATGTTATTGTAGCAGTACAGCTAGCATAGGCCCTGTAGCTTCAGTGCCCTGGCAGCTACCCTTTCCCTCTGCTAGCCCCTTCCCGGTGCTCCTCTAGTTACCCCTCAGCTCCTTTAGTTACCCCTCAGCTCCTCTAGTTACCCCTCAGCTCCTCTGGTTACCCCTCTGCTCCTCTAGTTACCCCTCAGCTACCATGGTTACCCCTCAGCTCCTCTGGTTACCCCTCGGCTACCCTGCCCCAGTTGCTAGCCCCACTTTTGTTGTTGCTTCCCCTGCTGGTTTGGCCCAGTACTTTTTGTTTGTTGCCTTGTTTTGTCCCCTGCCACTCTGTCTGTATTTTTGGGTCGCCGGGTGGCTCCCGTGGAGGGGGGGGTACTGTGAGGTTTGTCCGCTGCTCACCTACTCGCTCTGTTCCTTTAAGCCTACTCGCTCTGTTCCTTTAAGCCTACTCGCTCTGTTTCCTTTAGTTTTCTGTTAATCAATTGCATCCTCCTCACCTCACTAGCCCCCACCCTCGCGTTCGTTTGCTCTTCAGCAACCACACCCTTGGACTACCTGTCATTATGTGTTTGATTGGTCTGGTGCCGAACACACACTTCTAGTTTCAAGTATCAATTACCTTCACGCACCTGAGGTGCATTCTAATTAGTTCCCCTGTGGGCTTTAAGTACCTCGCTCTTCCCCTCTAGCCTTGTCGGGTCGTCCCGTATCATCCCGTATCATTCCGTATCATATCTCTATCACCAAGACTCCTTCGGGAGGTTCTCTGTCTGTTATGCTGTTTTCATCTCCGGCGTGAGACGCGCTCTAGCCTTCGCCTCCTGTCGCCGTTTGCCTGAAGGAGACACTGGACTGCGCTCTCTAGACTTCCACGGGAGGTGTTCCAGTGTTCCACTTCAGACCTCCGCGCAGCAGACGTCCAGACGCGCATCCAGACCTCCGCGCAGCAGACGCCCAGACGCGCATTCAGACCTCCGCGCAGCAGACGCCCAGAAGCGCATCCAGACCTCCGCGCAGCAGACGCGCTCTTCACTCCAGACGCGCATCGCTTCCTAATACTCTACGGGAGGATGCGTCTCTCCGAGCCGGCGCGCTCTTCCACGCAGACGCGCATCCAGACCTCCGCGCGGCAGACGCGCTCTTCACTCCAGACGCGCATCGCTTCCTAATGCTCTACGGGAGGATGCGTCTCTCCGAGCCGGCGCGCTCTTCCGCGCAGACGCGCTCTTCACTCCAGACGCGCATTCAGACGCACTCCAGTTGCGTCCTCCGTACCGGCGCGTACTCCAAGCAGACGCGCACCACTCAGACCTCCGCGCCAGATGCGCCCTCCGTACCGGCGCGTACTCCAAGCAGTCGCGCACCACTCAGACCTCCGCGCCAGATGCGCCCTTCGTACCGGCGCGTACTCAAGCAGTCGCGCACCACTCAGACCTCCGCTTGGACCACCCGGTTCCCCGTGGCGACGCGCTCGCCCCGTTTTGATCCTACTCTCTTTACGCACAGCGCCTGGGTGAGTTTTTATGACTGTCTTTTATCCTATTCGTTTTTCGTGTGTTTAAAGACACTGAAGATATCCAGCTTTTTGTCAGACTGTCACTCACCCAGCGTCAGCTTTTTGGACTGTTCATTGGGATAATATTTGGCCTTAACATCGCTCACAGTGTGTATACACACCGAAGATATTATCACTTGGATTTGTGTTTGGGACTTCGCTCACAGTGTTTATTTGCACCGAAGATTCTATCACGTGGATTTGTGTTTGGGACGTTTACTCACAGTGTGTATTTACACCGAAGATTCTGTCACCTGGATTACTCTGTTTTTGGGACAAGTCACTTCTCCTGTTCACCTGCTCTGTTCCCTACTGTACTCTGAGCTAACCCGCTCCCTCTCTCCCTCTCGGTCCCGCTTACCACCTCGGAGATTCTGCCGAGAGAAGTCTGCAGAGCGGCTCTGACGTCACCACCTGCTTCCCCAGACTAACCATCCCGGGAGACGCTGCAGAGCAGCAACATTCATTAATGCTTGTATCCCAGGCGTTGTCTGTTTTCTCTGTCCCTGTAAGCAGCTCCAGCCCTCGCCCTGTTCCAAGGCCCTACCCTGTTTTCCTAGTCCTCCCTGTCCCCAGCCCGCCTCCGCGGGCCTCTGTCCCTGTTTCCCCACTCTAGTCATCCTAGTCCTCCCTGTCCCCAGCCCGCCTCCGCGGGCCTCTGTCCCTGTTTTTCTCCTCCTAGTCCTCCTAGTCCTCCCTGTCCAGTCCTCCTAGTCCTCCCTGTTCCTGCCTTGTCCCTTGCCCCGGCCCTGTTCCGTTAGCCTTCCCTTAGCCTTCCCCTTGGCCAGCTCGCCTCTTAAAGGCACTGTGCCTATTTTCCCCTTTTCTTGTTCTCTAGTATTTTGTGTTCTCCCTTAAAGGGACAGTGCCGTTTTCTGTGTGTTTCAATAAATGCCCAGTTCTTGGCTTACTCTCATACCTGTCTTGTGTTGTGCGATTGGGGTCGGTTACAAACCATAACACTTTTTCGTTTAGTCTCGATTTAGTCTTTTTTGTTTAGTCTCGCCACTCAGTTACAGTTTCATAAATTGTGTGAGCTTTTTCTTTTTTTTTGGTCCACTTTTTCTCCCATTTTCTATATTTTCTCCCATCCCAATTTCGTATCATCCAATTCAACCCTCTCCTGTCACGAACGCTGTTTCTTGCCTCCCACAAGCCGGCTGCAATGTGGACTAAGTCATACATAGCACAAGTCCCCTCCGGTACTTGAGGTAACAGCAGTCGCATCTTTACACCTGCGCAGCTCGATCTCTCAGTGGCGAGGAGTAACGCGTGGGAGGCTCACGCTGCCCCCGACACTTCCTGATTCTACTGCGCAGGCGCACCAACCGACCTGTAGGAGTCGCTGTCCACAACGCCCGATCCCCACCCATCAGTTTCCCACCCCCTAATACGGCCAATGTGTATTAGTACGAACGACCAGCTAAACTGAAAGCAATGTGGAGCGCTGGGCTCGAACAGGCAAGCCCAGCGTCTCCGTCATTCGTGGCGAGCGCCTTGCCCACTATGCCACGTAGCCGCCTGGTGTGAGCTTTTTCTAAACAAGCTAATGTTAATGCTAGCTGGTTAGACTTACTGTATGTAAGCTATTTAATGTGTTCTATGTTATTATTGATGCTGACGTTATTAGGTGGAGTTGCAGGGCACGCACCTGTGACAGGTCCGTTGTTGTGTTGTGGAGTGGAAAGAAGGTGAATAAAACCGTTATGTTGATGATCAGATATCAATTATCCCGTTTTTTTTATTTTACTATAGTTTGAAAGTATAGGCGGACTATTCATTGGTTACATTGGTGGCAGCGGTGGGATTGTTTCCTGCATCAGTGTCCAGCGTGAGAAGTAAAGGGAATGCGAGAATGAATTAGAGATGATTTTACAGCTAGCTAGTTGCTAATGCTAACAGTAATGTAGCAGTTAGTTTCAAAGTATAGTTAGACAGCATTCGCCGTTGGACAGTAAGAAGTGGAAACGGTTCTTGACTTGAGTTTGGTGATCAACCTCTTTCCACTCCACAACACAACAACGGACCTGTCGCAGGTTTCACACATTTCTCCCCGGGCTGACCAGCTCTCCCCCTCCCCCTCCCCCTCTCCCTCCCCCTCCCCCTCCCCCTCCCTTCGACTCGCGCCTGACGCTCGACCTTCGGGCCTTGCAGAGTGGCAGCGGATATATGCATACACTGTATCAAGATCTACTGTAGTCCTGCATGTTATCAACAAATGTGCATGCTTGGTGTGAATTTATGTGTGCCATTATTACTGTCAATGTAATAATTGTGGAATATTTGTATAATGAGGCTGTGGCTGTATGTGTATGTCACCTGAATTTCCCCAAGGGGATTAATAAAGTTCATCCTTATCCTTATCCTTATCCTCCTCGTCTTTCACTTTCAACAATACATTCTGCAAAGTCCAAGCCCACTGCATACAAGACCACCGAGACCCTGTTGCCCCACCATTGTTCCATTAAACCCATGCCGTGTGCAGTTACTGCTGTCTAGAATGCTGGCTAAGAACAAAATAACGTGGGTGAGGAAATTAATCAAATCGCTTGCGCTGCACACAGGAAACAGAAATGCTGCACTAATAATAACATGAATTATTCGAAAAGTTATAATTATTTTGTCTCGTCTTAAAATGAAGAGAGATTTCGGCAAGATTTTATTTTGTAAACGACATTTTGTGTCGTCGTTTGTAGTCAACGACATTGCATTAATTATTTAGTCAGGTTAGTGTCACATGATCTACATTAACGTGACGTCTCGTCTCGTTGTCGACAGGGGGAAAAGCTACGTTGATGACCATATTTAGTCATAATTTTCGTTGACTAAATTAACACTGGTGGGAAGTTAATTCCACCGTCGTGGAGCAAAGACTGAGAATTGCCTGCTTCAGAGCGTAGTCTTCTTGTATTCATACTTGTACCACTACATATTGTATATCAATACTGAACATACATTAGCTTAGCATATTTATTCCGCAGCTTTCTCTTATATATGGACAGTGGCTCAGTCAGGAGATAAAGCGGCCGTCTGATAATCAGAATGTTCCTTATATCTTATGGGGAGGAATCAGGACGAGGACTCTGTATCCTGTGGATGTATCTAACCTCATTATGTCTGTGGATGTTCATACGATAAGAAACGATTAGGCTCTGAGCCGTTCCTAATTAAGGGCAAACCAATACGTCTCAGCTTTCACTTAAGTTCAGTATCGTAAGTCTCCAGTTTGAACTGAGTTAACCTTAAGCCTGAGCGGTCCAGTACCGGACTGACAATGACATCACTCCATAAATCCATCTCTACAGAATGTATGAATTACTGTTGCGTTTTCTTTTCAAATGTAGCCAAGAATAAAGACCCTAACCCTGTCAAAGTGTATATTTTCAGCACTACGTTTGTTTACCAATGATTCGAACTGTTATTAGTGAAATATACGATTATAGAAATCTCAGGGCATCATTTGGAAAAAGGCGATGATTGACGCAAGGATTTGGCGCTACCTAACTTGAGTGTAGTCTTTTGAGAAAAGAGACCCAGGGCTTTCGATGGGCTTTCGAATAAAAAAAAAATAAATAAAAAATGCACTTCCCAGCTCACACCAGCCACTGTCAATCATCGGACTTTCTGAATCTGAATTCTGAATTAATCTGTATTTCTCTTATTTTTCGGGATCATATCCCACAAACATGAACGTTATTGCCATAAAACAGAACACAGTAGGGGAGCTCCCGTAGCTCACCGCATATCTCGGCGCTATTTCTGCGTCGGGGAAAACCGTGCTCGTCACGGATCTGGGGGACACGAGTTTGATTCCCGGACCCGCCGTCATTTCTCAGAATGTCTTCCCCTGCTCTACATCCCATTTTCAACCTGTTTCTGTCGGTCATGCTTGACCAGAAAAGCGATAAACACTAAAAAATAAAGTTTAAAAAAAAAAACAGAACACAGTAGTTTCTCTACCTTTCTGTGAACGTCTAGCAAAAAATTTGTGTACACTCAAGAAGGTGCTGAATGAGCTACATTTTCCATGTCTGGACAATTTTAGCATGGTGTTATTCACAAAAAGTATTTATAAAATAAAATGTATACATTACAATTACAATTTACTCAAGCCTAGTAACAGACACAATATTTCTGACACTTGGAATACATTCCCTGACATCCATAAATCTCCCTCGATACCAAGAACATGCTAATGGACCTTGTAGAAGTGGAGCAATCTTCCATTTACTTAGGTATGTATTTTTAGGCAGATTTTCAGAAAATAGGGCTAGGGCTTAAAGGTTAACCTTTACAAACCCAACAAAAATGTCCATAATAGGACAAGTGGTTTACACTTTCTGGCCTTGTTGCTAATATTCTGTTTTTATTCAGCCCCGGCCTCTACTTATACTCTTCTGTTGTTGTGAATTCTTTATCTGCTCTAGGGAGCCTCTCAGGTCCATTATATTCTCTGGTTCTCCATATTACATGTCAGAGGAAGAACCTGAACCAGAAACTATTAACGTAAGGTTATGTATATAACCAAGTTCTATGAATTATGGTGACGCTCAGCATCATTCTGCACGGACTTCACTTCGTGCACGAGCACTGAATAAAAAATTCCACAATGTACCTTTACATCCCAACATTCGTCTGGCCACACCCCTATCCGCTTACCTTCATAAGCAGGTGTGTGGTCACCTACTCGCCTCCTTCCCAAACTTTCACCACAAGGCGAGATCAAGGGCCGCAGTGGCGCCCTGATGCTGAGCGTCACCATAATTCATAGAACTTGGTTATATAAATAACCTTACGTTCTATTTCATTATGGCTTCCGCTCAGCATCATTCTGCACAAGAGGAGCTGAGCGGGAGCCAAAGCTCGACAAATGTACCCCGCTGAGGCCCCCCACAACCATCCGACCGGGGAGGACCGAGCCCCCCGACCCTCCCTAATGGAGGATACCCTCCCTATTGGAGGACGGGAGGGAGACGGATCCGACCGTGCGAAGAGGAACTCAAGCAACTCAACGCACAGGGTGAGCAGACCGTGGCTTGACCCCACGACTACGCACACGCACAACCCGCATGCCACCAGGGAACGAACGGAAGGAACAACCCTCGTTACTGCCCCCAGAATCACGGGGTCAAGAGCAAACTCAATCCCGTGGCAAGGCCGTAGCAGCGGAGCGTGAAGGAAGACCCAGACCCACTGAAGGGACTGGATCCCCTGGAAAAAGGGGGCCCGGAGAGGTCAAATGACGCCAGGCATCAAGACCCCACCAGGCGGTCACTTAGTGACACCGCCCCCCACATCGCCAGCATATTCGGCTAGAGCCCCTCCAAGAGCGGGCCCTTACCCCCCAATAGTACACCGCCTGGCACACTGACCCTGCAAAACAGGCAGTCAGTATGGCCGTAAAGCACTCAAAAAAGGTTAACCAACGGAAGCCGACTGGGCGAGCTGATCATGCTGTAAATCAGTCAGCTCCGTGCCGCCCGTTAATATCCCGGACATGAATCTCGCCAGCTGCGCGATGTTAGAAGTGGCAGCTAGAGATTGTGTTCCGGTGATAAATAACTGGTCGCTCCAAAATGCCAACCGCCTCGCCGATTTCCCTTGGGGAACCGGCTTCCGTAACGGCTCCCACACCACCTCAGGACAAAGGAGCGCCGCCATCGGCCTATCAAGCCGTGGCACGCCCTCCTTCATGCCGTCTACCAAACCCGCCACCCGCGTGACTTGCACGTAGGCGGGGTAAGGCCCATGATGTGGGAGACCACCTGGCCCTGACGGACATAGGCCGCCATTGAGGGGAAGAATGGGTAGACAACGTCCACCCCTCTCACCGGGCGACGTTGCCATAGATGACCTATGCAATCATCAGGGACAGGAACAGGCAGTGGCTGCGGCAGCGGCACGCTGTTTGCGACTGCCGCCGCCGCCATGAGCTCGGGGAACAAAGCACGCAGTTCCCCCTGCATACTTTCCCCCTCCGAGCCCGCGTCCCTCACATACAGCAGACTACTGGTCAAGGAGCCACATTCTGATGTGGCTGATAGCAGGGCATCCCACCGCCGAGTCAGAGGTTCTAACCCAACATCTGCGGACGAGGAACCCCAAGGAGACATCTCCCCCTCCAGTGTTACCTGGACAGGCAGGGGACGTGTCTCCACCGGGCCTTCGAACAAGAACCCGTCTGCCTCTATCATGTAGTCCTCTGTTTCCATCGGGCATGTAGAGACCGACGCATCCTTATCCGGCTCCAGCAACTCACCAAAACCAGGCCGTTCGCGTCTGCAAGCCACCATCTTGCGACGGGAGCGAGCTGACGCAAAAAGTTTGCGTCTCAAATCCCCCGCAACCAAAGCAGCCGGCCGCCCAACAGCGGACGACTCCCCGGAAGCAGAGGTACCAGAGCCGGAACCAGGCCATCGCACAGGAGACGGCACTGGTGCACTGTTACGACCCTGGCTCATGGGTACGCAACCTATGTGTAATCAACACCAAAACCCTGTGCTCTAACTCAAAAATGCTACTAAACCAAGGAACTACTAATATAACTATAAGCTAATGTACTGGTAACCCAACGGACAAGGACTGTAAGAACCTGACAGCTCTTTCACTAGGCACAGACAGTGCATGTGTGTTTCTGGGTCTGCCTTTGAAGCTCCCCAGCAGGTAACCAATCAGCACTAATTGGCTAATTGGCAGCCCTCACCTACATGCCCTGGTTGACACAGGAGTGACCAGCCTCTAGTACGTAACACCTCCCCCACCAAACTGGTTGCCCAAGAGGCAACCACTACACAACAAACCATAAACAAAACAAAAACAACTGTGACCCCTTAGGTGTCAGGGCCTCTACCACACCAGCAATAACGGGTACCACAAACACCGGTACTATGATCGTGAGAGGGCGTCTGCTAGCACGTTGTCCCTCCCACAAATGTGGCGAATATCCAAGTTATACGCCTGGAGGAACAAACTCCATCGCATCAAACGATGGTTCGAATTCACCATGCTGCGAAGAAAAACCAAAGGGTTATAGTCTGTATACACAACAAGGGGCAAACTGGAGGATCCAACGTAAACATAAAAATGGTTCAAGGCAAGAACCGGGTCGGCCCCTGTCGAACACGACCACCGATACCGATCTGTCAAAATTATACTGCAAACCAAAATCAACCTGAGAACTGCGCTTAACAGAACAGACCACAGCACAACAAAACCATAAATCACTGATACCACCACCGCACCCATATCCATCCCACCTGGCACTGGCAGTTCAGGATACTGCACACCGTGAACATCCAGAGTAGGCTGTACCGCCTCAGGTACAGCCCCAGTGTACCGGGAACCTGGCAGTACGACAGCCACCATAACGTCTGGAACACCATCTAAAATGGCGTCACCCAAAATAACTTTGTCCTGATCAAAATCAAAATGGCTGCCACTCAACAGACCAGGTCGCGAAGGCGGCTCCTGCTCCACAGGACACAGGTAACTAGGTTGACCATCACACCTAGTGCATGGCAGAGAATCAGTGTGGACATGTGGATCAATGTCAGAATCATCAACTGACATACTGGGACCATCCCTGCCCACAAGTGAAACATTAGGGACAATAGAGCTATTGTGGGAATGCTGGCAGCCTAAATCAAGCTTAGTAGCCCCTCCAACTAGAACGGTGTCACATGAAAAAACAGCACCTCTCATAGCATCCTTCCCACATTCCTCCTCCAATTCGTTCGTGGCCTCAGCCACCGTACAGGCTGGGAAGACCTTGAGACATTGCGCTGCCATATCATCTCCTGTCACATGCTTCTCCGGCACGCCTGTAAACTCTGGTTTCACCACCGGGCCTAACACAAAACCACAATCAAGAGAATAATTATGCAGAGGTACATCCACAGTGTGCTTTCCAAAATTCTCAACAGGTGCACCTTTTAATTCAACAAAGAATGTGTCACTAAGTGTAATGTCCCAAGTCGAAGTATCAACAACATCACTTTTGTCCTTTGACATTTCTCGTGCCACAGCACACACCGGAAACACTCCTGGATGTTTCTGTGCCAGCTCATTAGAGACCTCAGAAACCACAGGAATGGGAGTTACAACCGGAGTAGCCAACACTTTGTCACCAGCCAAATCATTCCCTAGAATGAAGGACACCCCCTTTATGGGAATGTAAGAACATACCCCCACAACAACATTGCCTGATACTAAGGGAGAATTGAGCGTGACCTCATGCAAAGGTGCATCCACAAATCCACCCCCAAAGCCCTGAACAACGACATCGGAATGCAAAGAAGAGTTTGATGAAAATGGCAAAACCCCCTCCAGAATGAGGGACTGAAAAGCACCGGTATCTCTCCAAATTGTTATAGCCTGTTTGGACTCTAGTGCATTAGTCAGGGAAACAAATCCATTCATCCTAAACCTTGAGGAACCCTCGAGCTCTTTGTCCACACGTTTGATACCTTCCCCATCCCCATCTAACGTTGGCATAGGCGTCCTGCATATGGTTTCTACCAGAGCCACGGTTCTGAAATTTTTCTGCTCAAGCACCGGGCATCCAGCAACGATATGACCAGGTTCCTTACAGTAAAAACAGATAATCCCTTCTGGGAATGCACCAGCAGAACCACCCCGCCTAGGAGGTGAAGTTAATTGACCAGCAGACACAGGTTTTGGGAAACGGCCCCCCTGAACAGGACGCCTATCCCCGGACTCAACACGGTAGTCCTCCAAAAACACAGACTTGTGTGTCAACACAAACTCATCGGCGAAGACAGCGGCGTCGCCTATCTTCGATACCCCACGCTCATTTAGATGTGTGGAAACGGTATCAGGAACACATCTTTTAAATTCCTCTAGGAGAATCAACTGCCTAAGCTGCTCTCTTGACTCTGCCTTCTGAGAAGTGCACCACCTGTCAAACAGGTTCTCCTTCTCCCTTCCAAACTCAACATAAGACTGCCCCTCGGACCTACGATAACCTCTAAAACGCTGACGATAGGCCTCAGGGACCAACTCATAAGCCCTCAAAATGGAAGCTTTAACCAGCTCATAATCAGCGCTTTGTTCAAGGGACAGAGCAGTGTAGGCTTCTTGTGCCCTACCAACCAAAACACATTGCAGCAGCAGTGTCCAGGCGGTATCAGGCCACTTCAATGTGGTTGCCACCCGTTCGAAAAGGGGAAAATATCTTTCCACGTCTTTCTCAAAAAATGGTGGCACCATCCTGATATTCCTGCCTACATCAAACCCGGAACGTGACTCTGGATGCAGAGCACCCGCCTGCAAGGCAGCATACTTATATTCAAGCTCCTTCTGTGCACGCTCGTGCTCCAGCAACAGTTGTTTCTCCTTAAACTCACGCTCATGCTCACGCTCCTCTTTCCTCTCTCTCTCCTTAAGCTCACGCTCCTCTTTACTCTCTCTCTCCTTAAGCTCACGCTCCTCTCTCCTCTCCTCACGCTCTCTGCTACCAGGTATGCTCACCAAACACTCAAACAAACAAAATAAATCCAACAAAAAAAAATCCCAAACAGGTGCGCCTTCTAACCTGATGTGACCACATATGCTTCTACGTCTAAACTGCAGAAAAAACCGGCCTACCACATGTCTACGCTAAGAAACACTAAATCAAGCCCTACCACACTACCTGTGTTTCCTGTCCGCCCTAATCTACCTACCCTTAAACTAATGCCCTGTAGACCTAACTTTCTTCAACCACACCTGCTACCAGTCAAAGATCATATACAATCATTTCATTGACCGCCCCAGGAGTACGTGGTGCACCGGACGCTAACCCACAACCAGAAAATAATGTCCCTATCTACATGTGGTGCCTACTAAACTATATATTTTAACAGCATAAGTAGTCACATCAAATTACAAACAAATACGGCATACTCACCTGTTTGATGAAATGGCTCAGCCCCCACGCTACACCATGTGTAACGAACACCACCCAAACCATAATATGATGACACCCTGTGCAACACAAAAAAAAAAAAAATCACCAAACAAAGTTCTAGGGGTAAAAGATCCCGGATGAGCGCCCAACTGTTACGACCCTGGCTCATGGGTACGCAACCTATGTGTAATCAACACCAAAACCCTGTGCTCTAACTCAAAAATGCTACTAAACCAAGGAACTACTAATATAACTATAAGCTAATGTACTGGTAACCCAACGGACAAGGACTGTAAGAACCTGACAGCTCTTTCACTAGGCACAGACAGTGCATGTGTGTTTCTGGGTCTGCCTTTGAAGCTCCCCAGCAGGTAACCAATCAGCACTAATTGGCTAATTGGCAGCCCTCACCTACATGCCCTGGTTGACACAGGAGTGACCAGCCTCTAGTACGTAACATGCACCAGCTCCTTGGAGAGGCAAACTACCCATCGGACGCCTACCGGGCGTGGCTGCCGACCACGAGAGAGGCCTCAACCCCGCTCCAAGACGTACGACAGAGGCGGAGATGGAGAACCGCTGGTGAAGAGTGGCGTTGCGAGCGCGACTCTCCGAAGTAGACATTATGACTTTGCTTTTTTCTTTCGGATATATGAGAGAAGAAAAAAACAAGAAAAAATGTAAACACGTCTCAACTTTCTTCAGCTAACAACCTCGTCAAGTGTGGGATCTACCGAAGGCACTTCCTTGTGGTGAAAGTGAAGAAGGAGGCGAGTAGGTGACCACACACCTGCTTATGAAGGAAAGCTAGGGGGTGTGGCCAGACGAATGTTGGGATGTAAAGGTACATTGTGTAATTTTTTATTTAGTGCTCGTGCACGAAGTGAAGTGCGTGCAGAATGATGCTGAGCGGAAGCCATAATGAAATAGAACATATAACAGCTCAGTACTGAGGAAGTTATTACTAAAAGAAAACTATTAATATGTAATAGATCAGAACTGAGGAGGTTATTACTAAAAGAAAACT
>NC_140178.1:93979092-94009092 GCF_963971535.1 Notolepis coatsorum | reverse complement strand
TATGCCCTCAGCACGGAAGCCTTCACACTGGGCCCAGGTGTGACATTATGCCCTCAGCACGGAAGCCTTCACACTGGGCCCAGGTGTGACATTATGCCCTCAGCACTGAAGCCTTCACACTGGTGTGACGTTATGCCCTCAGCACGGAAGCCTTCACACTGGGCCCAGGTGTGACGTTATGCCCTCAGCACTGAAGCCTTCACACTGGTGTAACGTTATGCCCTCAGCACTGAAGCCTTCACACTGGTGTAACGTTATGCCCTCAGCACTGAAGCCTTCACACTGGTGTAACGTTATGCCCTCAGCACTGAAGCCTTCACACTGGTGTAACGTTATGCCCTCAGCACTGAAGCCTTCACACTGGTGTAACGTTATGCCCTCAGCACTGAAGCCTTCACACTGGTGTAACGTTATGCCCTCAGCACTGAAGCCTTCACACTGGTGTAACGTTATGCCCTCAGCACTGAAGCCTTCACACTGGTGTAATGTTATGCCCTCAGCACTGAAGCCTTCACACTGGTGTAACGTTATGCCCTCAGCACTGAAGCCGCCTCCCAACCTAGAATTAAACCAAATACAACACAGGAAAAGAACAGTAGTCAAAGGGTTGAATATGACTTGATCAACCGGCACTTGGAGAGCATTAGTGACAGCCAGGTATGGCGCGGCATAATAGCAATGCTGTGCAGACATCATGTTTCTGCCACTGACCTGTGTTCCACAATGAGCATTTTGGCCATAATTATCCCTCACAGTTGGCTCTTTTGCTGTTCCAGACTCAAAGATGGCTCTGAATGCAAGGAGTTGGCTTGGGAAACTCGCGGACAAATCCCAGCTGTAGTGGTCCGTGGGGGCGTTGCCTGGGCGTCCCGGGTAAAGCGTGTCATCCTGTACGCCGCTCAGTGTGGATATTAATTAATTGTCTTCATGCATAGAAGTGGACCTCTGTGGAAGCCGGGCCGATAATGATGTCCAGGCTGATGGTCGTTGAAAACCTTCCTTCTGAAATGGCTCTCGGCATCACTTAAGCCTTTCATCTTCACAGGGTTCATCGAAGTGGCATTTCACTGTTCTTTCGCGAGATCCGGTGAACTCGCTCTGCGCTCCCCCACCTCTCAGTGAGACTCTGAGCAGTGCGCTTGACCTTGTCAACGTTGCGGTATATTGGTACTGTATGCAGACAGGGCCTGTTTTGGAGGAGAGAGAGAGAGAGAGAGAGAGAGAGAGAGAGAGAGAGAGAGAGAGAGAGAGAGAGAGAGAGAGAGAGAGAGAGGGGTCAGCTTCTTGCTCTCTGTGTTTGGGGTAATATCACAGTCGATGCACGATGTTACTCATCATGTATGCATCTGTGTTTGTTGTAAGATAAGCTATTCCTTTATTGATCCCCTTGGGATCTGTGCAGATGTGGGCAGATCTGTGCGCAAAGGGCATCCTGAGTTAACACAACTCGGACCCCTTAAAGCATGAGACGCTTTGCGCACCTTTAACAGTGGGACATCATCAGTGGCGGACTGGGACACAAATTCAGCCCGGGACATTCAGACGCACCAGCCCACACACCGGCCCACATTAGTGGCCCACACGCGTGTAGCTTTATGCCAAGCAAGCAGTGCAAAAATTTACCGTAGTGGCATGCAGTAATGCGCCTTTCATTTTCCGCCGCCCAGCGCCCAGGTCGCGCGGAAATAGGCTGTCTATTGCCATTCTCTTTGACAAACTCTAACCTTAACCAGCTCCTTAACAACGCCTAAACTTAACCGTTCTAACCTTAACCAACTCCGAAACAATGCCTAACCTTAACCTTAACCTTAGAAATTATATTGCCATTCTCTTTGACAAACTCTAACCTTAACCAGCTCCTTAACAGCGCCTAAACTTAACCGTTCTAACCTTAACCAACTCCGAAACAATGCCTAACCTTAATCGGCGAAAGAATACACGTTAAAAAAAAATCACGTTAAAAAATATTTTCGATGGGATTCGAACTCGCCAGCAAACAAGCCATAGGATCCACAGCCATGTGTCCTTGCCAATTGAGCTATTTGCTAGATACTGGATAAGGGGCGGTGACTTATATATATTGAGCTCCGCTCGTGTCGCATGCGCGGGCACCTCGCGCGAGCACGCCGGCGCACGCACGCACCTGAGCGAGCACGCCGCCGCCGGTGCACGCACGGTAGCATTTGTCTGAAAAGAAGGGCGCTTTACCGCACTAGCGTGCGGTGACGAATGCGGAAGCATTTTTGCACTGCTTGCTTGGCATTAACGTACAGGCGGCCCACACACTGGCCCACACACTGGCCCACACACTGGCCCACACACCGGCCCACACACTGGCCCACATTAGTGGCCCACACACTGGCCCACACACTGGCCCACACACTGGCCCACACACCAGCCCACACACTGGCCCACATTAGTGGCCAACACACCGACTCACACACTGACCCACACAACCTGCCCACACACTGGCCCACACATTGGCCCACACACCGGCCCACACACCGGCCCACACACTGGCCCACATTAGTGGCCCACACACCGACTCACACACTGGCCCACACAACCTGCCCACACACTGGCCCACACACCGGCCCACACACTGGCCCACATTAGTGGCCCACACACCGCCTCACACACTGGCCCACACAACCTGCCCACACACTGGCCCACACACCGGCCCACATTAGTGGCCCACACACTGGCCAAAAAAAATTTATTAAAAAAAAAAAAAAAAATTACCAGCCCACTTTGGTTCCGGCCCATCGGGATTCGTCCCGATGGCCAGTCCGCCACTGGACATCATCCAAATTTCTGCGTAGGAGTGTGTTTTATTGAGTATTGAGTTCTTTATTGGTATTGAAGCTCATTGAGGTTTTTTATTAAAGAAATAATTTTGTCTTTTTTTTCTTTTCATCTTTTTATCTCTTTCTATCTATCTCTATCTATTCATCTTTTTTTATCTTTTAATCTTAGTATTTTATTTGAATTAACACTGTCCATTGAAATAGATATTCAGTATAAAGTTACACCTTTTGAACACAAGAGGACGATACTACACATGTTTTCTGCTCAGAGCCTCTAGGAATAAGCTTTCTAGTCCCTGTTTACAACATGGAAATGCCATAGTGAACATATTGTCATTGCTATACCTATACATTAAAAACATTATGCATGAATTAATTTCCATAATTGTCAATAAGCCCTGTCCCCTTATGCTGTTTCTAACATGCTTCCTATCACCCTTTCTCTGCTTCATATCACCCTCTCTATGCTTCCTAACATGCTTCCTATTATCCTTCCTGTGCTTCCCATCACCCTCTCTATGCTTCCTATCACCCTCTCTATGCTTCCTAACATGCTTCCTATTATCCTTCCTGTGCTTCCCATCACCCTCTCTATGCTTCCTATCACCCTCTCTATGCTTCCTAACATGCTTCCTATCACCCTTCCTGTGCTTCCTAACATCCTTCTTATGCTTCCTATCACCCTTCCTGTGCTTCCTAACATCCTTCTTATGCTTCCTATCACCCTTCCTGTGCTTCCTAACATCCTTCTTATGCTTCCTAACATCCTTCCTATGCTTCCTGGATGATTCACACATTTCTAATTTAATTAATTTATAAGTTGAATTTGTGTTTTTGTATTAATTGTAAATTAGATAGTAAAGCTTTAATATTTATTTGAGTTAAGAAAGGCTTTCTTTCTTTATTTTTTATTTTTGACTGTCTGTCTCTCTCTCAATCTCTCTGTGTCTCTCTCTCTCCCTCTCCCTCTCCCTCTCCCTCCCCCTCTCCCTCTCTCTCTCTCTCTCTCTCTCTCTTTCTCTCTCTCTCTTTAGGTCATCACATTGGAGGGATGGGTGGACATCATGTACTATGTCATGGACGCTCACTCCTTCTACAATTTTATATATTTTATACTACTCATTATAGTAAGTATCCTGTTGATGATGATGATGATGATGACAACAATGATGATGATGTTAGTGATGATGATGAGGAGGATGATGATGACGATGATGATGATGATTATGATGTTAACTCTGCTTAAAATAGAAGCCACTTTCATTGAACTCCCTACTGTTCCTTGTCATCATACATGATGTCACTGTACTCATGTGTTGTATGGTTTCCAGCTCCCAGCCCAGACTATAATATATAATACTATATCTATATTAATAACTAACTATAATCATATTATTCGCACTGCTGTGTGACCTACTTTTCTTTTTGATATATTTTGATGCCGAGAGAGAGAGAGAGAGAGAGAGAGAGAGAGAGAGAGAGAGAGAGAGAGAGAGAGAGAGAGAGAGAGAGAGAGAGAGAGAGAGAGAAGCAAAAGAGAAGGATGTGATGTGAAGGGGGAGGATGAAGAGAGAGAGTGGGTGACAGCAGGAGGGAGAGACAGAGAGGATGAAAGAGAAAGAAGGTAGTGGGAAGAGAGAGTGAAGGGGGTGAAATAGAATGCTATAAGGCCTCAGAGAATGAAATAATGACTGAGACAGAAACTGGGAGATTGAATAAAAGAGAGCACAAGAATGCCTGAGAGAATTAACAATTGAGTGAGAAAAGGGAGCGATTTGCAGATAAAAGTACAATAGAATCTTCTACCACTCTATCATTGCTATTTCAATAAAACATTAAAGAGACGATTCAGTTACTAGTATGTCTGGATTGATCCAAGTTTCTGTCAAGGCTGTCAAAACTCTTCAGAGTATAGAGGGTTTCAACTTAAACATTGTAAATGGACTCGTCTATTTCCTTTTGCAGTGTATGCTAATATCAAAGCTAACAGGGAATAACTGGGGGTAATTTCTCTTGCTAGCTCTTCCCTAGCAACACAATTTGGCTGAATCCGTCTATAGGGACTGTCAAAGAATAATTATAACAGTTTACTGTGAAAGTCAGATGTCTGTAGAAGTACTTTGGTGGCCTTCAGACTTCCAATATAAATAAAAAGTTCATTTTCTGAAGTTAAGCTAACGTTTTTCAGTCAAAATAACATTGGACGAGGGGCGGCTGGGTGGCGCAGCGGACTAAGCGATCGTCACCAACGCGTACTGGTATCGAATCCGGCTGTCAGCGCTGCCTCCAGCTTGGCCGGCCGTCATACTGGCTCAATTGGCAGAGTCAGCGGGAGGGAAGCCGGTGGGTGGTAATCTGGTCATTGTAAACAGCGACCCCTACAGGTCGGTCAGGGCACCTGCACAGCGAGGAAGGGAGATGGTGAGGGTAGTGTGAGCCTCCCACACGTTACACCTCACCAATGAGAGTCCGCGCTGGCAGGTGAAAAGAAGTGGCTGGCTGACTCTGCATGTATCGGAGGGGATATGCGATAGTATCTATCAACCCTCCCTAGACCGACCAGTGGGGGCACATGCGAGCAACGACCAGGAAGGGGAGGTGGGAATTGGCACGACTAAATTGGGATGGGAGAAAAACACAGAAAAACAGGAGGATAAAAAGTGGATAAAAAAAAAACATTGGACGAACATTGGTGTCTTCTTAAATATCTTCTTACGAACTTCGTAAGAACAAACTTAAGAAACATCCCTGCCGGATTCATGAACACGTGAAAATGTGTTCTCAGCTGCACTCTCCCGAATGAGGAATGTCAATGATTCTTAAATTGATTGTGCATTCTTGTACACCTGAATGTGCATACATAAACACCCTGCCAGCTCCTTATAAGAACATGCAACCACAGGATCGTGTGCACACAGAATCCACAGGCAACATGCAAGCAATTTGCGACTTAGATAGATTAGATTCAATAAAATGTTATTGTTATTATACAGCACAACAAAAATAAGTTTGGCATCCAACCAGAGTTCAAGTTTCTCAAGTTTCTTTAATAGTTGTCATACAGAAGTACAGAATACTTTTATACAAAATGCTTCTTACTGTTACGCTCCAGAGACTGTGTTAGACAAGATAAGTATGAAATAAAATAGTATAGCATGTAAAATAGAAGTAAAAATAGAGGTCACAGTGTTCAGTATAGACATATGTACAATGTTCGATGCAGAATAGAAGTAACTGAGTTACCATACAATATACAATATACTATGCAATGTACTAATATACAATACTATATAGTGCAGAGTAGAAATGGGATGAGGTACAATTTAGGTACAATTTACAGTAAGGTGTACGAGTTGTAGTGCAAATCCTTTACCAATAAATATAAAGTGTAAAGTGGGTGCTGCAGTGTGTTGTTTGTTTAAAGTGAGTGTGTGCGTGTGGGTGTGTGTGCTGTGTGCATTTGATGGTTGTTGCGTAGTGTTTATTGTTCGTTGAGCAGCCTGATGGCCTGGGGATAGAAGCTTCTTCTGAGTCTTTCTGTGCTCGCCTTAAGACTCCGGTATCGCTTGCCTGACCGCAGCAGTTCAAAGAAGCAGTTGTTCGGGTGGCTGGAGTCCTTGATGATTCTCTTAGCCTTCCCCCTGCACCGCTTGTTGTAAATGTTCTGGAGGGTGGGAAGCCCCCCTCCAATTGTGCGTTCGGCTGAACGTGTCACTCTCTGTAGTCTGCTACGGTCTTGTGCGGTGCTATTCCCAAACCAGGAGGTGATGTTGCCAGTCAGGATGCTCTCTATTGTACATGAGTAGAAGTTCCTAAGGATCTTCTGACTGACTTGGAACTTCCTTAGGCGCCTGAGGAAGTAGAGGCGTTGTCGTGCCTTCTTCACAACACTGTCAATGTGTGTGGTCCATGTCAAGTCCTCGGATATGTGGACTCTGAGGTACTTAAAGCTGTTCACTCTCTCAACCGGTGCCCCGTGCAAATGCAAGAGTTAAGTGCAATAGTAATATACAACGTACAGGTGATTAAACTGGGTATAAATAGATATATTAGTACTACTTAGTAATACTGCTAATCAGATGTATGTACAGAGTCTGAGGATTGATAAGTGGGGTCATCAACCAGGGGGCCAGCGCATATCCGCAATCTCCTAATAAAGCAAGTAATTTGAAGAATTACCTATTGTTGCTAGAGCGATTAATTACGCACAGATACATACCAATTAGCCATGCGTCTCCAGCGTCTCCTTGCTCGAAGTGCACACCCACAGAGCTGTTCTGTACGATGTAGGAGTCATGTGTACCTCCTGGGAAGCAGGAGACCATGTTGAGCAGGTAGTTCTGGGCGTCGCAGATGATTTGAACATTAATGGAGTGGTATTGCTTTCTGTTGAGATACAGAAAAATGCATCTGAGGAGGGTGCCTTGATGCGCACCTGCGTGCAGTCAATTGCGCAGATGGTGTTGGATGGCTACGATATGCCCACCCTGTCTCCTAGCTCCCTCTGGGATATCCCAGTGGCTAAAAAGCCCAAGGTGGACAGTACCTGGACGTGTGGCTCCACAGGGTTTGAGTGTCTGGTCCGGCTCCTCTGTGCTGGCTCCAGGGTATTGGTCTTGGTAGCCCCACTAAAGTCCCACTAGGTACGCATCACTCTCCACTCCCTCCTCAGCGATATCTTCCAGCAGCAGTAGATATGTCATATTGTGTGTGTAAGTCTAGGGTGCAGACTTGGCCCTTTTAAATAGCATTATTGATCACTGATTATTGGATGGCTTGGTTCAATTTACATGATTGATGTTCAAGTCCACGTGCAAGTTCAAGGTTTTATTTGTCACATGCAACACCTCCCATCCCCCTTTCACTCCTATCTCTCCTTATCCTTCCATTTCTCTCCCATCACCTCTCACTCTATTTAGCCCTCCTCCGCCTTCCACCCCCAATTTTCTCATCATGTATCACCTGTCCATCTCTCCATTCTTCCTAGTTTGACGTCAGAGTCATGGAACGTACGCAAGCTAGCTCTCCGTTTGGTCTGAAAGAGACACATCGAGAAATAAACAAATAGCTTGCTGGTGAAAATGGTCTTCAATGAAGTCCTGTTTGAGTCATCTTGTTGATGTGGTGTATCTTGTCTCTCATGCCACAATGAATTCATGGTGTTGTGATTACATTAAAGTACAGGAAATAGATGATTTTCCCATGTGTGTTACCAAAGAAACGGGCTGTCAGTTTGCTTCTCACAGGGGCTTTAAAAAAGATTGCATGCAGAAGCTTGTCTTGATGCTGTAGTTAGTACAGAGAGGGGCAAAAAATCAGCTTTTCCCTGTACTGGGATCACAGCACCAGGAATTCATTGTGTCATGAGAGACAAGATACACCACATCAACAAGATGACTCAAACAAGACTTCATTGAAGACCATTTTCACCAGCAAGCTATTTGTTTATTTCTCGATGTGTCTCTTTCAGACCAAACGGAGAGCTAGCTTGCTTACGTTCCATGGCTCTGACGTCAAACTAGGAAAAATGGAGAGATGGACAGGCATCACCATGGTAACAAGACACCACCACACAACGTCAGGCGCTAGAACGCCCTCCCCTTCTCTTTCATCTTAACAAGTCAATCTTTCTTGTCTCCTCCTACCAGGTGGTCCGGTCACAACCTAAAGTTAATATTTCTTGTCTCTCCTCCTACCAGGTAGTCTGGTCACAACCTAAAGTTAATCTTCCCTGACTATCTTCCTACCAGGTGGTCTTGTCACAACCTAAAGTTAACCTTCCCTGTCTCTCCTACCAGGTGGGCTCTTTCTTCATGATCAACCTGTGCCTGGTGGTCATCGCCACCCAGTTCTCGGAGACCAAGCAACGAGAGAATGCTCTGATGCGGGAGGCTCGGGAGCAACGCGCTCGCTACAAGTCCAACGATTCCACGCTGGCCAGCTACAGTGAGCCGGGGTCCTGCTATGAAGGAATGCTGGGCTACGTCAGCCACCTCTACCGCAAGCTAACACGCAGACTCCACGGGATTTACTCCGGTTGGCACAGGTTAGATATGGGATGTAGTCTGTTCGCTGATTTCTTTCTATAATTTTCTCCTATCCTCCAATTGAGTGGTTATGCGGCTGCTGCGTGTGCTGCCCTATTGTCGGTCCTCCGATACATGTGGAGTCGCCAGCCGCTTCTTCTCACCTGACAGTGAGGAGTTTCACTGGGAGAATGTAACGTGTGCGGAGGTTCACGCTATCTCCCCCAGATTCCCTCCCTGTTGAACAAGCGCCACGACCTACCAGTGGTTGTCGCTGTTTGCAATGACCAGGACTCCGGCTTCCCACCCGCAAACAATTGTGTTCGTAGGGACGACTGACCAAGCCGGAGGTACCGCTGACAGCTGGATTCGAACCCAGAGTCTCTGCGGTGGTAGGCGAGTGCTTAGACCTCTATGCTACCCAGCCGCACCTGATTTCTTGAGTCTGCATCCAACCTCGGCCACAAGGCTGGTTAAGAGTGATAACGTAAGGTTATGAATATAACCAAGTTCTATGAATACTGGTGACGCTCAGCGTCATCTGCACTAACCTCACTTCGTGCATATACACTGAATAAAAATCCACAATGTACCTTTACATATCAACATTCGTCTGGCCACACCCCTATCCGCTACCTTCATAAGCAGGTGTGTGGCCACACACTCGCCTGCTTCCCAATCTTTCACCAAAAGGCGAGATCAAAGGCTGTAGTGGCGTCCAGACGCTGAGCGTCACCAGTATTCATAGAACTTGGTTATATTCATAACCTTACGTTCTATTTCATACTGGCTGCCGCTCAGCGTCATCTGCACTACGGGAGCTGAGCGGGAGCCTGAAGCTCGACAAATGTACCCCACTGAGGCCCCCCACAACCATCAGAACCGGGGAGGACCGAGACCCCCTGACCCTCCTTAATGGAGGATACCCCCCCTATTGGAGGACGGGAGGGAGACGGATCCGACCGTGCGAAGAGAAACTCGAGCAACTCAACGCACAGGGTGAGCAGACCGTGGCTTGACCCCACAACTACGCACACGCACAACCCGCATGGCACCAGGGAACGAACGGAAGGAACAAACCTCGTTACCGCCCCCAAAAACACGTGGTCGAGAGCAAACTCAACCCCGTGGCAAGGCCGTAGCAGCGGAGCGCGAAGGAAGACCCAGACCCACTGAAGGGACTGGATCCCCCGGAAAAAGGGGGCCCGGAGAGGTCAACGACGCCACAGCATCAAGACCTCACCAGGCGGTCACTTAGTGACACCGCCCCCCACATCGCCAGCGTATTCGGACAGGGCCCCTCCAAGAGCGGGCCCTTCCCCCCACTAGTACGCCGCCTGGCACACTGACCCTGACAACTCAGGCAGTCAGCATGGCCGTAACTCGAAGCACACAAAAGGCTACACTACAGCGGAAGCTGGCAGCGCACCGGGGAGACGACCCCAGAGGGGGTCGATCCCTCAAACCAGGCAGCAGGCGTTTGACCCGAGCCTGGAGCACTGAAAACAGCACCCCGGCGGAAGGGGCGTATGCTGGCATTGTTGCGCATCATGACAAAAGCCTCCACCAAAAAACCCCGACCCAGAGGGGCCGAGGCAGAGAAGGCTGACACGATTGGCAGACGTCATGAACGTGCAGGGGCACACTCAACCGGGTAACCCGGGAGTTGACTCTGCTCCAACACACCAGGGAATCAACCACCCTCTTGGTACGACATGCAGTAGTTGTTCCTATAACCCCTCAAGAAAAAACTCCAAAACACACCTGCGGGTATACACTGGCTATACCGCAGTACAAGTGTTTCAGTTTTCAAAAAGGGGTTATTCCAGGCCTATGGGTCGACGAAACACAACTTCGGACCGTGCCCGGCGGCCCGGGAAGCACATAGGGATGCCAGAGGAGGTCCAGAAGACCACCCCAACAGCCCCCTCTTCGCCATACGTAAGAGAGGGGCGAAAGGAAAAAGGAGCACAGGGTACAACATGTACCCAACAACGGGTCTCCATAACGCCCAACCCTGTGACACCCGGGCCGACCCGGCATTTTCCCCCCCGAAAAAAGCACAAGTCCCTCAGGGTACCAGAACAGCAGATCTGCGTCCCCGGCGGACAACGGGTTAACTGACCTGGACCAGCGTGACCAGAACCAGTCCCGTGCCCTAACCACGCCGACATCCCCACTCCAAGAGAGGGGGTAGGTACGCGTGTCGATCTAAAACATGAAAAGAGGGCGCCACCCAGACGGTCCCATTTGTACCGCGCTCAGTGGCCCACCCCAAGGGCGTGAGACCCCTCTACCTATGTTTTGATCTATTCCGTTAACATCCCCCAGATATGAACGAGAATTCGTCGAGACCTAGTAACAGGCGCTCGGAAGAGAAAACCTCCATCCCAGTTGCCCTATAAAAACGCTGTTTTAATAACGAGCAACCAAGGCGTACCAGCCTCATGCGTGATTCTTATCAGAAACACCCCGAGCCAGCACTATGTACGCGTCGAGACCCAAACACATCAATGGATAGTCTAACAAGACACCAGACATTGTTCCTCCAAGTCGCCTGGGAGAACGACAAGGAGCCGTCGTGCTTCATGTTCTTTCCCCTTTTTTATTAAAAAAGAAAGAAACACAGACTGACATGAATCCCACGTCACGTCGCAGCTGAGGGTAAATATTTTTTTCATTTTTACATCCCGCCACCCTCGCCACAGGGAGGAGACGGGAATCCCCAGAGAGACTTCCCACGCGAGCTGTATAGATTGAAAAGAAATATTGCAACATTGAGCTATGTAACACTTGGGTTAGGGCTCTCCGAGGAGGAGGTACTGAACCAATACACGCTCAATAATCGAATTTAATCGAATACACACACAATAGAGCCGAACTCCTTTTTGAAGTTCTACTCACCTTGACAATCTGAGGAGGAGGCTCTGAAACTCTGAGGAGGCTCCCTCACTGTGAAGGAGAGTCCGAACTCACAGAAGGCACTTCTCCCTGAGGAGGAGCTTCGTGAGGAGGAGCTCTGACAACTCCCTGAAACAGATCCATAACATGGAACCTGAACAACTCACGGAAGTCTTACCAATAGAGACGCGCTCAGTGACGTACTCTATGGCGGGGGAATTTCCGCGGTGCACACGCCCAATTTTTCAGGGCGTGGGACCAGGAAAACTCCCCTCCCCCCACCCCCCCCCCCTACCCTGTAACGTGCCGACAGCAACGTGACAGGAACCCTGAAGGACAGGGGGTTTTAACACCTGACCAATCAGAAAAGGGGAGGAAAGGATTACCAGTTCACCCCTTTACGACCCCTCACCCCTGATACGATGTAATGACAAAGTAGAGCATGACCCAGTCATAGCATGCTACATGAAGCATCTAACAGCTTCACATAGCTCATGTGCTAACCTGCTATCTGAGTTTTACTAAGGAAAAAACACAGAACAGAGAGGGCCCCTTTAAGAGCCCCGGTCCAGACTTACACATGTGCTTCTGTGGGCCAAACCTAACCAAGTTGTAGATCACAACGACACACACAACCCTTCATCACAATAAAAAAAATGGCAAAAGTACACTCTTACTACAGAGGAATGCCGTTTTTCACAACAAGAGAGACATAAGTCCTTGATTACGTATTGGCCACAGGCCTTGCTAAGCACACATGATAAATGACCAAACAACCTTTTCTTTAGGAAAAGAATAGTTTCTCAAGCGGAAGCACAACCCCAGCAACTTAAGCTGAGGGTTACATCGTATCCCCACAAACACAGTGACACAATATATTGTAAACAAACATGTCTGAGAGGAGGGGGGGAAGTCCCAGGGAAACCGGGGGGGTCACCCCTCCTACCTTACCCTTGATATGACCATGTTGAACAGGTACTCCTGTTAATATGTGAACATGCTGTTCATTGTCATCACAGGCTGAGAAAAAGATTAATTCCTCAATCACATGTCACTAAGCATAGCTTCACAGGTTAACTAACCCTCTTAGTTGTGAGTTCACCCACGTTTATAAACGTTACATGAACACACATGTTCTCATCACAACTAACCAGTTCATTTTTACACATGTAAAAAGCAACGCCGATTTTCTATGGAGAGAGAAGCTATACCAGTGACAAGACAATTCACACACAACATGCGTCGTATCCTCAATGTATTGCAGCAACACATGTTTTGGAAACATCGTTATTACAAAACATTTAGAAGGGAAGAAAAGAAGAAGTGTTTAAAGTCCGGTCAGGACTTCTACCTTCACCCTGAGCGCAGGCTGAGAGGACTGCAACATTGGTTAACGGGACACAGAGTCGAACCCAGCATCTCCTGCGTTGGCGACGAGGGTAATGTCCGCTACGCCACCCAGCCGCCGTTCTCCATGTTGACGAAGTCCTCTCTGGCATGGCACCCGGGTGTAGGGTCGACTAACATCCTCTGTCAAAGATGACGTTGTAGTCAAAGTGTTTAAGGCATGTTATAGTCACAGTAACATTCAACAGTGTAGCATTAAGCTAACAGCCGCCTGACTGATAGCAACAAGCTAACGTTCACTAGCCTAGTGAACACAACGAGCTAGCGCCGCAGCTAACAGCTGACTGGCTAACAACAGTAGGCCACAAACTAGCACGCCAGCTAAGCAGCTATCACCTGAACTGTACACAACGACATAATAAGCCACACTTCAGACAGGCCGCCGCCTGAGTCCCTCCCCATCCTAAGAGGGAAGAGAAAAAGAAATGTCAAACACAGTTTTCAACAGTGATTTACCAGACATACAGCAGAGCCGGCACAATTCCCATCCGGGCTGCAGCCGACTTGAGTATGGATCTTCCGATAACGAAGATCCATGCCCACATTTCCTCGTTAGGGTGTACTTCCACATTCATGTGAAAGATGGGGCCTGCACGGGACAGAGAAGCATTCGCTTGTCCAGAGAATCCTGGGTTCAACCAGGTCTCGGTCGCGGCCCACTAGGTTGACCATCATGGGCGTCAGACCAAGATCCTCCGTCCGCCGCTTAAGAAGCCGAGCAGAGGACCCCAATCCGGGGCCGGCCTTCGTAAAATTGTCAGCTAACCCCCATAGTGTTAACAGACAACTAGCGCTCGCAAGCAAAACAGTACTCACCCAGCTCGGAAGCAAACCGGTTTCTCACAACAGCCGGTGTCTCCCACAGTCCAGCTGTATAACCGGAGGTTCAATACCTATCCAGCCGCAGCAAGGAGGACTGCAGTTGGGGAGTATATCAGCGGCGCGAGCCCCTAATACGAAAAAGCCGGTGGAGGTCAGAATGATCATCATCTTCCAGACACTCCAGTGACGAAGACAATATCGCCGTATTTTCTCGAAAATAGTGAGAGAGAAAATAAAGATATAATGTCAACGTATCTTCCTGTCTTCTGTTTTCCTCTCAACTTTCTTCAGCTTAACAACCTCGTCAAGTGATGTATATAACAGGCACTTCCTTGTGGTGAAAGTGAAGAAGGAGGCGAGTGTGTGGCCACACACCTGCTTATGAAGGTAGCGGATAGGGGTGTGGCCAGACGAATGTTGGTATGTAAAGGTACATTGTGGATTTTTATTCAGTGCATATGCACGAAGTGAGGTTAGTGCAGATGACGCTGAGCGGCAGCCAGTATGAAATATAACTTGCCTTAATGAGCCTGGGGTTTAGGCTGGTTAACAAGAGTGATATCTTGCCTTAATGAGCCTGGGCTTTAGGCTGGTTAACAAGAGTGATATCTTGCCTTAATGAGCCTGGGCTTTAGGCTGGTTAACAAGAGTGATATCTTGCCTTAATGAGCCTGGGCTTTAGGCTGGTTAACAAGAGTGATAACTTGTCTTAATGAGCCTGGGCTTTAGGCTGGTTAACAAGAGTGATATCTTGCCTTAATGAGCCTGGGGTTTAGGCTGGTTAACAAGAGTGATATCTTGCCTTAATGAGCCTGGGGTTTAGGCTGGTTAACAAGAGTGATATCTTGCCTTAATGAGCCTGGGGTTTAGGCTGGTTAACAATAGTGATAGCTTGCCTTAATGAGCCTGGGATTTAGGCTGGTTAACAAGAGTGATAACTTGTCTTAATGAGCCTGGGCTTTAGGCTGGTTAACAAGAGTGATAACTTGTCTTAATGAGCCTGGGCTTTAGGCTGGTTAACAAGAGTGATAACTTGTCTTAATGAGCCTGGGGTTTAGGCTGGTTAACAAGAGTGATAACTTGTCTTAATGAGCCTGGGGTTTAGACTGGTTAACAAGAGTGATATCTTGTGTTAATGAGCCTGGGGTTTAGGCTGGTTAACAAGAGTGATATCTTGCCTTAATGAGCCTGGGGTTTAGGCTGGTTAACAAGAGTGATATCTTGCCTTAATGAGCCTGGGGTTTAGGCTGGTTAACAAGAGTGATATCTTGTGTTAATGAGCCTGGGCTTTAGGCTGGTTAACAAGAGTGATAACTTGTCTTAATGAGCCTGGGCTTTAGGCTGGTTAACAAGAGTGATAACTTGTCTTAATGAGCCTGGGCTTTAGGCTGGTTAACAAGAGTGATATCTTGTGTTAATGAGCCTGGGCTTTAGGCTGGTTAACAAGAGTGATAACTTGTCTTAATGAGCCTGGGGGCCAGAAGTCTCATTTGGGTTTAAATAGGTTTCACTCAGTGAGCTGTGGAGGGTGTGGTTTGAGTTTATGGTCCAATACGTTTCCAATTCTGGACCCCTAGCCTCATGTCCAACTCCTCCTCCGCACACATACTGTGCTTCATACTGGATGCCAGCAGCTCTGGCTCGTTAGCTACATAGCTAATGTAAAGTAACTGAGCCACTTTGAGGGTGTTATACAGTGGCCCCATCAACATTACATTAGGAAGAGGTGTAACTGCTAATGTCAATATCCCATAACCAAATATTCCTGTATGGTTATTTCTTCCAGTAAACGTCGTAAAAAGGTGAACCCTAACTGCAGCGGCGGAGGGGGGAACGGGGGAGGTAACGGCCCCAGGTTCAGCCGGGGAGGTGGGAGTTCCGGGCTGGGCAACGCCCCCTGGCCGCGGCCCATCCACAACCTGCTCCAACACCATCGCCACCACCACTGTCGCCTGAGCAACGGGGGGCAGCACGGTATCACCATAGCAACCACGGAACACGGCGACAGCGACGGTAGAGGGGAGGAGCTGGAGATGACGTCACTTCCTGTCCACGGAGGAGGAAGTGGGCAGGGAAACGGACGCGGCGACGCTACCGCAGGGACCCAGGGGATGGGGCCGTTGCTAGCACGATTGAACGGGGGAATGAACTATCCGACTATTCGACCGTCGTTCGTGTGCAGCTACAGCGGCAAGACGCCCCCGCCGCCTCACCCCCAGCACTGTGGGTCCAGTCCCAGTGGAGAACAGCCGCTACACTCAGAACACACTGAGACTCTCAGCAGACTGGGACAGCCCATGGGACAGCACAGTGAGGACACACACACACACATGCACACATGTATGCACACATAACACACATGCACACTACACACACACACGCACACACATTCACACACACACACACACACACACATGCACACATCGAAGCACACATGCACACATGTATGCACACATAACACACACACATGCACACATGTATGCACACATAACACACACACATGCACACTACACACACACACACGCACACACACACACATGTACGCACATGCACACACGCACATACACACATAACACACACACACGCATGCACACACACACACACATAACACACGCACACACATGCACACACACACACAGACAGCACTATTTCCCACAGGAATGTAGGCTAGCTGTGGTGTTGCAGAAGTTGTTGTTTTTTTAAGTTCACGCTGAGCAACACTCCTTCAAGCCTAAAAGAAACAAGTCAAATCCTGACATCCTGCCCAGAACAGGATTCCTCACTATTATAACATGACCATATATGACTGCCTCACACATTTCTGTTTTTAGAAAAAGAACGAGGACAAAAAGCCTGCCCAGGTGTGTGCCTTGGCCGGCTTGCTGTATTTATTACGCTTAGCCACGGCTGCGGTCCTCTCTTTCCCTGCTACTCTCATCCTGGGATCTCTCAAGGAAACTATAAAAGAAGGAAGGGTCATCATCACGTCACCGTGTAGCGCATGAACACACGTGGTGCCAAGTGTGGAAATGTTCAGTTCGGCTGACATTGAGTTGAATGGGATCAGCCGTCTCCTCGTTTAAACAGGTCATTACCTCGGATGTCAGAATCATCTGCAATTAGTTGCATTGTTAACTAGCTAACGTTTGATATATTAGTTGGTGTATATTACCTCAGATATCTTGTATATTTTTTATTTTAATACAGGCACGCATACATTTCACACTGATCATGGCGATTCTCTAACCGTGACATTAGCCAACGTTAACACAATGTTCTGTAACACTTTATAATAACACTCAGTTATAAGACCTTTATAAGGTATTTGTAGATAATGAACTAATCATGAACAAATCATTTATATACATTCGTAAATTATTATTAAATCATTTATAACTATATTTGTATAACATTTACAAATTAGTTCTACATTATTTATAACTCATTATCAACATTGTTTGTACTTGATTTGTTCATCATTAAATAATGTTGTTTAATGTGTAGTAACACATTTGTAGATGCTTTGAAAAATGGATATGAAAAAACTACTATACTGTACCTCCATTTATTTGTTCATGTTCAACAAATGATTTGTTAAGACATTCATAAAACATCTATAAATCATTTGCAGATGCTATTGTGTGCCCTAATCTGAAGTGAAGCCTATTCATCATTAACAAATGTCTAATACAGTTAATTATTTGTTTACTTTTTCATGTTACAAATGTTGTAGACAGCTTTCGGATACACTCTTATTTGTGACATCAAACAGTGACAGAATTAGGACTATAGATAAATGCAATTTTATTAACATATAAAATACATGTGCATGACATATAGTGTAACTTGGGGGGGCACTAGGACCCAGGAGTACCCTGGCCAGGTATTGAAGAGTATCTATAGGAAGTCTCACGCGAGTGAGACAAGTTTCAAGTTTCTTTAATAGTTGTCATACAGAAGTACAGAATACTTTCATACAAAATGCTTCTTACTGTTACGCTCCAGAGACTGTGCTAGACAAGATAGTATCAAATAACATAGTATAGCATGTAATTTAGAAGTAGAAAAGTAGAGTAGGCGGTTAGGTGGCCGAGCGGAGATTGCGTTCGTCACCAGCCCCGGAGCTGAGCTGGATTTGCCTGTTCGAATCCAGCTCACAGCTCCGGGGTTGTCACCAGCTTGGCTGGCCGTCTGCACTGATACAATTGGCTGTATCAGAGGGTGGGAGAAGCTGGCGGGGTGGGTCCGGGTCGTTGTAAACAGCGACTCCTACAGTTCGGTCGGGGCGCCTGCTAAGCGCGGATTGGACGTGAGGGGGATAGTGTGGTCCTCCCACACGCTACGCCCTCTCAATGAGAATCCGCGCTGCCAGGTGAAAAGAAGCGGTGATTGGCTGGACGTGTGTCGGAGGAAGCACGTGGTAGCCTCCACTCTCCCAGATGATCTGACTGTGGGGGGTAAGTGCGCAGCGATCAGGAAGGGACTGGGAATTGGCATACGACTAACATTGGGATGGGAGAAAATCGGAGGAAAATGGAGGAAAAAAAAAAAAAAAAAAAAAAAAAAAAAAGTAGAAAAGTAGAAAATGAGGTCACAGTGTTCAGTATAGACATATGTACAATGTTCGATGCAGAATAGACGTAACTGAGTTACCATATAATATACAATACTATGCAGTGTACTAATGTACAGTACTATATAGTGCAAAGCAGAAATGGGATGAGGTACAATTTAGGTACAATTTACAGTAAGGTGTACGAGTTGTAGTGCAATCCTTCATCAATAAATATAAAGTGTGGGGAGTGGGTGCTACAGTGTGTTTGTTTAAAGTGAGTGTGTGCTATAAAGTGTGTGGGGTGGGTGCTACAGTGTGTTTGTTTAAAGTGAGTGTGTGCGTGTGGATGTGTGTGCTATGTGCGTTTGATGGTTGTTGTTGTGTAGTGTTCATTGTTCGTTTAGCAGCCTGATGGCCTGGGGATAGAAGCTTCTTCTGAGTCTTTCTGTGCAGACTTGACGTCACGTGTATTGCCGTCTGTTTCAATGGAAGCACGATACATTAGCAGAACCAAGTTATTCCTGCTGCGCCTGCCCCATGCTTTTAATAAGGTATAGCAGGTTAAACACCTTTTTTGTTGGTAAATCTATTCCATCATTTCCGACCTACAAACAACTCTTATATGTTGTGTAGACGTACTTGATGTGGTGCGCGCTAACGTTACATTTGTTCCTAATGTGTGCTCAGTGCTCAGTATATTGCGGTATGTGATGATGACACGACACACAAGAGTAATAATTATTTGTATTTTCAGGCTGTATCGGCGCCTATACAGCCTGAAAATACAAATAATTATTACCCTTATGTGTCGTGTCATCATCACATACCGCAATATACTGAGCACACATTAGGAACAAACACATAATTCAAATGTAGCGCCCACCACATCAAGTACGTCTACACAACATATAAGAGTTGTAGGTCGGAAATGATGGAATAGATTTACCAACAAAAAAGGTGTTTAACCTGCTCATACCTTATTAAAAGCATGGCGCAGCACGAATAACTTGGTTCTGCTAATGTATCGTGCTTCCATTCAAACAGACGGCAACAAACATGAAGTCAAGTCTCACTCGTGTGAGACTTCCGTCTACACCCTGGCCAGGGTACTCCTGGGTCCTAGTGCCCCCCCCAGTTACACTATATGTCATGCACATGTATTTTATATGTTAATAAAATTGCATTTATCTATAGTCCTAATTCTGTCACTGTTTGATGTCACAAAGAAGGGTGTATCCGAAAGCTGTCTACAACATTTGTAACAGGTAGTGATGCCAGTAACTAGTTACTGTAATCTGATTACTTTTTTCAGTAAATAGTAATCTAACTTGTTACTTTTTACAAGTCAGTAATCTGATTACAGTAACTTTTCCAAGTGGCTGTGAGTTACTATTTAGTTACTATCTCATAATGCTGATGATAAGAGAGCCAGGGGTACAGTCAGCTAGACCGGAGTATGGCCTGATGGCGTCTCATGATGACCTGTCTGAGCAGCCAATCATGATTTATGACATTATGCACTTTCAATAAAGCATTATTTAAAAAAAGAAAACTGTTGTCATTCTTGTGGCAGCAGCAGGGGGAACGACGACGACTTTGTAACCTAGTTACTTTCAAAGTAACTAAGTTACTTTGATAATCAAGTAATCAGTAAAGTAACTAGATTACTTTTTAAAGGAGTAATCAGTAATCAGATTATTTTTACACGTAATCTGTGGCATCACTGTAACAGGTGATGAAAAAGTAAACAAATAATTAACTATTAGACATTTGTTAATGATGAATAGGCTTCACTTCAGATTAGGGCACACAATAGCTTCTGCAAATGATTTATAGATGTTTTATGAATGTCTTAACAAATCATTTGTTGAACATGAACAAATAAATGGATATACAGTATAGTCGTTTTTTCATATCCATTTTTCAAAGCATCTACAAATGTGTTACTACACATTAAACAACATTATTTAATGATGAACAAATCAAGTACAAACAATGTTGATAATGAGTTATAAATAATGTAGAACTAATTTGTAAATGTTATACAAATATAGTTATAAATGATTTAATAATAATTTATGAATGTATATAAATGATTCGTTCATGATTAGTTCATTATCTACAAATACCTTATGAAGGTATTATAACTGAGTGTTATTATAAAGTGTTACCCAATGTTCACACTGATCATGCTTCGCACTCAGCAAAAGAAAAAGTATGGAACAAGATCTTGCAAAACCAGTGGCTATGAAAAGTATTGATTGGCTTTATTGGCACTATTTCTCTATAAAAGGTTATTAACAAAGCCTTGTACTCCCAGCCTCCTCCTCGATGGATGACTGCTTGCTTGGGCAGTCAAGGACATTTATTTCATTGTGTTTGAATATCAGCATTGATTGATTCTCAACACTTGTTTATAGAGAGACATGGTATGAATGCAATGGATTGACTGCCGGCTAGGGGTGTAACAATGCATGATCGATGCATCACAATGCATCGATCCTAAGGTCGAAACGCATCGCATCGAATCGAATCGTGGTCAAATGAAGAGATTTCATGATGCATTGAATCGTTGCCTGAAGAATCGTAATCGAATCGATGTGGGGTCAAATATCTACACCCCTATTATTGACCTACTGTATAGCCCATGCATACTGAGTGAATCAGTTCACATTTGTGTATAAATTTTTTTTGGGGGAATTAACTGATCGAAAATTTATCAAATCGCATCGAATCGAATCATGGTCAAATGAAGAGATTTCATGATGCATTGAATCGTTGCCTGAAGAATCGTAATTGAAATGAATCGTTGTGGGGTAAAATATTTACACCCCTACTGCCGGCACTTAACCCTTTCACTCCCACACTACCAAAAGGTTAACCCTTTCAGTGCGACAATACAGAAGGTTAACCGTCTGTAGTGTGGTAGTGAAAGGGTTAACCTTCTGTAGTGTGGGAGTGAAAAGGATACACAGCAATTGAAGGAAACTGCCACCAAGCCTCTTCAACTCATTCAGAACGCAGCGGTCCGCCTGATCTCAAACCTACCGAAGTCGGCCCATGTCACCCCACTTCTTAGGGACCTGCACTGGCTCCCCATTGCTGCACGAATCCGCTTCAAGGCCCTCGACCTGGCATACCGTGCCGCAAAGGGAACCGCTCCCGCCTACCTCCAGTCAATGGTCTCTAACTACACACCCTCAAGACCCCTACGCTCTGCATCTTCTGGCCGCCTCAGACCTACTCCTATCCGAGCTCCGGGAGGGTCATCAAAGAGAAATCGCCTATTCTCAGTCCTTGCCCCACAATGGTGGAATGAACTACCCACCCCAGTTAGGACAGCTGAAACACGTCCAATCTTTCGCCGTCGACTAAAGACGCACTTCTTCAACCATTATCTGAAATAAAAAAATTAAAAATCTAACCCTAACTAACCTTACTGTCATGCACTTGTCCTAATAAACTAACCTACACTGTAGGATGAACATTGTTACTCAGCTGATAGAGTTGTGCCCTTCCTGATGACTTGTCGTACAGAACTTGTAAGTCGCTTTGGATAAAAGCGTCAGCTAAATGACTAAATGTAAATGTAAATGAGTACAGTAGACCTACCAAACAAGAGGTCCAGTAGACCTACCAAACAAGAGGTCCAGCAGGCCTACCAAACAAGAGGTCCAGTAGATCTACCAAACAAGAGGTCCAGTAGACCTACCAAACAAGAGGTCCAGTAGACCTACCAAACAAGAGGTCCAGTAGATCTACCAAACAAGAGGTCCAGTAGATCTACCAAACAAGAGGTCCAGCAGGCCTACCAAACAAGAGGTCCAGTAGATCTATAACAATCATTCTTGACGTGAGAAAAGATTTTAATGTTGTTCGTATAACGTCCTGGGTTATATGGCTTAGAAATGGGGCAGGTTACCGGGAATACATGCGTTACCCATATAGAGAGAGAGAGAGAGAGAGAGAGAGAGAGAGAGAGAGAGAGAGAGAGAGAGAGAGAGAGAGAGAGAGAGAGAGAGAGAGAGATGCAATGGCACTAAATGCATTTAGTCTCACCCTTTCAATTGTCCCTTGGAGTGCAATTTCATATTTTCTTTTCTTTTCGATAAACTAGCATAAAATGGCCTCAAGATGTCCGACTGAAGACAAATCTCCACAGTGCACACAAGATAGATTTCAGTTGTCTTCAGTCAACGACACCATTGGTAGGTTGCAAATAGGGCTACACTGTAAAAAAAATTCACAGGAAATTCACTGTATTATTTTACAGATTACCTTTGTTTTTCTACTTTAAAGGATTTTGGGAAATTTGCTTATTTAACATCTTCCCTGGAGTTAGACAAGAAGATACATACATTTTTTGTCTCTGTGCGTGCATTTAGCTTAGGGAACAGTCGCTCCGTTAGCATACAGTAGCTTAGCTTCATCACTGGAAGTGAGGCGGGGCCGGAGCCTGACGTTCCCTTTCAGTGTATAGTTTGATTGATTGATTGAAAAGTTTATTAACAGATTGCAGAATACACTCCAAATACAACTCCAAAACATTCATGTAAACATGTTGTGACCTGTGTATTCACCACATAGAGAAATAAAAAATAATTGAATTAGACAATTACGTTTTATAAGCAAATATACTCAGACATTTTTTTTGCCCGACCACTCCTCTCTGTGATTTCAACGTAAAGTTAGTTTAGGTTCGTGTTAATGTTAGATAATGTACAAAATAAACGTTTTCCGCTGCTATAAACGTCGCACTTTTATTTTGAAAACCCCAGAAAGGAAGTCATTATATATGCTTTACCATCCTGATCTGTGTTAGCTCCGGTTAGCTCAGAGCGTCCGGTATAACAATACCAGCCATTGGATTACTGTTTTCTAAATTGGGGAAGCTTTTAATCGTCAAGGTAAGAGGATTTTAAGTCATGGTATCCATAAACTTCAATCGGTTCGGATCCTTTGAATGAATGAGAATGTCAACAATCACGACGACACGTTGAAATCACTGGCTGCGCTCAGAGAGGAGTGGTTGGGCAAAGAATTGTTCAGAGTATATTTGCTTATAAAACGTAATTGTCTAATTCAGTTATTTTTTATTTCTCCACGTGGTGAATACACAGGTCACAACATGATTACATGAACGTTTTGGAGTTGTATTTGGAGTGTATTCTGCAATCTGTTAATAAACTTTTCAATCAATCAATCAAACTATACACTGAAAGGGAACGTCAGGCTCCGGCCCGCCTCACTTCCAGTGATGAAGCTAAGCTATGCTAACAGAGCGACTGTTCCCTAAGCTAAATGCACGCACAGAGACAAAAAAGGTATGTATCTTCTTGTCTAACTCCAGGGAAGATGTTAAATACGCTCATTTCCCAAAATGTTGGAGTTTTCCTTTAAGTGTAAATACCATAAAAATACAGTAAATTACCTTTTATCAAAATATTAACCATTAAATAAAGGTTGTAATCTGTAAATGTATTTGATTTTACTGTAATTTGACAGTAAGTATTTGGAAACCATTGATGCCAGACATTTACCATTTTCTTGCAGCTTTTTTTCTTACAGTGTAGTGTTCCCTTTACAGTAAGCGGTACAGATGTTTCCCTCCTTCTGACTGACACTGCCCCCAACAATAACAACCCACCCATTCCTCTTCTTTAATAAAGAGGTGGCCTCTTATCAAAGAAATCAATGCGTGCATTGGACTAGAAAGGCCCTGGTGGATGGAAATCGTGCAACCAGGAGATTGTTTTGTGTGATTAACAATTAACTGTAGACTCACTCCTTTTAAGAGGAGTGATGGAGATGGAGGGGGCAAATCAGGGATGGAGAGAGGGGGGGCAAATCGGAAGAAAAAAAATAGAGAGAGAGAGAGAGAGAGAGAGAGAGAGAGAGAGAGAGAGAGAGAGAGAGAGAGAGAGAGAGAGAGAGAGAGAGAGAGAGAGAGAGAGGGAGGAGAGAGGGGGGAGGTAGGTATGGAGTGAAACATTAAGACAGATAATAGAGAAATACAGAAACAGTATGATAAGAATTTAAGGCGAGAGAGAAAAAGGAGGGGTGGGAGTGGAGTGGGTGTGAGAGAGAGACAGAAGAAAATGAGAGAAAGAGAGAGGGAGAGAGAGAGCATAGCCGAGGGACACAGGAAACAGTCAACTCATGCAATAGACGGATTACAGACTTGTCAGTTCTGTTCTAATGAAGCCAGAAAGCAAGCAAGCACACATACACACATAACACACACATAACACACACACACACGCAGGTTACCACGACTCCAGTCTTAATTAACCATACACCAATGAGTCCCTATAGCTTGAGTGAGGAGTTAGTGAACCATTATGAACAAAAACAAGGAGACAGACTGTAGAGAGACAGTCTGATGGTTCATTTAATAACATCTTGCTCAGTGTTTTACTGTATATCACTCAGTCCTCCTGGTCGATCCCACAGTGCAAGTGATCTAAAACAACATCTGCCTGTTAGCTAGCATCAGGGTTAACATTAGCTGCCAAGCATTGGGGAGAGTTGACTGTCTAACGTGAGCTAATGATATCAAATATAGAAAAACGCTACCAAGCATTGGAAATAAGATTAGCTAATGTTAGTAGCTAGGGCTGACCTCGACTATAGTCGAATAGTCGACTAATCGATCGAAAGGAGCCGTATCCAATCCAATCCAATCCACTTTATTTATAAAGCACATTTAAAACAACAAAGTTGACCAAAGTGCTGTACAAGTCCATAAGATAAAACATAAAACATAAAAACAAATTGAATAAAAGCACACAATACAAACAGTACAATGTGTCACATAAAAAGGCCAGTCTCTCAAAAACGGTTTAAAAACCAAAAGCCAGAGCAAATAAATGTGTTTTGAGCCGTGATTTAAACACCTGCAGAGTGGGGGCCTGCCTAACATGCAGTGGCAGCTCATTCCAGAGCTTTGGGGCTGCCACTGCAAAAGCACGGTCCCCCTAAGCTTCAGCCTGGAGTTTGGAACGGCCAAGAGGAGCTGGTCAGAGGACCTGAGGGACCTTGGGGGAACATAGGGTTCCAGCAGGTCCGAGAGGTAACCCGGTGCCAAGCCGTTCAAACATTTAAAAGCAAACAGTAAAACCTTAAAATCAATCCTAAAACGCTCAGGAAGCCAGTGGAGGGCAGCCAGCACAGGGGAAATGTGCTCCTGCTTTCGTGTTCCCGTCAGCAGACGGGCAGCGCCGTAGTCGACTGCCAACCTCTTAGTCGAATGCAATCAAATAAAATAAAAAGTATAGTCGAATGCAATAAAAGAAAAAAAAAGAAAAAGTATAATATTATTATTATTATTATATGTTTCATTCTTTCCAAAAGCAAAGAGGCCTAGAAGCGTGACTAACGCAAATGGCACACATACCAGCGACGTTAACTGCCTAAGACGGGCAGAGAGGCACTGAAAGAGGATTTCACCCGTCTAATGAACACACTAGACAAATATCAAGATGTATCCAAAATTCAAGTGAAGGGTGTTCCACTAGTGTTTAGAATGTCAAGCTGGATGAAAGTAGTAGCTATAGCCAGGGACCTCGAGGGGTGACTTTTGCTGGCTTTAGCGTTCTGCTTTTTAAGCTACTGTAGCGTGGAGATAGTGGGATCATGGAACTAGACAACCTAAAACCCGTTTCACCTTTTGTGGTCGGTGCGGTCCACCCGGCCATATTGCGCAATTGCAGCCTGAGCAACTGGGCCTGGGCACCTCCAAGGTGTTGTAACAACTAACAACGCACACAGTGACTTTTCTCACACGCTCCGTCCTCATTGAGAACAACTTTAGACTCGCAATATGTGAACTCTGTCAAGGTGGATTTCATGTTTCTAATCTGATATAATCCAATCTAATATTATCTAATCTAATTTAATTCAATGTAAACGAATAAGAACTTCTAATGTTATAGTCTGGTTTACCTGTACATACTATTCAATTAATCCTTATCGCCGCTAAGAGAAATTTGCTTTATGCACAAGATGAGCATAAACATGGAAACACAAGACATAAATCACCAATTAAATTAAAACATCAGTCCACACGGAGATTGCGTTCGTCACCAACCCCGGAGACGCTAGGATTCGCCTGTTCGAATCCAGCTCACAGCTCCGGGGTTGTCACCAGCTTGGCTGGCCGTTCACACTAATACAATTGGCAGTATTAGAGGGTGGGAGAAGCTGGCGGGGTGGGTCCGGGTCGTTGTAAACAGCGACTCCTACAGTTCGGTCGGGGCGCCTGCTAAGCGCGGATAGGATCTAAGTGGGATAGTGGGATCCTTCCACACGCTACGCCCTCTCAGTGAAAGTCCGCACTGCCAGGTGAAAAGAAGCGGTTGATTGGCTAGACGTGTGTCGGAGGAAGCACGTGATAGCCTCCACTCTCCCAGACCGACTGTGGGGGGTAAGTGCGCAGCGACCAGGAAGGGGATTGGGAATTGGCATAACGACTAACATTGGGATGGGAGAAAATCGGAGGAAAAAGGAGGGGGGAAAAGATCAATAGAAAAAAAAAACATCAGTCCACAACAGTAACAACAATGACACAAAAGATAATATTATTAGTGGTTAAAGGGGGAACTACGCCCAATTTCAGAATTCATACATATCATTAATAAGGTCTAGGACAGTCCAGAAATATTAGTGAACATGAATAACTCTCACAAATCCAAAAACGAGCTAAAATTTAAACGTGTGATGTCATCAGGTATCAAGTCTGGAGCTGCTGCTCCAAGACAACACATTGGGGAAAGATTTTATAGATAACACTGAAGAGTATCAAGGATGGGTACACTATATCATACATTTTCTTTATATAAAAAAAGAAATAATAAAGAATAAAACAAACATTATGTGTGTCAACAAAATCACTCTCCAATTCATTGTCAATGGAGCAGCTCCAGACTTTATATATATATTAAAATTCTTAATTTTTTTTATTATTATACATTTTAGGCTTTTTTTCTGTATTTTTCACCCATCCCAATTTAGTCGGTATGCCAATTCCCTTCCTGGTCGTTGCGCGCATTGCCCCACTGTCGGCCTGGAAGGGTGTAGAACTACCACATGCCTCCTCCGATACATGTGTAGTCGCCAGCCTTTTTTTTTTCACCTGACAGCGAGGAGTTTCACTGGGAGAACGTAACACGTGCGGAGGTTCACGCTATTTCCCCCAGATCCCCTCCCTGCTGAACAGGCGCCCCGACCGACCAATAGGAGTAGCACTTTACAACGACCAGGACACATACCCCGCCGGCTTCCCACCCGCTAACACTACCAATTGTGTTAGTATAGGGACGACTGACCAAGCCGGAGGTACCGCTGACAGCTGGATTAGATCCCAGAGTCTCTGCGGTGGTAGGCGAGTGCTTAGTCCACTGCGCTACCCAGCCGCAGCAGCTCCAGACTTTATACTTGATGACATCACAAGTTTGAGTCTTGCTTCTCTGGTGTCTGGCTTTGGGAGAGAGAGCAGCTCGTGTTCACACATATTGACCTTTACTTCAATGTTCAATACTTGACCTTTCACGCCATGGAAAAAAGCACGTTGTAACTCTGAATGAGGGTGGAGTTCCCCGTTAATGCGCGGCAGCATAAGCTACAGCACAGCGGCTCGGGGAATGAACGATGCCATGTCTTTCTTAGTTTGTATCCTGTGTTTGGTGCCTCCATACTGAAGGTGTTCTCTGAGAACCACGGCTTGAACGAGTCAGCTGTGGCGGTTGAACCACATGCAGCATCCAGCTTGTTCTGGTTCTCTCTCTCTCTCTCTCTCTCTCTCTCTCTCTCTCTCTCTCTCTCTCTCTCTCTCTCTCTCCTCTCTCTCTCTCTCTCTCTCTCTCTCTCCCTATCCGACTCTCTCACTCCCCACTTGTCTCTGTCCTCTCTCTCTCTTTATCTCCCTCTCTCTCTCTCTCCCTATCCGACTCCCTCACACTCCCCACTTGTCTCTGTCCTCTCTCTTTATCTCCCTCTCTCTCTTTCCCTCTCTCTCTCTCTTTTTTTTTTCTCTCTCTCTCTCTCTCTCTCTCTCTCTCTCTCTCTCTCTCTCTCTCTCTCTCTCTCTCTCTCTCTCTCTCTCTCTCTCTCTCTCTCTCTCTCTCTCTCTCCCTATCCGACTCCCTCACTCCCCACTTGTCTCTGTCCTCTCTCTCTCTCTCTCTTTATCTCTCTCTCTCTCTCTCTCTCTCTCTCTCTCTCTCTCTCTCTCTCTCTCTCTCTCTCTCTCTCTCTCTCTCTCTCTCTCTCTCTCTCTCCACGTTATCTCTCTCTCTCTCTGTGTGTAGTGTGATAGCCCTTTGATGTAGAATCAAGCTACTTTGGACGCAGCAGAACTTTTGTAATTCATACAACTGTTTATAATCCAAATTGAATAGGAACATGGCATTTCTTCCCCCCTGTTCCCTCCAGATATATATATATCCAGTTCGGATAGAGCTACATGACTAAAGAAACACTGCAGGCCTCATGGCTCCCAAAGCTCCCCATGATAGAATGCCCAACAAGCTTTCTGTTGCCATGCAACAATTCAATCCCCAGACAGTGGAGCAGAATTTTGGCAGAACATTTCTTAGCAACTAAACGCAGACCCAGGAAACAAAATACCAAATCACTGGTGTCTTATGAATGGTTTTTGGTTGCCAGATGCATCATAATGACTCTCCCCCCTCTTACCCTCCAGGTCGCCCCCTGCTACTGGAGCTGCTCAACTGCCCTCTGTGTGCCTGCAGCCTGGAGATGCTCGAGAAGAACTGGAGACCTGGAGGGGTGCAGGGAGAGGCTGACGGAGTGCACGACTTCCCCCAGGTCAGGAGGGCATGACGTGGATAGTGGAGATAGGGATCATGGTGGTGGTGGAAGAATCTCTGCCCAAAGAGAAGTCAACTTAGCGCCTCTACCTACATTCGTATTTTCGCTTAAAGGGAACTATCTTATAAATGGCCTTTTTCAGTGTTTAGCATTGTTTCCTAGTTATGTGGACTTATATTAATATGATCTATGTCTCTAATTATCATATTGGCGCATTCTTCCAATTCTCCTCTCACAATATTCACCCTCACTGAACTGAGTCATCTGAAAATTTTATGATTTGTGATGTCAGAAAGACACCGCTGCATGATAATGTTCAGGCGAGTCAGTAACTTACCATTGTGGTTGGAGCCCAGCCTCAAAACGGCTTAGGATCTTGAGGTAGAAAAATGCTGTTTTTGAGGACTTGATTAGAAATACAAAACAATGAATTAAAAAAATATATAAAATTACAGAGGTGTTCCATAAACTCACAGGAATTGTGTAAAAGTGCCCAATAGTGAAAGAAATTGTAAAATAGTTCCCCTTTAAGATATAAGATAAGATATTATTTTATTGATCCCCTTGGGGGAAATTCAGGCATCATAGTAGCATGGGGGAGGGGGGTGGGAGGTACAGGTATGGACATGGTAATAGTAGAATATATAAATAC
>NC_140178.1:93929092-93974092 GCF_963971535.1 Notolepis coatsorum | reverse complement strand
GAAAAATGACTACGTGATGACTGGATTACACTAAAATGCCTTTTTCTCGTATTTTTTCTGGAATTACTCAAAAGCACCCAAACCATACTCTATTCAAAACGGTATAAAACAGAAATGTACGGATGAAAAAACTATCTGTTTCGGGCATGTTGACTGGAAGCAACTCACTGACAGTCGACGATGTTATTAGACCCATAGATATAATATAAGATATATTTTAAGCACTCGCAAATGTCGCAGTCTAAAACTATATCCATTGAAGAAAGACCTGGTGATGGAGGGGGATCAGCGCCCCCTGCTACTGGCGGTCAATGTGTTAATGTAAATGCACATTGTGTATAAATAAAATAAATAAAAATAAAAAATTACACAAAGAGCTTCTCGAAGGAATTACTTCATATATTTTTATGGCCAGGTGGTCCCAGTGGGAATATAACCCCTAACCCTGGCAGATTGAGCTACACAGGACCACGCGCTGGTCCCTCCTTTACTCTGGTCATACAGGCTACGTATGTGTGTGTGCTGATTGCTAATAGTATGTATGGCAGCATTGATTATAGTGATTATGTTGATTACTGTATGTTTATGCAGTGGTGACTCAGTGCAGTCAAGGGTTAATGCAAGCGTAGCATCCATCCATCTCTTTCTCTAGGGGGAGGCTAATGCACTCAGGGGCCATTGTATTTAGTACGCCCCTTTAGTTTATCAGTGTCAAGGACACGAGTCGTGCATTCTTTGATGCCACTCTGCACAACACTTCATGGTGTGTTGTTATTTGGGGGCCAGCTTGCGTGATTCTTGACCTCTCCCATCGGCGAGCCGTTTGTACCCACAGGCCTGCGGCCCAAGTGGATGTTTCTAACTGTACTACACGTCACTGTGCAAGAAAAGGCCTGGGCCCTCATTTATCAAGTTTTCTTAGAAAACCTACGCACAGGTCCTACGCACAGTTGTCTTGATAAATATCACCTTGCTCCTAAGCTGGAGCTTGTGCACTGTTTTAAGTATTTGCGTACCAGAACCGCCCCGATTAACCATATACGTTAATGGAACACCCCCATGAAATGTGGAAAAGTGGACTAAGCCGAGGGAAGCGTGTTGTACACGGTGATGTCGGATATTATATCTATTAACTTCCTAAAGCTGCCTGGACACCGCAAACACTAATATAGACCATTAACCACTGTTTTGCCGTTGCCCGTTGGTGTCATTAATGCATGCTGGAATAAGAATGCCTTTCTTCATTTATTTTTAATATTAATAATTATTATAATACAATAAAAGACAGCTCCGTCTTTTAATACACATATATTGTACAGTAACGTCAAATAAATACGTACAGTCCCCGCTGAAATAAAGGTTCTGCACGCACATACCAGCAGTGATCTACAGCATAAAAGATAGCCACTTTATAATACTATTCTGAGTAGATAATTCATCTGTATCGCAACAGAGTCACGGATCTGGTCGGGGCAGGTAGCATTATGTCGGGAAAATCTTTATGAAATAAACAAATGTGAATTAAAGAATTTAAAAACAAAGTTTAGCATATTAAATCGTTTTATAAGCTTTCTGAGTAGATAATTCATCTGTATCGCAACAGAGTCACGGATCTGGTCGGGGCAGGTAGCATTATGTCGGGAAAATCTTTATGAAATAAACAAATGTGAATTAAAGAATTTAAAACGAAGTTTAGCATATTAAATCGTTTTATAAGCTTATAGCTTTTTTTGTGCTGATTTGAGAAGGGTCCAGCTGCAGAGCCGGAGAGCAACTCTCAGGGCCAAGATAGCACTTATACTATTTTGAGAGAGACAGCAGAGAGACATACAGCAGAGAGACAGACAGACAGACAGACAGACACTGTTCCACAGTGTGTGTGTGTGTGTGTGTGTGTGTGTGTGTGTGTGTGTGTGTGTGTGTGTGTGTGTGTGTGTGTGTGTGTGTGTGTGTGTGTGCATGCGTGTGTGTGACTACTAGTCTAATAGTAGAGACTCAGCCCCCCCCCCCCTCTGGACCACCTCCTAGTAGAGACTTCTCTAGGAAGAAGACGAAGATGAGGATTAAGGCGAGACACTGCAGGTGAATAGGCAAATATACTTTTTTTGTTGATTTTGAGATTTTGTTATATTTTGCTTCCTAAACATGTCTTCTATGAAACTAGTGACAATAAAACGTCAATAACACACATTTAGTTGTTTATTTTACTTCATTTTGCCTTATTGCATCCATACATGTCCACATATTTAATGGGGAAGTGCCTCATTTGCATATATAAACATACATTTCAGAAAACTTGTCTCTACTAGGAGGTGGTCCAGAGGGGGGGGGGGCTCTACTGGGAGGTGGTCCAGAGGGGGGGGGGGTCTCTACTAGGAGACTAGTGGTCACACACACACACACACACACACACACACACACACACACACACACACACACACACACACACACACACACACACACACACACACACACACACACACACACACACTGTGGAACAGTGTCTATCTGTCTGTCTGTCTGTCTGTCTCTCTGCTGTCTGTCTCTCCGGCTCTGCAGCTGGACCTTCTCAAAAAGAACGGAAAAGCTTTTAAGCTTATAGCTCCAATTTGGGTCCCAAATTGCGGTACAAATGAAGGAGGTGTCTCGGGTAGTGGACTCTAGTTAATATTATGTTCTCTCTGCAATTAGACTGCCCCTCATTCATTCATTCATCCCTATCTGATGCTATCTCTGAAAACAGTTCCTGCGAGCGCAGTCAGTGCACCCGATAACGCTATATATATAAACCTGCATTCATTCGGAGAGAAAGACCTATTCCACATGCTATTTAGGGTTTGACAATAATTACACTAATATCGCTATTTCACAATGAACTATAATGAATTACGGGGGTCATACAGAACACGTCAGTCAAGCTTATTTCCGCGTTGAAACTAATGCATGCAACTGATCTATGCCGTCCATCTGCAGTCCCCATATTATACCACAGGGCGTCAGCTAAGCATGCTCTGGGCTGTGCGCAGACATACGCACAAAGTCAAGTTCATGTTCAAATTGATAAATCCCACACTTTGTTTAGAAATGGTCGTACTCACGGGTTAAGCACATATCCGTGCGTACGTCACGTTGATAAATGAGGGCCCTGGTCTGTTTTTTCTTTTTTTTTAATAATGGCATTTCTGCACCTCGTTCTGCGATCAAAATAAAACAAAAAAAATCATTCATCTCTAGCAATGACATTTAAAACAAAATGCAAACTAAAACAAAAAAAGAGAGAACATAACTACATGTTCGAGAAGGAGTAGGAAGAAGTATACACTTAACTTAATCCTACCCCTTTTCCACTACTCAAAATGTATGTAATTCCTTATTCATTTAAAACCTTACAAAACAAATATATATATATACAAATATATGCAAAACATTTAAAAAAAAAAGTTAAACATGAAAAAGAAATATATATATTTAAACACTCAAAAACTCAATCGCGGGTCACTGAATTCCTCAGTGTTTTTGTACCTACTTTAAGATTGCAAACCTTGTCCGCATGACTCGGGCTGTAGCGAGTTGGAGAACCATTCCATTTCAGCGAGGTTGGGCAGATGTGTTCTGGACAAGTTGTCTATGGATGGAGCTATAGCACTGATGCTATGGAGGAGTGAGCTGCAGAGTAGAAGAAGAGTCCGGCTGCCAGGTACCAACGCCAGTTTTAATGCCAGTGATGTGGTCGAGGTTAGGTTTTCGTTTGAAACTACTTTTAGTCAGGGGAGTGCCATTGTTTCTCCATAGACCCCCGTCATACCTTTTTAGCGCAGCAGCTTGTGCAGCCAGGTAGGGGGCAACATAGTCACGTGACTCAGGTGGTATTGCTGATTGGCTCGAACACGGCATGTTTGTATACAGCGAATAGGTCTATACCCAGCCATCCTACTGCTGGGTATAGACCTCCTCCTTCTCAGCAGTGTACCTTCCTCCAGATCAGTTTCATTAACCTGCAATTATATGTATGTATGTATGTGTGTGTATGTGTGCGGGGGGGGGGGGGTCGTGAATAGGGAAGGATACCTCCCTCCTTGACTACCCTACACACCAAGAAGAATAAGTCTTTATTTGTCATGCAGATGAACACGCACATGCAAGATGGGTGACACACAGGGACACACACGCACATGCATTGGGTCGCTGATGAAATGCCTCTCTGCCCAAGGGCAGCTGGGGGCAGACATGGACCGCGCCCCGGGGGCCAATCCAAGTGCTCCTGTCTGCCTTCGTCGGGTACCTGACAGTGTTAGCGATCTGTTCTGCATGTTCTGCATGCAACAGTGAGTGTATACATGTTTGAACCAACCTACACACCAACAGTGTATACAAGTTTTAACTAACCTACACACCAACAGTGTATATCGATGGCTGAAACGCAAAACCTCCTATCTGCACATTTCTGATTTTCTGATTTCACTTTGGATGATGAGAAACCTCCTATCTGCCCCTATTCAAGCCATAAGATATTTTTGCAAAAGCCAAAAGCAGTGTATTGTATTGGGTATCCTTATTAATAAAATAGCATTCTGCAAGAAAGCAACAGTTTTTTTTTGTTTCGTCAAAAAAGTGACATTTTTAGATAGGAGGTTTTGCATTTCAGCCATCGATATACTGTATGTTTGAACTAACCTACAAACCAACAACGTATAAATATTTTAACTATCCTACACACAAGTGTCTATCCTTGGGATTGATTGCTCAAGTGCCTATCCTTGAGATAGGTTACCCATTCGACCTGTACAAGTAATACGTGCCTTCTTGGACAAACTCCTCAAGTATCAGCCTTTGACCAGTATTTTATTAAACCTCTGCTGTAACAGGCAGAGATAATTCTTTTGTAAATTCAAATAAAACATTTTAAATGTTGAGTAATTAAGAAATACATCCATTCAGTCATAGGAGCACTGTGAAGTTTCGGAGGAGGGGGATTTGTTTGCAGAGCAAAAGTACAAAGTACTGTAATTCTTGTGTTATCATGAATGAAATAAAAAATTGTAGGCTCGGTGAACCAAACATAAGTCTAGAATATGTTTGTTAACAAAATTGCAGGCAGGCCCTGCCTTTGTAAACGACAGCAGTGAAATAGCCATTTTCTTCTAGCTTCAAACTGTGTTCCAGGGACCCAGTGTTCCTCTGAGGACAGTTTGTTTATTCAGTTACAGTAAGAAAATATAATTATTCACTTCTCTGACAAACCACCATGTTCTTCCTCATGATAATCCATAATAGGATGGTCAGAGCCATATAGAGTCAGATCAATCTTTTGACACAGGGGATTTTAATCTTTAGTTAATAGACGGTTTCACCTTGACAATTATTCTACAAGGACCCATGTTTATTTCCTGTTTGCCGTCAACGCAATGGTTGCTATAAAGCAGTGTTAATTTTGGCAGCTATTTTCATTTTAGTTTTAGTCTTAGTCATGTGTCAAGTGCTCCTTTTTCGTTTTCATCATATTTAGTCGTCTTCATTTATTTGTCTCGTTTAGTCAGGTTTAGTCAACTAAATGTCTGAGCAGTTTTTGTCTCAATTTTGTCTTTTTTGTTTTAGTCTAGATTTTGTTGACGAAAACGGATGACATTTTTGTCTATTTTTAGTTAATGTACAAAAAATAAATATATATATATATTATATAAATTATAAAACTTTTTTATTTTTTTATAGCTACTGTTTTATATATAAAAAAATTTGTAATAACTAGAAAGTAATGGTATTTATTCAACAACAGGTGATTGTATAGATTAGTATTAGTATCATTAAAAGTTCTATGCTCAACTATGCTTCACCCACGGAAAGGTTGTTGGCACATTGGTTCCACACGGACATTATATGTTGTTGCACTTGCTTCCAGAAGGCTCCGTTTAGGTCAGCTAGTAGCAGAGGCTCTGTTGTGATTTTTAATGCACAATAAATATTCAACATTCTCTTTTGAGACTCCGCCTCAGACTCTTATCATTTGGCACTAAAAGCTAAACATTGTCACCGGTATGGCTGTCCGCAACATGTCATTAATTGTGTGCGAGAGGTCGATCAGTTAGCCACATTAGCGTGAGCTAGGTTAGCCACTAGCTAACGCGAGCTAGATGGAAATACAAACAATGTAACGTTACTGGTGAAAAAGTGATTTACCTTGGAATACTCCTTTGCCAACTTGCTGTACTTTGCTTGCAGGTCTGCAGCTGGATTATGAATAGTCCCAACTTTAGCCACGGTAACTGTTGTAGCCAATTTAATGATTTTCTGCCGTTACGTTATTGTATGAAGGCACCGTGTCACCATGAAAGTGTTGACCAATTAGCTGGCAGTGGGCACAGGAGGCGGGGCTCAGATGTGCTCAGGTGCAGTCTATATGTATGTGTTCACAGGTGTGCAGCGGGAGGGAATTGGGTAATTATCACAGGGAAGCCACACTGTCTTTTTACCGTGCTCGTTTGTTTTGTTTTCAGTTATATTGAGTCACTTTTTGGGTTTATTTTGTAGCAATTATCCTGTGTTTAAAGTCCAGTTTAAACACAGAGTTTACAGTATGCTTATATTTGTCCACGTTGTGCAAGTAAGAATAAAAACTCTCAAAAGTACTCAAGGAGAAGACATCATTTTATTATCAACAAGCATCACGGGTTGGAAAGAGCTTCACCCAATATTCCCTCACTGGCATCTTTTCTTGTTAGGTTGCCCTTACAGTAACGTTAAGCTAAAACTAGCTTTTCAAATAGCTCCAGCTAATGCTAATAACAGAGCTCCCCGTCACACTGCTCTGTCGGGACGATGGCATTAAGAAAAGTTATAATTATTTAGTCTCGTCTTGTTTTAGTCAACAATATCAACATACATGAAGAGAAATTTCGTCCTGGTTTTTGTAAATTACATTTTTGTGTCCTCAGTCGTGGTCTACGATATTTAATAAACTATTTAGTCTCGTTAGCGTTACATGGTCTTCAATAACATGACGTCACGTCTCGTTGTCGTCATGAAAAAAACCTCTTTGTCACCATTTTAGTTGACAAAATTAACACTGGTTGACAGGAAATACACTTGGGTCCAAACCGTTCCCTAGCAACAGAATTCCGTCTATAACTCATCCATGCGCGTGACACTGTGAAGAGCAGTTAGGGAGGGATGGGATGTTTGAGTATGAATATTATCTGACTCAGGAGCCCTTGCTGGTTATCTGTGAGGCTGCATGCTGTGGTGTTTATGGGCATGCCGGTGCTGTGTAGTATGGCGCCCTCTGTCTGTCACTGTGAACTTCATCATCTTTATCTTAAATCCAATAATATGGCATCGACAGATACTGGGCCTACGTGGTTTCTAAAACTCTGTGTCAGAACTAAAAAGCATTGCAGACCTAATATTTGTGGGAAAGAGGAGCAATATCACGAGTCGTGGCACCAGGGAAAGATAATAAGTCTCTCATTTGAGCTCTGGGCAGAAAAGGCATACTAACTCTAATCCTTATTAGATATGGATCTACAGTATGTGTTCACAGTGTGCAGGTAACTGCCAAGTAACAGATAAGTACAAATAATTAGTGACTCATCAGTCCAGGGTTGTTATTTCTTTGAAGTCCGAAATTAATGATAATTAGTGGTGAGAATTAAGGCTCATAATGAATTAAGAATTAAGGCTCTTTTGAACAGATTTAATTGTCCTTGTTTTTATTTTTGTTTTACTTTATCAGTGCAGAAGGCACCAGTCAGTGCTACATCGGTAGGATTCGTAGGCTACAGTATTGAATCGATTAAAAGGGCACTTTGCCAATTTTTTACTTTAATCCTGTAGTTCCGCTGTGAGGAGGACATGTGAGGAGGATATGTGACACTATTTCGTCAACCGTTTCTTCAACTTCCCTCCAGTTGGTTCTACTGCAGTTGAAAATAGTTGAGGACATAGTGTCTTTAGTTTGCTAGAGGTCTGCTCTCCTCTCTGCGACGTCACCCGGTGACATTTCTCTGGGTACCGATGCGGCTGAGCCCTCGAGACCTGTAACACATTAGTAAATTACATGTCAGATTATCACCTGTCCTTCTCACAACAGAATGATGGGATTAAGGTTGAAATCGGTGAAGTGCCCCTTTAATGGCACAAATACAATAAATAAAACATATATAAAATACTTTACTGGTCTAATTTGAATTAAATAAATTTTTAAGGGCTCCTTCATTAGTATTTCGATTTTCCCTACAAAGACACGTTACAGGACAGGTCAGGAAACGAGTGAGTTTTGCTCAAGGGCTCACTTTCCTGCCCAGATCTTTCCTGCCGGCCCGGGGGATCAAACCAGCGACCTTCCAGTTACAAGCCTGCTTCTCAAACCTTCAGGCCACGGCTAATGATGATGATGATGATGGTGGTGGTGATGATGATGATGATGATGATGATGATGATGATGATGATGATGATGATGGTAGTCAAGAGGACCTCTTATCTTAGGTCTTATCCTCTTAACAGGCACTCAGAAAAGTGGCAATTTTTTTACTTGAACTTGAGGACTGCATACTTTTTTTGCAAAGCTTAGCTTTATACTTTAAACTTATAGCACATGCATGAGTCTGGTCTCTTTTGAAAGATAACATTCTGAAGTTACTAATGCAAAAAAGGAAAATCACTTGTACTGCTAATGAAATAGAGTAACAGAGGTCTGAACTTGAGTTAAACTTGAACTTCTTGTGTACTCTTTCTGTATTCTGTATACATCTTTCTGTATTCCAGCATAGAGGTATGAGCTGGAAAACACTGTGGTTCCATAGCCTGAAGTCTTATGTAGTACAGGTAAACATTTTATAAAATTCCATTCAGAAATGGGTCTTTTTGAGGGCGGCTGGGTAGCGCAGTGGAGAATGCACTCGTCTACCACCGCAGAGACTCTGGGATCGAATCCAGCTGTCAGCGGTACCTCCGGCTTGGTCAGTCGTCCCTACTAACACAATTGGCAGTGTTAGCGGGTGGGAAGCCAGCGGGGTGTGTGTCCTGGTCGTTGTAAACTGCGGTTCCTACTGGTCGGTCGGGGCGCCTGTCCAGCAGGGAGGGGATCGGGGGGAAATAGCGTGAACCTCCGCACGCATTACATTCCCCCAGTGAGAGTCCTCGCCATCGGCGTATTTAGACCACTATCACTAGGGCACGTGCCCTAGTGATCATAATTTGTACCCCAGTGATTACATAATAATTCTTTTTTTTTTTACTTCGCTTTGAAATATTATAGTGAAATATTTTGCACTGTTTTTGATTTATCTTGTTGAAATCCTCCAACAGGCTCTTTTTTGTAGGTTGAATGGTTTGCACACCCCTATGACAGAGGCTGAGCATACATGGTACATCCCACCAGCTGACTGAGTCAGCTGGCAGCGCAGTTGAGCCAGGTAAACAGTAAACACACACACAGTGCTCGACGAGGCACCACGTTTTCAAATGGACATCAGAAAGTGCTTCGCCAAAGCGTTGCAGAGTAAAAATGAGAGAGGTAAGAGTTATAAGGCTGTCAAGAAAGCCTGCATGAATTTGAAGAATCTCCCATCCCTTAAGTTTAACCACAACGTTACCGGAGGAATTAGCTGCTAGAATAGGCACCGACTATATCTGGTAAGCACGTTGTCGTATGGTCGTAACGTGCGTGCATACCAGATATAGGCTAGCCTAGCTAGGACCTTTATACAGTAATAGCCTATCTATCTGCCTATGCCAGTAATTTTTATATTCTGCAGTTGTCTTTTGGAACAGTCTGCCCAGTGACTTGAAAATCGTCAATGCTGTTAGATTCAACTAAGTCCAGCCTGAAGACTGAATGAATGAATGAATGAATGAATGAATGAATGAATGAATGAATGAATGAATGAAAACTGTATTTAACAGATTGCAGAATGGATACAATACAGTACGGCTCAATACACACAATTGTTAAGGGGATGCAGACCAGAGAAAGACGTTTGTCTTGTTTACATCAGGGTCCCCCATTTTCAATTCATAGTGACATTTATGACATAGGGACATACATGACATTATAGGTATTTTAGTACTGTTACATTTGTGACATATACGATATGCAAATACACAGTACTGTTACCCATAGATCCTGACAGAGTATATGATGGGCAAGGCTCAAAAGGGACTATAATTAACCTAGACACTCAGCAAAAAGGCACCCTTGCATGTTTATGAGTCTGTTATGTATAAATAGTAAATGGTATATGTGATGTGTTGTGATGTGATGTCATGTCTGTATGATGCATGTCTAAGCATGTCATTCCTATCTATATATCTTTTTAAATATATATATATATATATATATATATATATATAACATTATTTTCATGTTGCTCCAGACAAAGTGCAAAGTGCAAGAGGTGTTCAATGCAAGTAAAGCACTTTAAACTTTAAGTATGACTAAATGCTTTCTTGACTATATATATAGTAACTGTTCCAAAATGCATAGATTTCTATGTATTTTAGGGGTTTGGTGGGCTAGCTCTTTTTAATATAAATGTCAGATTGTTTTATTTATTTCATAGATTTCTATGCATTTCAGGAGTTTGGGGGGCTGGCTCCCCAAAATAATTAAATAACATAACCCTAACCTAACCCTAAAACCGAAATAAAGTTAAAAAAAATAGTTACAAAATCCACCCATTTTCGCCCACAAACCGGCCAAAACCGGCCAAATTTTTTTCGCGCCCGCACTACGCGCGTCCGCTACAGATATTTTGGTGCCCTTCTGTGCCCTAGTGAGGTGCTGGGTCTAGATACGCCCCTGGTCCTCGCTGTCAGGTGAAAAGAAGCGGCTGGCTGTTGACAGAGTCTGGCTATGGGGCGACAATAATATGTTCATGAGACATGGTTTCTCCCTTCAGCCTTTAATCAGCGTGGTTTATTATTTACATTGGCACACAGCAGCACATGAGTTCTCCTCTCCGTGAAAGGTAGGTGGGAAGAGATAGAGGGGGAGAAGACATCTCCTTAAATACCCTCTACCTGGCGGTAGCATTAGCGGCTCCGCCTATAGCGCTCTCTAGTGGAAACAGTTATGCATAGTTAGACAGTTACTAGCAATCATATATAACCTCTAACTTTAACACTGGCTGACTCCACATGTATCGGAGGAGGCATGTGGTAGTTCTACACCCTCCCTAGGCCGACAGTGCGCGCAACGACCAGGAAGGGAATTGGCATAACAACTAAATTGGGATGGGAGCAAAATACAGAAAAAGTGAGAAAAATAATTATATATATATATAGAAAAAAGAAGAAATGGGTCTTTGAGAGACGTCCGAGTAAAACCGACGAAAAAAAAAGAAAGCTTTCCAAAATCCATTTCCTCCACGGCTGTGCACTCCGAAGTCTGAATCACTTCTGGTTTTCGCTCATCAACTTTCACCTAGTTCCCTTATTCGCAAACCCCCACGTTGGGGTATCGTTGGAAACGTACACTCGTTGGCTACAACGCTGACCAATCATTTTCGCCATCAGCGTCTGGAGCCCGGGGTGGTCATCTGACGCGCGGCACGTAAAAAGACGCTCGCTTGACATATCGTCATGTAACTCGAGAACCGAGGCACATTATATTATATGTTCGGTGAAAAATGCAGCCCGAGCCACTAGACCAGGGGTGGCCAACCAGTCAGAGATTAAGAGCCACAAAAATTACTGTGGTACTACAAAGAGCCACACCATATACCAGCGTTTCTCAACCTTTTTTTTCAGTCACGGCACCCTTCATGTGTTTATAGGTCTCACCCTCTGGCCTCATTTGGGCCTCACAGGGTTAAAAGTACCCTGTGAGACCCACGGTTGCAAAATTACAAAATCATGTTTAGCCATTTAAAAAAAAAAGTCTGTAAATGTTTATTTAAAAATGTTTAAGCACATGTATAGTCAATTGGTCCTGTTGTTCAGTCTCACAATGCTATTTGATAGTAAATGTGTTTATATGTCCCACCCTCTGAAGTTGCTAATGTCTTTTTGATTTGGACCTCACAGGGTTAACCTCTTATGCCCGAAATATACAGTAAAAGTGTATATTTTCAACATTACGTTTGTTTACCAATGATTTTAACTGTTATTAGTGAAATATAAGATTATAGAAATCTCAGGGCATTGAGTCTGAAACCGGCGCATATTGACAGGAGGAAGTGGAGCAGCCAAAAGTGAGTGTAGTCTTTTGAAGGAAGAGACTCTGGGCTTTCGAATTTCGAAAAACGACCCTACCCAGCTCACGCCAGCCCCTGTCAATCATCTGACTTCTGGATTTACTTTTTTATTTCTCTTATTTTTTGGGATTATCTCCCACAAACCTGAACGTTATTGCCATAAAACAGAACGCAGTTAGTTTCTCCAGGGCTCTACAGTGCGACCATATTGCTCGCATATGCCCCTAAAAATATGTGTGTGCGAACCTCAAAAATAAATTACGCGCACGGTGTGCGAACTGCTGATGACAGCCTAAGTCGTACTTTTATTTCTCCGCTGAGAATCGTAAAAAAAAAAACGACAAGTCCCACATTGCACTCAAGCCAACGGTCCAATCACAGTAGAGTGAAGTGACTGGTTTCATGGGAAATAAAGCAAATGACCAATCGGAAGCTCTCATTTTGCTTGTTTACTTCCTGAAACTCCGCCATTGCGATCAGGGCTCTCGTTTTCCGAGACACTAACTTATTATAGTCTCTCTCTTACCAATAGCAATAGATTTTAGAACACCTAGATTTATCGATAGCAATAGTAATATAACGTTAATGCAACAAAACGAATGCCTTGCTTTGTTAATCATAACGTTGATGCAGTAGCCGCAGCGTATGTCGGTGTGTTGGCTGTAACGGACATGACAGTAACATAACGTGTACACATTAAAATTGCGATAATCTATTCTAACATTTTCAAATCGATGCAGTTGAATTTCCCCCTTAGGATCGATGCATTGTTACACCCCTACACCAAAGTCACTGGCCCACTGTGTATCTGTGTGTATATAATAACTTGGCTAGCGTTATCAACAGCAGAGATGGGCAATAGGTCCAGCTGCAGCGCCGGACGGCCGGAGTGCAAGCGGTGTGATGTAATTGGCAGACTCGACTGTCAATCAATGGTCTACCTGACACGCAAACTCATAAACAATGTTTCTGTACTGGAGGTGTACAGTATTTCAATAGGCAACCCTGAAAGGATTATTTTTCTAGAAGAGCAACACAGCCAAAACATAAGCATTGTATGCATAAAAGGGGCAAAAGTGACTGAACCTTTTGTAGCAGTAGTTTGATTTGATAGTTTATTTGATAGGGACAGCACATGTTAATGAACATCAAGTACAAAATACAAAATGTAAACATGCAGGGTTGTAGTAAGAGCTAATTTAAACACATGCATGCATGCACAGTACAAATATAAATGTATTTTTGAAAAAAAAAATCTCTGTTACTTGAAATATTTTCACTGTGCTCCTAAATATTTTTGGGTGCTCCTAAATTTCTTTGTGTGCTCCTAAATTTTTTATTTAGGAGCACATGTGCTCCTTGGGAAAAAGGTTAGCATAGAGCCCTGTTCTCTACCTTTCTGTGAACGTCTAGCAAAAACGGTGTTGCAATATGATGAAAAATGGTGGAGAAATTTACATTATAAAAAAGATGGCAGAATTCAGTACTGTATCTATAAAACCTGTTTAATCATCTTCTCTTTATTCATTTGCTTAGATTTTTTCAGGTCTGGTCAATTTTAGCATGGTGTTATTCACAGTCAAAGATACAAAATATTTTTTAAATATAATTGATATTCTCCTTTGGTTCATTACAATTTACTCAAGCCTAGTAACAGACACACTATTTCTGACACTGGGAATACATTCCCTGAGATCCATAGATGTCCCTAGATTCAGATACCAAGAACATGCAAATGGACCATTTAAAAAAAATCTGTAAATGTTTATTCTACGCCCTTATGGAACGAGTGACATACAAAGACAAAAATTATTAAAAAAAAAAGTTTTTATTTTTTTTATGGATGGAAGGACACATTGACGGGCAAAGAGCCACATGCGGCTCACGAGCCGCGGGTTGGCCACCCCTGCACTAGACCCTGGTTTTAATCCTCTCAAGGATCAGCGACTGCACTGTGAGCTAAGTGGAGTAGATCAAGAGTGATGGATGTACTTGGCTGGATTCGTCCTAATTGATTGGGCCTGACTGCAGCTCTGAGCTTGATTGATAATGTCTCAGCTCAGTGGGTTTTACAGAAAGGGGGTTAATGGACTGACTGGACACGAATTGTGTGGTGTGCAAACGGGCTGGACCAGCTGCTGGAGAAGTAGAGTGTAGCATAAATTAGCAGGAAATGGAACTTGATGCTGATGTTACCAAAATGTCCCAAAAAAGGAAAACTGAGGTCAGTCAATCTGACTCTAAAGCAAAAAAAGAGTGCCAATCTGAGCAGCAGGTAGACAGTGACAGTGGAGACTCTGACCTCAGTGATGAGGCGGAGTCTCTGCCTCCCACTCAGTCTCAGGCTGACAGGAGGGATGGTTATTCTTTAACTAGAATAAAAAGTTTTCTACAGGAAACTAAAGGCTCATGGGCAGTTAAGGTGGAACGCTTTTTTCCTGACGTAAAGTTATTTGTTGAGTCCGCTAAGTGGTTAATAAGACGCAATGGCACGAATGAAGAAGGTTTCTCTGATCAGGCGATTTATCGTTTAAAGAAACTTGTTCAAAGGTCAAGATCAAAAATCTTCAATGATGGTTAAGTTATCTGGTCTCCTTTTAATATTTTATGTCCTACAATTTGGATATTTTCTTATGGCAGAATTTAAAGTAGGTACCCTAAATTTAAATGGTGCAAGAGATGATGCAAAGAGGGCATCACTTTATCAACTAATGGACTTAAAGCATATTGATGTGATGATTGTCCAAGAGACACACAGCACTGAGTATAATACAGTGGCTTGGAAAAGAGAATGGAAAGGAGAAATAGTTTTAAACCATAACACCAGTACTAGTGGTGGAGTGGGGATTTTATTTTCCAGACCATTTTTGCCACAGTCATGTGAGATTGAGGAGGTTGTAAAGGGACGTCTTTTAAAAGTAAGAATATTATATGAGAAGGTGAAAATGGTATTTATTGTTGTTTATGCCCCAAATGTTGGTTTGGAAAGAATGTGTTTTTTAGATTATTTGGCTGATGTTATTAAGGGTTGTGATAATGAAGAGTTTTTATTTCTGGGAGGGGATTTTAACTGTACTGTTAACCCCGTTTTAGATAGGAACCATCAAGAGCCTCACTCTGCATCTCGTAGTCGTCTCTCTAGGGCAGGGGTGGCCAACCCGCGGCTCGCGAGCCGCATGCGGCTCTTTGCCCGTCAATGTGCGGCTCTTCCATCCATAAAAAAATAAAAAAAAAATAAAAAAAAATATATTTTTTTTTTTTTTTTTTACTTTTTTTTTTTTTTTTTTACTTTTTTTTTTTTTATGTCACTCATTCCATAAGGACGTAGAATAAACATTTACAATTTTTTTTTAAATGGTCCATTTGCATGTTCTTGGTATCTGAATCTAGGGACATATATGGATCAGTGTCAGAAATAGTGTGTCTGTTACTAGGCTTGAGTCAATTGTAATGAACCAAAGGAGAATATCAATTCTATTTAAAAAAAAAATTATCTTTGACTGTAAATAACACCATGCTAAAATTGACCAGACCTGAAAAATCTAAGCAAATGAATAAAGGGAAGATGAATAAACAGAAGGTTTTGTAGATACAGTACTGAATTCTGCCATCTTTTTTATAATGTAAATTTCTCCACCATTTTCATCATATTGCAACACCGTTTTTTGCAAGACGTTCACAGAAAGGTAGAGAAACTAACTGCGTTCTGTTTTATGGCAATAACGTTCAGGTTTGTGGGAGATAATCCCAAAAAATAAGAGAAATTAAAAAGTTAATCCAGAAGTCAGATGATTGACAGGGGCTGGTGTGAGCTGGGTAGGGTAGTTTTTCGAAATTTGAAAGCCCTGAGTCTCTTCTTTCAAAAGACTACACTCACTTTTGGCTGTGCCACTTCCTCCTGTCAATATGCGCCGGTTTCCGACTCAATGCCCTGAGATTTCTATAATCTTATATTTCACTAATAACAGTTAAAATAATTGGTAAACAAACATAATGCTGAAAATATACACTTTTACTGTATATCTCGGGCTTAAGAGGTTAACCCTGTGAGGCCCAAATTAAAAAGAAATTAGCAACTTCAGAGGCCAGAGGGTGGGACATATAAACACATTTACTATCAAATAGCATTGTGAGGCTGAACAACAGGACCAATTGACTATACATGTGCTTAAAGGGGAACTATCTTATAAATGGCTTTTTTCAGTGTTTACCATTGTTTCTTAGCTATGTGGACTTATATTAATAGGATATATGTCTCTAATTCTCATATTGGCGAATTCTTCCAATTCTCCTCTCACAATATTCACCCTCACTGAACTGAGTCATCTGAAAATGTGCATATCTGTGATGTTAGAGATTTCTCAGCTGCATAATAATGTGGCAGTTGATGTGGCAGTTGGCACCAGGCCACACAGTGGTTGGAGCCCAGCCTCAAAACGGCTTAAGATCTTGAGGTAGAAAAATGCGGTTTTTAGTACTTGATTAGAAATACAAAACAATGCATTTTTTTGGAAAAAAACCTAGGTGTTCCATAGACTCACAGGAATTGTGTAAAAGTGCCCAAATAGTGAAAGAAATAGTAAAATAGTTCCCCTTTAAAAAATTTTAAATAAACATTATTTTTTTAAATGGCTAAAAGTGATTTTGTAATTTTGCAACCGTGGGTCTCACAGGGTACTTTTAACCCTGTGAGGCCCAAATAAAAAAGACATTAGCAACTTCAGAGGCCAGAGGGTGAGACCTATAAACACATGAAGGGTGCCGTGACTGAAAAAAAGGTTGAGAAACGCTGGTATATGGTGTGGCTCTTTGTGGTACCACAGTAATTTTTTTTTGGCTCTTAGTCTCTGACTGGTTGGCCACCCCTGCTCTAGGGTGATTGAGACGTATGAGCTGTGTGATGTGTGGAGACCAGGGCTTGACGTTGACACCTGCCCACCTGCCCAATGTGGGTAGAATTCGTCATTGGCGGGTAGATGCGTCATTCTACCCGCCCAATTGGGCGGGTGGTTTTTTTTTCTATGAAAAAAAACATTGTAGTCTACAAAAGGCATCTGGAATAATGAAGTCAATCCAGCTCATACTATATAATACTACAACTCCCACAGGACTGGGTGCGCACAGTGTGCTCATTCATTGGCCCATCCACTTCGCCCGGCCCCTATCGCGCGCGTCGTGTTGCTTTGTCTGACACTTTCCGGGCAGGTCAAAGATCACCACACTGGGCCATGTTGTGGAATTGACAGGAGCAAACATGGACAATGCTGCTTCTCTTGCTTCACGCTTGGAGGTGAAATCCATCAGGACGGTCAGCTTGATGCTGGGAAAATGGAAGCAGGGGCTCAGTGAGATAGAACGTCGCATGTTGACAGAGTTTAAAAACGGGTCTCTTCGTCCTAGTGATGAGGATCTGTTTCCTACGTTTAAGCTGCAGCCTGATTAAAAAAATTGCACAGGGCCTCTTTTAGCAATGGGAGATGTTTCTGGTGTGTTTTTTTGATGTGGTTGATGGAAAATGTTTGTACAGACTGTTAGTCAAGGTTCTCCACAAGGAGAAGCTCAACGGGAGAGGTGACACTCCCTGGAGAGCGCACCTTGGTCTCAGTGATGAGGTGAAACCAGAGTGGCGAGCACTGTACAAACCACCATTATTCAAAAGAATTGGCGATCTGCAGTGGAGGGTTTTACATGGCATAGTGGCTGTCCACTGTTTTCTGGACTGTTCCAGGCTGCTGCCTCTACTAGGGTTACTAGAGAGACTTTTTAAGTCCGGTGAAGAGGTGTTCTCGAAAGAGAGGTACATTTTGGGTTTTAAATACTGTAGAAAGGAAAAAAGCAAGTGTCATCTTTTTTATTTCATTTTAGGGAGAGCAAAGATGGCTGTGTATCTCTGTAGGAGGAATAAGATAGAACAGATCTTGGATCATGATGCTGTATGTCTGTTCAGAAAAACTATCAAAGCTAGACTGAGCATAGATTTTAATTATTATATATAGCATTGAACAACCTAGATCAGTTCACTGATATATGGGCACATATAGGAGTGTTGTGCTCTGTAATGGTAGATGAGTTGGTGTTGGCAACTGAGCTGATTTGAGTTTTTTCTTTGTTCTGGTTGTTTTTTGTTGTTGTTGGTGGTGTTGTTTTCTTTTGGTGTTTTTTTGTTGTTGTTGTTGTGCTTTTAATAATTGATTGTCAAATTGTTTGTAGGTGCTCTTGAAAGAAGGACAAGTGTTATGTACAGTTGACTGTGTAATGCTTTTTGTTGTAATGCTGGAATGATTTATAAATAAAGTGTCGTTAAATCTCTCTCTCTCTCTCTCTCTCTCTCTCTCTCTCTCTCTCTCCTCTCTCTCTCTCTCTCTCTAGCCCAGGAAGCTGACAGATGTTCTGGAGATCAGTAACATTGTGTTCACCAGTATGTTTGTCCTGGAGATGGTCTTCAAGCTGCTGGCCTCCGGGGTATTCGGCAACGTCAAGAACCCCGGCTACATCCGGAACCCCTACAACATCTTCGACAGCATCATCGTCATCATCAGGTAATCAGCCATCTGTGATGTTTTTTACCAGATCATTGTTGGTTATAATATAACCATGATGTATTCACATACATTCTTGAAGAGTTTGATCTGTAGATGGAAAATATTTGGAACACATAAAGCAGAATGTAATTTAGCTTTTTAGAAATTAGCAAAGGTGTTCCACAAGGGTACATTTTAGTACCAGTTTTATTCTATATTTTTATAAATGATCTAGGGGAAAAAATATATTTTTATGCTAGATGGATCTTAAATTAGCCCTAAATGCAAAGAAAACAAAATTCATGACATTCACAAAGGCTCGGTTACAGCCAGTAGATCATGATCATATTTTTATGTTAAAGCAGCCATAGAAAAGGTATCATCATCAAGTGTCTTGGGTTGTGGCTGGATGAAAAATCTTCTTTTAAGGTGCAAATTGTGGTGTAAAATATAGCCGAAGCTAATAACTTACTCAGTCCAAAGTAGGGCTGTCCCCGACTAAGGATTTGGATAGTCGACTATGATTGGCCGAAATGAGCTATTAGTCGACTATGAAAAAAAATTAAATTTAAAAAAAGATAAGTATAATAATAAAAAAAAAAATTATTTATCATTCCATTTGGGCTGTGGGGGTGCTTAATGTCTGAAGGAGTCGACGGAAGGCTTCTTGTCCTCTGCAAAAGCATGCAATTGGTCCACTGATGGATACATCTTGATATTTGTCTAGTCTAGTGTGTTCATTAGATGGGTGAAATCCTCTTTCAGTGCCTCTGTGCCTGTTTTCTTAGGCAGTTAGCCTCTGGTATGCGTGCCATTAGCGTTAGCCACGCTTCTAGGCCTCTTTTCTTTTGGAAAGAATGATACTTTTTTTTTTTATTAATTTTTTTTTTAAATAAATATAATTATATATATTTTTTTACTAAGAGGTTGGCAGTCGACTACGGCTCCTTTCGATCGATTAGTCCAGGGGTTCCCAAACTTTTCAGGCCGCGACCCCCAAATAACGGTGTCAGAGAGCCGTGACCCCCACTATTATAGGAGGTTAAAAAAAGTATTAAAAAAAAATGTATATATTTTTTTCTTTTATAAATGGAATTGTATGGTTGAAACATGCAAACGTTCAAACGCACACACACTTATAAGCATTGGAGGCTTTTAACCAGGGCCGGACTGGGGAAATCATTCAGGCCAGGAAATATAGTGCAAAATATAGCCCCAGTCAGGCCACTTTTTAACACTTTCTCCACCGGAAACAACTTACGACGTGTTTCAAGTTCATGCGAATTCTGGCAGATCATGGCGTACGACATTATTCTGATCATATTTCATATTTTCGCAATGGTATTCATATTTCACTCACGGAGCATTGTCTGATGCTGTGTGAGCCGGCACAACTCTGCAACGCTTCAATACTGCCACCTGGTGGCTGATCGGCGAGTTGCCAAACTGGATATGCCCGTTGGAGCTCGGTGCGTCTCCCAAATCCGTCCGGCCACTTGTATATCGTCGCGGGACTCAAGACACACACCGTGGATATGGATCGTTGCCATAACTCAATAATCCACATGATTTGGGAATGTATTAGTATTATACAAACCGGAAATGGATCGCCTCGATCCCCATCACATAACTGGGATCTGTTTGCTCCACTCTCATCGCCCAACAATAAGAGGAGACTGACGTGAGTTTCAGCGTTTTTGTTTATTATTATCCATACAAACTGCTCTGATCTATATATCACCCATACTACATAAATCATTTAACGACGATCACGGAATTATAAACGACCCCCCCCCCCCCTCCGTTCACCCGTGCATGATCAGTCATAATGTTTAGGACCATGTACAGTTGAAATTTTTAATATAGCGTGGATCGGTATCAAACGGCATTTGATCATCTAATATATGCATTTATGCCTATATCTCACGTTCTAGGAAATACTGCAGAAAACGATAAAAATCATATTTATATTCTTTATAGACGGTATTTTCATATGAATGAAAAAGTAAAACGTTTCTACATCCTGAACGATAGATAATCGATGTTGAATGGGCCATAGTAATGTCAATTTAGCAATACAATTTAAAAAGTTATAGCCCTGCAAAGAAGGTAAACATCTCCATAGACTTACAGTGCTGGCAGTGATCAAACATTGATGGATATAAGCGTGGCAGAGAAAGTGTTAAGCAGGGGGTCTGGGGGTCCCCCACCAGGAAATTTTTTGTTACAAAGACTTAATTTCCTGCATTCTGGTGCAGGCATTTTTAAATTTGTACCCTTTAAATGCCAGTGTTTGTGATGGCATCACAAATTATTGTTAAAAAACAGGCTAGCATAATGTATGATTAGCAACAACACACATTTTTATGGATTTTCAGTTTTTTTGTAATTGAAAAAAAATACAATCTTTTATTCAACTTCAGCCCTGATCATAACACCACATATTCATTTTATAATTCTAACCCTTTAAATGCCAGTGTGTGTGATGGCATATATTTGCAATATATCAAATGCAAAGTAGATTTTTCTGGGGGGGATTATTACAGGCTAGCATGTGTCAATGATTAGCATTGCGGCTCCCTTTGTGTGTGTGTGTGTGTGTGTGTGTGTGTGTGTGTGTGTGTGTGTGTGTGTGTGTGTGTGTGTGTGTGTGTGTGTGTGTGTGTGTGTGTGTGTGTGTGTGTGTGTGTGTGTGTGTGTGTGTGTGTGAGAGCAAGAGAGAGAGAGAGAGAGAGAGAGATAAGATAAGATAAGATAAGATAAGATATTCCTTTATTGATCCCCTTGGGGAAATTCAGGCATCATAGCAGCATGGGGGGGAGGGGGGAGGGGTACAGGTAGTAAAACAACACAGTATACAGGTAGTAAAAGACAACACAGGCAGTGTAAACAATTTGATCAATATGGTCAATATAATTTACTATCTGACTAGCTGAGGAATATTCACATTATTCACATTATTCACAGTGTCACATAAGGTGCAGTATGCATGAGGTAGTGTTATAGTTTACTATCTACTGAGTATACATTAATCAAAGTACCAGGGTAGTCTACTTTGTCCCCCTTGGGTTCCTATAAGTCCCAGGTCAATGTCTGGTAGCAGTCGCTGTCGCTGCCCCCTGTTGTGGGGCCTGGAGGCTGCTAGTCGCTGCCCACTGTTGTGGAGCCTGATGGCCGCTGGTATGAAGGACTGTCCGAGGCGGTTAGTTGAGTGTCGGGGGGGGATGAGTCTGTGGCTGAACGAGCTTCTCATCTTGACTAGCTCGTCGTAGAGGGGGTGGTAGGGGTTCTCCATGATGGCATCCAGCTTCCTTATCATCCCCCTCTCTACCATCACCTCAAGTCTAGGTAGCTCGACTCCCACCACGGAGCTAGCCTTCCTCACCAGCTTGTTGAGCTTGTTGGTGTCCCTTGAGTTGATGTAGCCTCCCCAGCATGCCACAGCATAGAAGAGGATGCTGGCCACAACAGACTGGTAAAAAGACTGCAGCAGCTTGTTGCACACATTGAAGGACCTGAGTCTCCTCAGGAAGAACAGCCTGCTCTGTCCCTTCCTGTAGAGGGCCTCTGTGTTGTCCGACCAGTCCAGTTTATTGTTCAGGTGTACCCCAAGGAACTTGTATGAGTCCACCATCTCCACATCCACCCCTCGGATGGAGATGGGAATCGGGGGGGGGCCTCTTCTTGCCCCTCCGGAAGTCCACCACCAGCTCCTTGGTCTTACTGGTGTTGAGTTGGAGGTGGTTGCTGTCGCTCCACCCCACGAAGCTCTCCACCAGGGCTCTGTACTCCTCCTCATCATCGTCGGTGATGTAGCTTACGATGGAGGAGTCGTCTGAGAACTTCTGCAGGTGGCACCCGGTGGAGTTGCGGCAGAAGTCTGAGGTGTAGAGGGTGAAGAGGAAGGGTGACAGCACAGTTCCCTGGGGGGCGCCGGTGTTGCTCACCAGTACGTCAGACTGACTGTCCTTTAGTCTGACGTACTGTGGCCTCTCAGTGAGGTAGTCCTTGATCCAGGCCACCAAGCCGTGCTCCAGCTGCATCGCAGAGAGCTTCTCCGCTAGCAGTGACGGCTGGATGGTGTTGAAGGCGCTGGAGAAATCAAAGAACATAATCCTCACTGAGCTGCGCGGCTTCTCCAGGTGCGTGTACGCTCTGTGGAGCATGTAGATGATGGCATCCTCCACCCCGATGTTTGCCTGGTATGCAAACTGCAGGGGGTCGAGGGAGTCACGCACCAGGGGCTTGAGGTGTTGCAGGACCAGTCTCTCAAACGTCTTCATGACGTGTGACGTCAGAGTGACTGGCCTGTAGTCGTTGGGGGTGCTGGGACGTCCCTTCTTGGGCACCGGGACAATGCAGGAGGTCTTCCAGAGCTGGGGCACCCTCTCCAGCCTCAGGGAGAGGTTGAAAAGATGTTGGAGCGGTGCTGCCAGCTGCTCTGCACATACCTTGAGCACCCTGGGATTGGTGTTGTCCGGTCTCCAACTTGTGTGAGTTGCAGTGATCTCCTGGTTGTTCCCCACCTAGGTTATCTAACTATTGCGCTGGTGCAACTAGAAACACTGGCCTGGCCTGCTTCTAAGTTCAGTGGCCTGACTGCATAATTAAAAAAAAAAAAAAAAAATCTTTTTTTTAATCATCTGGCGACCTCCCCGCGGCGGCTCGCGACCCACCTGGGGGTCGCGACCCCGACTTTGGGAACCCCTGGATTAGTCGACTATTCGACTAATAGGGGTCAGCCCTAGTCCAAAGATACCTGGTTAATACGATGTATTAACTCAATCAAAGTATCAATACAAAATAGTGAGAGTTCGGCTAGATGACTCTCAACAAAGTGTTTAGCTAGGACACCAGGGAAGAGAGACCCCCCCCACCAGATCTTGGAACATCTTTATACAAAAATGGAAGGGGTGGGGGCCACAGGAATACACGAACATAGGGGTGTGACATCTTTGGGGACATAATAGAAAGGTGGGGAAGGGGGGTGGGAAGGAAAGATGGGTAGAGGGAGATCATCAAAGGGAGGGGGGAAGTGGGTCTTATCTCCCACAACATTAAAAAATATAATTTTGATGCTAGAATCTGTGCAGAACAGTGTATCCGTGTCTGTGTTTGTGTCCAGTGTGTGGGAGATCATCGGCCAGGCGGACGGTGGGCTGTCGGTTCTGCGTACGTTCCGTCTGCTGCGGGTTCTAAAGCTAGTACGGTTCCTGCCGGCTCTGAGGAGACAGCTGGTGGTGCTGATGAAGACCATGGACAATGTGGCCACCTTCTGCATGCTGCTGATGCTCTTCATCTTCACATTCAGGTACACACACGCGCGCACACACGCGCACACACACACACGCACACACTTACAATCATAAACACATTGGCTAAAACACACTTGCACCCAAAATGATTATCCAATTTTCCAATTCGAAGGATATTAAGCTACTGGTAGCTAAGAGGTAGGGGGGTGGTGGGCAGTGCAGAGCGTGGCTATGTCATTGTGTTCCTGTCATGGATCTTTCATTGAGTTCATGACACCTCCAGCTCAACATCGGTAAGACAAAGGAGATGGTGGTGGACCATCGGTGGAGGAAGAGGAAGCCCCCCAACTCCTATCACCATCCGGGGGGTGGAGGTTGAGATGGTAGAGAATTGTAAATTCTTGGGTGTTCTCATGAACAATAAATTGGACTGGACGGACAACACAGAGGCCCTCTACAGCAGGGGTCGGCAATTAGGTTTGGCCACGGGCCAGATTTTCCCCAAGCCATTGCTTGGCGGGCCAGGATAAAAAACAATGGCTAATTTAATATAGTGAAAAAAGACAAACGTTTTTCTCTGGTCTGCATCCCCTTAACAATTGTGTGTATTGCGCTGTACTGTATTGTACCCATTCTGCAATCTGTTAAATAAAGTTTTCATTCATTCATTCATGTATGAACAGCAGATCAGCTGTTGCAGATCACCGCGGCGCGTGATGAACAGATCAGAAGACAGAATGCATGAAAACATGACTCACCATACCTTGTTTGTTGTTAAGTCCTCCAAAATCCCTGCTAATGTTTGAAACATGTCACATATCCACTCGCCGCCCTCCAATTCCAGATTGGCGTTGAATGCAGCTACTTTATCTGCCAACTTGAACACAGTTGTCATCATTTCCTCGTTGTTGTTGTTGTTGTTGTTGTTGTTTTCGCCACATATTATGCAGAGAGGACGTCGGCTCGGCACGCAAGAATCACCGACCTGTTGCAATAAACCCGTATTTTAAGTATGGCTCCTGTTTATTAAAAGAAGCGTTATATTTCCCCGCTATCCAAAGATGTTTGTTTTGTTTTTTTAACACATTTTGTTACTCGCTCCATCTCGAACGCAGAAGTGAAAGTGCATTAGGGAAATATACACGCGGCCCGGTGGGACTATTCCATTGGTTCTCCCAGTCCACGTGACCATTTCTAGCATTTCAATTGGCTATAGTGACAGACATGCTTTTGATGACTACCGGTAGATAGATACAGCTTCACAATAAAAGACACCTTGGCGTCCCGAGTGAATATTTCCTGTGCGTGAAATAAATATCATATTCTCAAAATAATCTGACGGGCCAGAAATGATTGCTGGCGGGCCAATGTCGGCCCGCGGGCCGCCTATTGCCGATCCCTGCTCTACAGGAAGGGACAGAGCAGACTGTTCTTCCTGAGGGGGCTCAGGTCCTTCAATGATGTTCTACCAGTCTGTCGTGGCTAGTGCCCCTTTCTTTGCTGGTGGTATACTGGGGGGGGGGGGGGGCAACAACAACACAGACAAATTAAACAAACTGGTGAAGAAAGCGAGCTAAGTGCCGCAGACTAGGTGATCTGCTATAACAACCTGAAATAGAAAAAAAAATGCTCTCCTTCACCACTTTCTTAGCTCTATTTTAGCTCTATTTATTCTCTATTTAGTCTTGTATTAATGCTGTTGATGCTGTGATGGACACCTGAATCTCCCTACGGGGATAAAGGTTTTCAATTAAATTCAAATCAAGTGTTCCTTTAGCCAATCATCTAGATGCTCAACAGTGTATCCATGAGATCTACCTGCTCTACTCTCCCAGCGCTGTTTAAAAAGGCATTTTATATTTTAAATAATTGTAAATAATGCAATTCTATTTATTAAGTATAGTCTAGCCAAAACCCTATCAGCTGATTCACAATAAGTTCAGTAGAAGGCTAGAAGCCCAATAGTAACCAAACATTCCTTGAAATGGTCAATAGATTCAGAAATAGTCAGATATGGAATGGAACATATTCTGATTTAAATTGCTTATTTAAATTTTTTAACCAACAAAGGAACATTAGGATAGTGTAAATACACAGTACACACTGATTGCAATTCTCACTGGGACCTACTGTACAAATTTCACACACGTCACACACACATTCCCTTTTGTCCCTCGAATCGTACCGTAGATCGTCGACGTCACTTTAAACTTTAAATGGCGGTCCCCATCAGAGCATTCGGCTAACAACATTCGCTTAGCGAACCTGCCACCACACTTCTATGTGCATAAAGTGTGGTAACAAAATATCACAGCCCCTAAGACTGGGAGCGTTCTAACTCTACTGAGCATGTACCCAACATTATATGAAAAATAAAAAGTCATTACAACGTTTTAGTGCACTTCAAGCGCTAAAGGGATTCATAACTTATAGCAGGGTCAATCTCAGTGTCAGTACTCGTCTGTTTCTTTTCTTTTCATACCTTTTTAAGTGAACGTAGTCTTGTCCTTGTTGTATCCATGTGTAATGTTGATAGTAGTGGGTGTACACAGATGAAAGAGAGCAAGTCTGTGTCTGGGATATAGGTCCCGACTCCCAGGCTATTAGCCTAGCCATCCTCTCAGCCTCTGTCGTCTTAAATCCTATGTTATTTTGGTAGAACTGTTCGGCTGCCGCAGGAGTGTTGAGAGAGTAGCAGATTCCGTTCATGGTTATTGGTATAAGCTGTAGTCACGACTCACGAGAGACCTGGGACGCGGTTTTTAGCCTCACGTATGTTATGTAGCTTGGCTTTTAGCCATAAACGCTGCTGAGTTTAACCCGGAAACGGAAATGGCAAATGCTGAAATAATAACGTGACTTATTCTAAAAGTTATAATTATTTTGTCTCATCTTGTTTTAGTCAACATAAATTAAGAGAGAATTCGTCATGGTTTTTGTAAACTACATTTTTGTGTCCTCAGTTGTGGTCAACGATATTTAATTAATAATTTAGTGACGTTGGTGTCACATGGTGTTCAATAACGTGACGTCACGTCTCGTTGTCGTCACGGGAAAAAGCTTCGTTGACGAAGATCTTTCGTCATCAAATTCGTTGACAAAATTAACACTGCTGGGGATGCACCTGTTTAACAGTGTTTCTCTCTGCTGTCCGCAGTATCCTGGGGATGCACCTGTTTAACAGTGTTTCTCTCTGCTGTCCGCAGTATCCTGGGGATGCACCTGTTTAACAGTGTTTCTCTCTGCTGTCCGCAGTATCCTGGGGATGCACCTGTTTAACAGTGTTTCTCTCTGCTGTCTGCAGTATCCTGGGGATGCACCTGTTTAACAGTGTTTCTCTCTGCTGTCTGCAGTATCCTGGGGATGCACCTGTTTAACAGTGTTCCTCTCTGCTGTCTGCAGTATCCTGGGGATGCACCTGTTTAACAGTGTTTCTCTCTGCTGTCTGCAGTATCCTGGGGATGCACCTGTTTAACAGTGTTTCTCTCTGCTGTCTGCAGTATCCTGGGGATGCACCTGTTTGGCTGTAAGTTCAGCCTGGAGACGCGCTCCGTGGCCCCCCACCATCATGGAGACACCATCTCCGACCGCAAGAACTTTGACTCTCTGCTCTGGGCCATCGTCACCGTCTTCCAGGTAGGACGTTCACCTTCTGGGCCACGGCGGCCATTTTGCTCTTATGTCATGCTCAGGTTGGGATTTCCTTCCACCCTGTTCCCAGCTGGTGGGCTACATGTTAATCATATCCAACTTTTTTGTAAATGACTTGCTTCCCTTCATAATCACATTCCCTCCCAAATAGAGCTTTGTGTTAAGTTTCACTTAAGGTTTGACAATGTTGTATAGAGTTTGACCTCCTTTGATTGACAGGCAGCTTGTTAGATTTTGAGGCAGATCGTATAGACCAATCAAATTGAAGCACCTCTGGTGCACTCTATTTGTGTGCTACATGTACGTCACGCCTTGCTGGAAGAACATGTAATGCACAATCTTTGGAGACCCCTTTCCTCCTACTGTACTCTATAGTGCCAAGTTCACCAACTAGTGGTGAAAAACTCCACTGGATAGCTTTAAAGTCGAGCTGAAATGGCAAATACGTAGCTTCCGTATTTAAGCATTACATCACGCGCAGGAGTGTGTTATAGGAATTAGATCATGCCTAGGGGTGGTTGTTAGGCCTTATGCGCAGCGGAGGGTCGTTATAACACACGACTACAAGTGGTGTAATGTATTTTATACAATGGCCGAATTCACCCAACCTTATTGCTATAGAATAAACACACAGTAATTGAAGCATAATGGAGATTTATTCACAAAACCATCCACAGAGAAAGTAGATCCAATAGTAGATCCACTAGTAGACACCAGAGGGAGCTCCACAAACCATGTTAAACCCAGATAGACAGTACTGCTACATCTATACAATTATGACATACCAGATTTACAAATACAGTACTGTTTTTGTAGGGTGATTATGGTTTATTTATATTGAGGTTCTGGGGTCAATGTTATGATCAGTGATGCCACAGATTACTTGTAAAAGTAATCTGATTACTGATTACTGATTACTCCTTTAAAAAGTAATCTAAGTTACTTTACTGATTACTTGATTATCAGAGTAACTTAGTTACTTTGAAAGTAACTAGGTTACGAAGTCGTCGTCGTTCCCCCAACAGTTTTTTTTAAACGCTTTATTGACAGTGCATAAATTGTTTTTAACTTGTTTCTCTGCACATAATGTAAATTGTTAAACTAGTGCTTCAGCTTCTGTACCATCAAGTATGGTAAAGCAACAGTCTATGATGCTCACAGCATTAGAGCAGCCAGCCAGTGGTTTTACAAAACCAGTGTATCACATCTAACAAATGCAGGCTGAACTATTCAATTATATCAACTGTAACTATTAAATTGTTTTTATAAATGTCTCTCTATAAACATACAATCAGTCTCTCTTTTTAACATGTAAATTAACTGTAAATCTGGCAAATAAGAGCTTTTGCTCTTGTTAATAAACTTTTCAATCAATCTCTGCCACCATCAACCCTCCTGTACCTAGTCGAAGCGTCGGCTAGTGTTGTGATTCCAGATGCTTTCAATGCAATTGGATGTGCTGTTTTTAGCGGTAGACAGTATTTTGTTTTCTGTGACTGAGGCTACGTTTAGACGAGCGTTTTGGGGTGGAATTCTGAACAGAAACCGCAAAAGTCATCTTGCGGTTTCACTTTTAATTTTGCCAAGCGTTTTGGGGTGGAATTCTCCGACGACGGAGCCCTGCTGTCACACGATTGGCGCATATGTCACATGACGTGCTGTGAAGACCCGCCCTACTCTGCCTCTGATTCGCAGACTGTGGATGGGGAATGTGATTGTACCAAAGCAGAGTCACTCACAGACAGAGAGTCCAGTCACGCCGCGGAACACATTCTTGTATTTAACCCTTTCACTGCCACACCACGTCACTCCCAAATAAGAAAAACAGCTCAATATGTATTTTTGACTGTCGAAAACGAAATAAAATACTGCATTCCGCCTGCATTATGAATTTATGATGAGATAGTAACGAAATAGTAACGCACAGCCACTTGGACAAGTAACTGCAATCAGATTACTGGCTTTTAAAGATTAACGCGTTAGATTACTATTTTCGGGGAAAAGTAATCAGATTACAATAACGCGTTACTTAGTAACGCGTTACTGGCATCACTGGTTATGATGCATTGAAAATGGGGGACCCTGATGTAAACAAGACGAAAGTCTTTCTCTGGTGACATTTGCGAGTGCTTAAAATATATCTTATATTATATCTATGGGTCTAATAACGCAGTCGAGTCTCAGTGAGTTGCTTCTAGTCAACATGCCCGAGACAGATTGTTTTTTCATCCGTACATTTCCGTTTTATACCATTTTGAATAGAGTATGGTTTGGGTGTTTTTCAGTAATTCCAGGAAAAATACAAGAAAAAGGCATTTTACTGTAATCCAGTCATCACGTTGTAATTTTTTGGCTGATTATCTAATCATCCTGAATTAACGCTAGATTATCATCAGTATGTCTCCTGGTCCATACATGAAATGACCGTCGTAGCGGGGAGGTCTGTACCACACTACCGACTGTTTCACAATGACGGGCGGGCGGAGTTACTGTTCAATGCCATCGTTGTATAGAACTGGCTCGCCTGAATATTTAAACCCCGCCCGCCCAGCTCAGATTGCCTCCTAAAACACAACAGCCCATTTTCAATGAGATGCAATAGCTCCGCCTGGCAGTAGAGGGCGGTGTTGACCGTCTGCCAGCTCAGACAGGCTCTGAAGGGGATACCAGAGGCTGCAGCTATGAATTATGAATAGATATAGCAAATAAACGAAATAACGATCCCTAAAACGAGTTAACTTGTTTCTGGCGCTCAACGCATGGCGGCCAATAACGAGTTAACTCGTTTATGGCACAGAATGTGTTAACAATTGTGTGTATTGAGCTGTCCTGTATTGTACCCATTCTGCAATCTGTTAATAACATTTTCAATCAATCAATCAATCACTCAAATAACAACCGGTAACTTCACTGTGCTTCTTAAACTAGATGTAGCAGTACTGTCTATCTGTATGTCATGTATGTCATAATTGTTATGATGAATTGAAAATGGGGGACCCTGATGTAAACAAGACGAAAGTCTTTCTTTGGTCTGCATCAGGGGCGGATTTAGGATTATAGGAGATCCGGGGCTTAGCCGGTGCCCGCCTTTTTTTTTTTTTTTTTTTTTTTTTTTTTTTGCATGCACGGGGTGGTTTGATTTTTTAAATTTAATTAACCTGTACGTGCAATTTCCTGCAATATAGAGCTTTCAATCTTGACCAATAAAGCTGCTCTTTTCACTATAAAACTCAGTTAACTCAGTAGTTATGGTTAGATTTATATATTGGGGGGGATATATCATATTTTTCATATGATCAAAAAGTGGTGGAGCAAGAGCATACCTTTGCTCCCCCAAGTTCAATAGTGGGAGAGCAGAGATGCTCCGAATGCTCTTATGGCCAGGCGTCTATGATTCACTGATACAAAGTAAAATAGTGCAGTGCAATAAAATAGTTAGTAAAATAGAATAAAATAATGCAATAGTGCATTGCAATAGAATAGTTATCATCGTATTTCTTCGGGAGGCCGGTAAGGAGTGCATTACAGTAGTCGAGTTGGCTTGAAATAAAGGCATGGATCTGGTTTTCAGCGTCCTTTTGATTTATAAATGGCCGTACTTTAGCTATGTTTCTAAGGTGGAAGAATTAAGTTTTTGTCAACTTGTTGATTGTGATTTAAAGCTTAGGTCTGAATCTACCATGACACCAAGACTTAACTCACTCAAATACAGTTAGCAGCTGGATAGACCACAGATGGAAATTAGCTTCTGCTAAATCTGGTGCAAACATATTTTCATGTAACAATGATGAATTGTCAAAAAAAAAAAAAAAAAAAATTAAATAGATTCGGGGCTTTTCAGAAAACATTCAGGGCTTGAGCCCAAGTAGCCATCCCCTAGCTCCGCCCCTGGTCTGCATCCCCTTAACAATTGTGTGTATTGAGCCGTACTGTATTGTACCCATTCTGCAATCTGGTAATAACATTTTCAATCAATCAATCAATCAAATCTGACCAAATAAAAATAAAAAAATATCTCCGCGATTTTTCTTTTGTTTCACAATGAGTCATGACGAATTAATTACATAATCCATGTGTATGTAACGAACTAACATTCCAGTTGAGTGTATTTTTTTTGGAGGATTCGTTCAAAAGCTATTCATTTTTCTATCTATGGCGGATTGATTCAGACAGAAAAAATTAAGTAATTCGGTTGTGGGAGGGATCTGGGGTCATGTGGAGTGTGTTATACTAAATAACAACCGGCAACTTCACTGTTTCAGCCAATCAGAATCAAGAAATGTGCATGCCATTGTATAATGTGACGTATTTCCAAGTGAAACAGGACATGCAGGCGGGACATCATGTTGGGAGGAATTTGATTGGATCGTTGAAAACATTGGGGTCAACACTTGGGGTCCAGAGCGAACAAGTCATGATATTATTGGTTGAAATTGGTTTCTGCAAAGCCTACGTAAGCATACGTCATATTTCGTTTTACAGGAAGAAAACATCATTGGATAAGAAGAAATGTATTTGTTGTATTATTTTGGGGAATATATCGTTAAACAGGTGCATTATATGACCGGGAAGTGATCCAAAACGATTAAAAAGCCATATTTAATTTCAGCTGGACTGTTTCAAGTCTGCATTTTGTACATTTCTGTTTTGTATATTGTATATTTTGTAGTGTTTCTTTAACTTTTTACTGTATTAAGCAAGAGGGTCAAACAGAACCAAGCATTTCACTATAATGTACCTTATATGTGACAAATAAAACAAAACTTGAACTTGAACTATAACCGAGATATCGACAGCTGCTACTCAGAAATGTAGTAAAGTAAAGCTTAACGGTAGTTGAACGTTATTCCCATCCATCATATTTGGGCAAAAACACGCCTGTCGGACAAAATGACAGCCTCTGAATAAAGTGCAAAGCAACGTCGCTGCATAAACACCTTCCCCACCAATCCAACAAATAAATGATGACGGCAGCGTGGCTACATGAGTAGAGCTCCGGACTCATGATCGGAAGATCACTGGTTCGATCCCCAGCCAAGGGCGTTGTCGGAAAGTGGTGTTGTTGTCCAGCAGGGGGCACTCTGTCCTCTGGACTAGTCAGTAACAATGCCCCTGTTACGGTGACACCGTACATACCGTACAGCTACAAGTGCCGTCTTTCGGATGAGACGCTAAACCGAGGTCCTGACTGAATCTTGGTCGCTAAAGAACCCAGGACGCCTATCGTAAAGAGTAGGGGGTTCCCAGACGTTCCTGGCCAAATTCCCAATCAGGTCCCCTTAATTGGCTGATATCAATCCCTGTCTTCTGAGCCTTTCAGCCATTGTGTAGTGTGATGTGTGCCTGGTGCCAGTGTATGGCAGCCATTGAGACTGCGTAGCCCAAGGTTGGGTGCTACACACTGGTGGTGAAGGAGGCAATGTCCACCCTACATTGTGGGGAGCGCTTTGAGTGTCTAGAAAAGCGATATATAAATGTAATTAATTATTATTATTATTATTATTATTATTATTATTATTATTATTATTATGAAAAGACAGCTTGCAGCACAGATTATATAACAGCTTCATAGTTAGGCTAGTAGGTCCGTTGGTTTGTCCGAGGGAAGCAACAGTTGTGATTGGAGGATCAAGAAAATAGGGCGGGGCTTGAGATGGGTTGTTTGCCCATCACAAGCACAGCACAAAGGGCATCTGGACAAATCGGGTTGTGACAACTGACACCCCTGATGGCAACTCTCTGGGTGGCTTTGAGGCCTTTTGTCTATAACTGGGTTCCAAAACCTGGAAAGATTCTACAGATACATTGGGATCAACCTCATGGACCGTGTCGGTTGAGTTTAATTGGTCCGTTATACAGTACATGCATAATGCAGAACACAATGTAAAAGTAATAAAGCACCGCACATTGTGTCGACAACACTGCATAGACATATAGCTAAGCTAATTGTCTCCCTGGATCCAGAACAATTGAATGGCTCCGTAGTGATGGGTTGTTTTTAATATTGAAGCAGGGTGCTGGATACAAGGCTGTAGTTCTCTGATGCAGCAGGAAAGATTACCTTGGCTCTGCCCCTTCATTAAGTCCTATAGCAGTGAGACAATTCATGGTGTGTTTGTGCGCATGTGCATTACTGTGAGTGTTTTTATGTGTTCGCAAGTGCAAGTGTGTGTTTGATACCAAGCTCAGCTCATTAGCCAAATGCTGTGGAAATGTAATGACTGCTTATTGTTCAACCCACCCCCTCTGTTCTCTCTCTCTCTCTCTCTCGCTCTCTCTCTCTCTCTCTCTCTCTCTCTCTCTCTCTCTCTCTCCTCTCCCTCTCTGTGGAGTTTTTTATTCAGTCGCTCCAGATAGATTTAGCTCTTTTCTCTATTGGAGGCGTCAGCAGAAAGGCAGAATGTACCATAGAAAGCTAGTGTAGTGTCTCACTCTGGTGTGTGTGTGTATGTGTGTGTGTGTGTGTGTGCGTGTGTGTGTGTGTGTGTGTGTGTGTGTGTGTGTGTGTGTGTGTGTGTGTGTGTGTGTGTGTGTGTGTGTGTGTGTGTGTGTGTGTGTGTGTGTGTGTGTGTGTGTGTGTGTGTGTGTGTGTGTGAGTGTGTGTGTGTGTGTGTGTGTGTGTGTGTGTGTGTGTGTGTGTGTGTGTGTGTGTGATCAGGAGCTGCTGAAATTGCACAGCAGCAATTTCCACACACAAGCACACATGAGCACACACACAACACACACACTGTACACGCTCACACACTAGCAGCCACTTTAACATGAGCACACACACACTCATGCTGCACACGCTCACACTAATGGTCACTTTACAAAAGGAAAGGTCACTTTAAGAATAGTATAGTATAACTTGAGATTGTATAATATAGCATTGTATAGCAGTGTACATAAAGACCCAGTGCCTCATCCATAGCTAACAGTGTATTGCACTACCACAGGACCTAGCATGTCCTACCATGCTCTGTAAATAACTCATGTACACATAGCTGTCAACATTTCGATTTGAAAAAACGTGCAGGTTTTAGCCACGCCCCTTCTCCTGGCCCCGCCCCTCAGCCCGCCCCCTCCCAATGGAGCTGCCTCGTCGCTGCTGGTCAAAACCGGTATTATTTTGTTTTCCTACTGTGTAGAGTGTAAATGCTATAAAAATACAGTAAATTACCTTTTATCAAAATATTAACCATTAAATAAAGGTTGTAATCTGTAAATGCATTTGATTTTACTGTAATTTGACAGTATTTGGAAACCATAGATGCCAGACATTTAGTTTTCTTGCAGCTTTTTTTCTTACAGTCTACAGTCAGTGAATCCTAAATCTCCACTAGGCAACCACTTAAAGTTATCAGTCCAACAAGGACTGGGTGAACTAGTTGCTACATTAAATTAATCAGATACCTGGTTGAAAGTGAAATGCTGTGAACATCCCTGCATTAAGTGTAAGACAAATTCAGTATAAATTCAGTTTATGTAGTAGTAGCATTAACATGTTCATATTTATTGAAATCTTACAATTCATACATAAATGTTATGATGAATTGAAAATGGGGGAAGAAGTCCTTCTCTGGTCTGCATCCCCTTAACAATTGTGTATTGCACAATACTGTATTGTACCCATCTGTTAAAGTTAGCAATCAATCAATGTATTACCAGTGTCTTTATACCTTCATCACTGTAGGCTACATATTAATACGACAACTCAAGAATAATCAAGAGGTTTATTTGTCACATACAGTGAAATGCAGGTGGTCACGCCCGCATTGATTGTGCAAAATGCTAAAAAATATAGGTAACAGGATATGCATGATAAAAAAAGACATGCCATGTTCCTGAAAAAGCTATAAAAAATACCTATGGTCATTAATTTAGCAGTGGGAAATGGGAATATCATTTTTGGAACAGTGTGTGTGTCTATTATGTCTGTGTAGTATGTCTGTATTGAGCCGTACTGTATTGTACCCATTCTGCAATCTGTTAAATAAAGTTTTCATTCATTCTACAGAGAAAAATGATAGAAAAAAAGCCAATGCGATTTTGTGTTTTTCCTCAATATCTCTGCAATGCCTGCGAGTTACCAGTAACTGTATTTGTCATACCATGACAATTCACGACAACTTTTAAAACGGATCAATTTATTAATATGTATAAATCGCATTCAGGAAATTGGGCGTCAGTGGAGGAATGGGAGGAGGGGACAGTGGAGGCGCAGAGGCGCAAACGGCTGTTAGTGTTCACCAACCAACACATTTACACATTCCTGCATTTGTATTGTTTTATCCACAGAATATTTGCAAACCTTTTGTTCCAGAGACAAAAGCCACAGAGTGGGCAATCAAGAGACACTGGCTAAGTTGATTTGACACGCTCGGTCCGTGGCCGCCTCGGTGCGTCAGTCTACTCAATCCCCTGAGCTCTGAGCTTTATCCGGTCGCGTCGCTGTCTTCTTCTGGTCGCAATGGTCTGACTTCCTGTGATAACGGTCTAATCTACACTGCTGCCACCTGTCGTCACGGAGGAGAATTGCACCCATTTTGTAAAAAAAAAAATAATAATAATAAGTACAAAATACGTACCAATCCGTGAGCCGTGAAGAGGCCGTGCAGAGGGTCGAAAAACAGGAGAATCCCGGTAAAACCGTGAGTGTTGACAGCTATGCATGTACATATACCGATATGCCCTACTTTGATTACTTGTATTATTGCACAATGTCGTCCTATTGGATTCTTATTATATTATTATTGTATTATGCACAATCGTTGCAGGCAAGACCTCCCGCATTTCATTGTATACTTGTATGCCGTGACAAATAAAACTCTTGACTTGACTTGATTTTAGCCAGTGCTGAGTGGAGCTGACTGATTATTAAGGGAGTGATATTGTCCTTACCAACTCTATAAACCTCTCACATGCTGTCGTCATTAACACTTTGAGTGCCACGGACACGTTTTGTCGTTAGTTCATGCCGACTGTTGAATGCCACCAACGCTATATAGCGTTTGTTTGTCGTATTTTTTTTTATTAGTGATTTGAATTCATATTTCATCAATCGAGCCTCACGCTAGTGCTGCAGACTCTCTCTGAGCTCCATTGGGAAAATACCGCCCCCTATCGTCTCTCCGGATGGTACTGCACCCCATTGGATTAGACTGGGGGGGGGCCCAGCCTCTTCATTTTACTTCTCCGGCGAGGCATCTGAAGAGACCGAAGTGATCGCCGAGCCGGAAAACACATGGAATACATGCGCCTCCACTGTCCCCTCTTCCCATTTCTCCACTGACGCCCAATTTCCTGAATGCGATTTATACATATAAATAAATTGATCCGTTTTAAAAGTTGTCGTGAATTGTCATGGTATGACAAATACAGTTACTGGTAACTCGCAGGCATTGCAGAGATATTGAGGAAAAACACAAAATCGCATTGGTACCCAAAACTGAATCAATAAACGCGATCGATATTTGGAATGGCGATCAGGAATTGGAATAATCTTTTTGGAGAACATCTGATCTGAGGTAAGCCATTTATTTTACCAGTCTTGGGGTAATCGGATCTATTTTCACAGAGATATCAGCGTGTGCCCCATGTGTGTGTGTGTGTGTGTGTGTGTGTGTGTGTGCGATCAGGAAATGAGAATATATTTTTCAGATCGCTTCTCTAGCCTGCATAAGTACACATATACTATGGATAAGCTAGCATTTATTTGAAAACGATTAATAAATAGGCAGAAAAATGACAAAGTTTTTTGTGTATTCCAGAAAATGCCGTTTATCACGGAATCTATATATTTTCCTGAAAAACGAGGGCTTTTCAAAATGCTATAAAACGGAAATGAACCGATTAAAAAACAATCAATTTCGACAATGTTGACTGCAAACAAGTCATTGATAAGCGACGGGCAGATTAGACACATAGCCATAATTTAAGACAGAGATTATGCATTCACAACGCTATCATTGAAGTGGGTGGTGGCATTCAACCATGTTTTACCATGTTAACAAGTGGCAACCAAAGTGTTAAACAGAGGCTCCTTTTTTCCCACCTGTGTCACAAATGAACAATATGTTTTCCTTTCCCGTTTAGCAGTATTTCTGTCAATTAAACTGCATGTGGAGGTGAGAGGTCAAATGATGCTTTCCAGCAGGATTATACGGTATGTGTTGTTAACCATAGATATATAAACACTAGATGGCTCAAGGCGGAGTCTCCCGCCTAGTTCACCGGCGGCCATCTTGCTTGAGTGGACTACTGCTTTAAAGGAAAACGCCAACATTTTGGGAAATTAGCTTATTTGCCATCTTCCCTGGAGTTAGACAAGAAGATACATACCTTTGTTGTCTCTGTGCGTGCATTAGGCTTAGGGAACGCCCGCTCCGTTAGCTTAGCTTAGCTTCATCACTGGAAGTGGGTCAGACCTGTACCCTGAAGTTCCCTACAGTTCCCTACAGTCACGAAATACACTCCAAATACAACTCCAAAACTTTCCTGTAAACATGTTGTGACCTGTGTATTTACCACCTGGAGAAATAAAAAATAATTGAATTCGACAATTATGTTTTCTAAGCAAATATACTCAGAACTATTTTTTGCCGAACCACTCCTCTCGGGGCGCAGTCAGTGATTTCACGCAACGCAGTGATACTTACTAACGTGACGCCGTGTTTCTTTACATTCTCATTTCATTCAAAGGATCCAAACCGATTGAAGTTTATGGATACCATGACTTAAAATCCTCTTACCTTGACGATTAAAAGCCATCCCAATTTAGAAAACAGTATTCCCATGGCTGGTGTTGATATGCTGCTAGCTAACGGAAACCAACAAACACAGAACCGGGCGGACACTAAAGCAAATAACGTCGGGGGATTTAAAAATAAAAGAGCGACGTCTAAAGCACCGGAAATAAGTTTATTTTGTACATTATCTAACGTTAACACGAACCTAAACTAACGTTACAACTAACCTATAGTTAGTTTAGGTTCGTGTTAACGTTTGATAATGTACAAAATAAACATATTTCCGCTGCTATAGATGTCGCTCTTTTATTTTGGAACCCCCCGACCGGAAGTTATTACCCTCGTTATCTGCTTGAGTGTCCGGTTGTTGGTTTTCGTTAGCTACAGTAGCAGCATATCAACACCAGCCATGGGAATACTGTTTTCTAAATTGGGGAGGCTTTTAATCGTCAAGGTAAGAGGATTTTAAAATGTTTAAGTCATGGTATCCATAAACTTCAATCGGTTCGGATCCTTTGAATGAAATGAGAATGTAAACAAACACGGCGGCACGTTAGTAAGTATCACTGCGTTGTGTGAAATCACTGACTGCGCCCCGAGAGGAGTGGTTCGGCAAAAAATTGTTCAGAGTATATTTGCTTAGAAAACGTAATTGTCTAATTCAATTATTTTTAATTTCTCCACGTGGTAAATACACAGGTCACAACATGTTTACAGGAACGTTTTGGAGTTGTATTTGGAGTGTATTTCGTGACTGTAGGGAACGTCAGGGTACAGGTCTGACCCACTTCCAGTGATGAAGCTAAGCTAGGCTAACGGTGCGACTGTTCCCTAAGCCTAATGCACGCACAGAGAAGAAAAGGGTATGTATCTTCTTGTCTAACTCCAGGGAAGATGGCAAATAAGCAAATTTCCCAAAATGTTGGCGTTTTCCTTTAAGGTGATGATCTGCACAAACAAAAATACTCTTAACTCGCTGAAATCTTGACGGATTTACAAACGGTTTGGTTTATTACAAACATTATTAACTTGCTATGATTCTTGGAATTCTTTTTTAATTAATACATTTTTTATATATATGAAAGTCCATTATAAGTCTGCAGTATGATAACTACATCTCATTTTGCAAGCTATGGTTATTTCAATAGTACATGCACCATAGACATGCATGTTATGAGTAGGTGTGCTCCACCCACGCAAGATGGCCGCCATGTGGCAACGTCGGTCTCCATTGGCCAGCAGTGCGGGTGAGTCATCTAGTGATATATATCTATGTTGTTAATTAGCCAAATTCTAAGAGCCACGTTGCTAACACTAAATTACCTGATGTCATTGACCTGATCTGTAATGCTAACGGGTCCAGGCTGTTTCTGGCTAACAGGGAAGCAGCCAAAATACGTCAGGTCTATAGACACGTGAGGAATAGCCACACACACACACACACACACACACACACACACACACACAAACAGAGAGCTGTGAATGGTACTATTGCCACAGGGTATAATGAGTGGGCAGAGATAGAGTGGGTTTTCATGCTGCATCATGAACTTCAGCTCAGTCTTAAATGCTTTCATCACTCACAATGATTCACACACACACACACACACACACACACACACACACACACACACACACACACACACACACACACACACACACACACACACACACACACACACACACACACACACACACACACACACACACACACACACACATGCACACCCACAGTAGCCAATAGTAAACCCCCATGTGTACCAGGCTGAAGAATTATTGCATGATGGCAATAAAAGTAGCTCAATGCTGGCTTTTATTAAAGCACACAGACCTCAGGAGATCAGTGCTGTAATGGCTAAAATATGATCCTCCTCCTCTCTCTCTTTCTCTCTCTCTCTCTCAGATTCTGACCCAGGAGGATTGGAATCTGGTTCTATATAACGGCATGGCCTCCACCTCTCCTCTGGCAGCTCTCTACTTCGTAGCTCTCATGACATTCGGTAACTACGTCCTCTTCAACCTGCTGGTCGCCATCTTGGTTGAGGGCTTCCAGGCTGAGGTGAGAGCCGCCACTTTTGTTTTGGGCATCCAGGTTTTATCTCATGCTGGCTTCAGCGAGTCTTGTTTGCCTACTGGACTGCTCCTGCGCCTATAGGCATTCCAAGATGCCAAGAATTCCGCTCAACGACCTGTGGTCGTGGTCCTGTTACTGACCAGGACCCTCTGCTTGCATAGCAGGTGTGGTTACTGCTAATCTCCCTCCCAACGCTTATTTCATGTAAGGAAAATAACTAGTGACAACAGGGAGTAAAAGCAAGATGCTTTACCAGCATTATTATAACTAGAGTTATAATTAAACCTTCATTATATATCATGCTGGCTTCAGCATCTTGCTTCGCCTATTGGACAAATAGGTGAAGATGGAGTGAAGCCCTGATCAGTTGGCTCTTTAAAAGACCAGAGTAGAGGAATAAACAACTCATGTCCCTGTCAAAAAGCAGTACAAGTGCACCAGCCACATATCCAAGACTGACATGTCTGAGGAAATGTCTGAGAAGGAAATAAAACCTTGCCCTAGTCTAACACGAATAGATACAGGGTAGGGAATAGGGAGAGCAGGGTAGCCAACTACTCTAGGTTACTAATGGTAACAGACGGACTAGGGAACCCTCTTTACACATGAGTAAAATAACTGACCCTAGCCCAAATGTTCTCATGCCTATAGGACAGAGAAGTATTAAGCAGGGAAACAATCTGAATGACTGGGGGATCAGTAAAGGAGTAACCTGAACAAGAAAAGTCATTCCAGTGCTTAATTGTGCATATACATTCCTTACTGGGAGAGTATGGGAGCCTGAGTAACCTCACAGCTAGCTGGAGCTACAGTAGGTAGATGAGGGAGGGAGGGCTCCCAAACTGAGGACAGAGTGGGAGAGAGAAATCCCAGACATGGCCAACAGGTAAAACCTGATAAAGAAACAAATGGAAGACCAAGAGGCTGCTGTGTGTACATATGTCTCCCACTGAAAACCTCTCTGAGAAGGGCAGAGAAGGCAGCCACTCCACGCATGGAGTGTGCCGTGACCCTGACAGGTGGAGTCTGTCTTGCCCGAGTGTAGCAGAAGGTGATGTCCTCTCACAACCAGTATGTCCGGCTTCTGGTTGACTCACCATGACACATGAGCAACTGTCGAGTGGACCTGAAGTCAGCAGTGTGTCTCACATAGACTGAGAGTTCACGGAAAGAACATAACAGATGCATTCTCCTTTCTCCATGATCAAAGTGGGTAGGAGGGTAGAATGTTCTAAGAATAATTTCTTACAAGACAAATGACTCAAGGAGGCCTGTTGCAAAGGCTCACAGGGGGGTACCTCGTTCCCTTCAGGAATCGTTGTCCAGTGGGTGGCTGAAAAGAGGCTTATCGGCAAAATCCTGGTGACAAGCAGAGACAGCTTGTCTTTCACAGTCGAGGTGAGATTCCAGAAGACAGGAAATCGGGTCAAGAGACCTGGCCTTACACCAAGATTGGAATTAGACAATTCCTTCCCTGTGTAAACTGAGGTAGTGGATGTAGCGCAACCTCTGTTCTCATGGTTCAACCTTTCAGAAACAAAGTCATCAGACACCATCCTAGGACCGGAGGATGGCATACTTTGCCATGCACTTGAGACAGAGTTTCCTAAGACATTTACATTTAGTCATTTAGCTGACGCTTTTATCCAAAGCGACTTACAAGTTCTGTACGACAAGTCATCAGGAAGGGTACAACTCTATCAGCTGAGTAACAATGTTCATCAAAGTGTTGCATGTTACAGTGTAGGTTAGTTTATTAGGACAAGCCTACAAACCACGGCAATGGGGGGGGGGGGTCTGCTGATGGAGACTCAGTGTTCAGGGTAACAGAGCATGAGGTGAGACGGATCTTTAAAAAAGTGAATATCAGGAAGGCAGCAGGACCGGACGGCATCCCCGGCCGCGTCCTAAAAGTCTGTGCCGACCAACTGGCCCCGGTATTCACTGACATCTTCAACCTGTCCTTGGAACAGGCTGTCATCCCCACCTGTCTGAAGAAGTCCACCATCATCCCTGTACCCAAATAATCTACGCCCGCTTGCCTCAACGACTACCGCCCTGTAGCCCTCACCTCCATAGCCATGAAGTGCTTTGAGAAGCTAGTGAAGGGCTACATCTGTTCCTCCCTCCCCATCAACCTGGACCCTCTGCAATTTGCATATCGCCCCAACAGGTCCACGGAGGATGCCATAGCCCATGTGCTGCACACAGCAGCATCACACCTGGACAAGAGGCAGGGGAACTATGTGAGAATGCTGTCATCGACTACAGCTCAGCATTCAATACCATAGTCCCCTCCAAACTCATAGCCAAGCTCAGGGACCTGGGCTTGAACTATGACCTCTGCCAGTGGGTCTTGGACTTCCTGACGGGCAGACCCCAGGTGGTAAGAGCAGGCAACTGCACCTCCTCATCCATCACGCTCAACATAGGGGCCCCCCAGGGCTGTGTTCTGAGCCCCCTCCTCTACTCCCTGTACACACATGACTGCGTAGCACAGCGGAACAACAACACCATCATCAAATTTGCTGATGACACAGTAGTGGTGGGCCTGATCTCTGCCAACGACGAAAGGGCCTACCTGGAAGAGGTAGAGAACCTGTCACAGTGGTGTCAGGAGAACTGCCTCTCCCTGAACGTCAGCAAAACAAAAGAGATGATTGTGGACTTCAGGAGGTCGGGGGTCAAGGACTACAGCCCCCTCAGCATCGACGGGGCACCGGTTGAGAGAGTGAACAGTTTCAAGTACCTCGGAGCCCACATATCCGAGGATTTGACATGGACCACACACATTGACAGTGTTGTGAAGAAGGCACGACAACGCCTCTACTTCCTCAGGCGCCTAAGGAAGTTCCAAGTCAGTCAGAAGATCCTTAGGAACTTCTACTCATGTACAATAGAGAGCATCCTGACTGGCAACATCACCTCCTGGTTTGGGAATAGCACTGCACAAGACCGTAGCAGACTACAAAGAGTGACACGTTCAGCCGAACGCACAATTGGAGGGGGGCTTCCCACCCTCCAGAACATTTACAACAAGCGGTGCAAGGGGAAGGCTAAGAGAATTATTAAGGACTCGAGCCACCCGAACAACCGCCTCTTTGAACTGCTGCGGTCAGGCAAGCGATACCGGAGTCTTAAGGCGAGCACAGAAAGAAGCTTCTATCCCCAGGCCATCAGGCTGCTAAACGAACAATAAACACTATGCAACAACCATCAAATGCACACAGCACACACACCCACATGCACACACTCACTTAAACAAACAACACACTGCAGCACCCACTCTCCACACTTTAGATCACACAAACACACTTTATATTTATTGATAAAGGATTTGCACTACAACTCGTACACCTACTGTAAATTGTACCTAAATTGCACCTCATCCTATTTCTGCCTTGCACTATATAGTATTGTATATTAGTACACTACACAGTATTGTATATTATATGGTAACTCAGTTACGTCTACTCTGCATCGAACATTGTACATATGTCTATACTGAACACTGTGACCTCATTTTTTTACTTCTAATTTACATGCTATACTATGTTATTTTATTTCATACTTATCTTGTCTTGCACAGTCTCTGGAGCGTAACAGTAAGAAGCATTTTGTATAAAAGTATTCTGTACTTCTGTATGACAACTATTAAAGAAACTTGAAGAAATTTGAAGTGCATGACAGTAAGGTTAGTTAGGGTTAGATCTTTGGAAAGGGCCATGGTGGAGCTGCCAGTCTGCTCCGGTGCTATCAGAAGAGGAGTCGAACGTGCATTGAGTGAAATTATTTCAGAGGTAACCTATAGGCGCAGGAACAGTCCAATAGGTGAAGCAAGACGCTTTGCCAGCATTAATATAACTAGGGTTATAATTCATAACCTTCGTCATGGTGGTTAATTAAGGGGAAAGCTGATTATTTTTTACAAATTTTGTTATCATCCCTGTGTGTATAAATGTGTGTCTATATATATGTGTGTGTGTGCGTGCGTGTGTGTGTGTGTGTGTGTGTGTGTGTGTGGCTACTGTCTGTGTATCCTGTGTGTCGATACATGTTCATGTGTGTGTGTGTGTGTGTGTGTGCGCGTGTGTGTGTGTGTGTGTGTATGTGTATGTGTATGTGTGTGTGTGTGTGCGTGTGTGTGTCTTTACCTGCCTGTGGCATGTGTGTGTGACAGGGTGATGCCAGCCGGTCGGAGTCTGATAATGACAAGAAGTCCGATAACTTTGAGGAGGATGAGAAGATGATGATGATGACAGCCAATGGTCACGTCGACCCTCGTTGCTCATTGGCTCCTCCAATAATTATGCGAACGGCAGCCACACCTATGCCCACACCAAAGAGCTCCCTGGGCCCTGAGTCATTACTAGGGGAGAGCCTTATGTATGGAGAGGCGGGATCTAGGTACGGAGAGGCGGGGATAGGATATTCAGAGGCAGGGATTGGTCAAGGAGAGTCTCGCCGTGGAAGTACTGCCTCCATGGATCCCTCAGCCTATGACCAGCGCTCTCTGGTGAGTAGACAGCTGTTCCTTCCAATAATGTACAACAAACTTTGCCCCCCCCCCCCCCCCCCCCA
>NC_140178.1:93911592-93924092 GCF_963971535.1 Notolepis coatsorum | reverse complement strand
GTATGTGTGTGTGTGTGTGTGTGTGCAGGTTCAGAGTGTGGTGTAAACGTATGATCTCACACAAGATGTTCGACAACGTGGTTCTAATCTTCATCTTCCTCAACTGCATCACCATCGCTCAGGAGAGACCAGGCATCAAGTCTGGCAGCAAGGTGAGACACACACACACACATAACACACACACACACATAACACACACACACACACAACACACAGGCACACACACACACATAACACACAGACACACACACACTAGCAAACTCTCTCTCTCTCTCTCTCTCTCTCTCTCTCTCTCTCTCTCTCTCTCTCTCTCTCTCTCTCTCTCTCTAGGAGCGTGAGTTTCTGGGTGTCTCCAACTACGTCTTCACCGTTATCTTCTTGGCTGAGATGGCTGTCAAGGTATATAGATTATGACAGATATAATTTAATATCTGTACGTGTTGGATGGTGTTTTAACGTTTTATGGATGTTATGATATTACCGTCGTGCTAAACTGGTATCATATTTTGGCCATAGTCATTTGGTGGAAGCTTTTATGGCACACATATCAACATCGTCGTGAACAAAAATGGTGCCACACATTAGGCTATGTTGTGCAGGTTGCTGCTGTACAGGACACAAGTAACTAGGTTGACTAGCAAATGAACCCGACTGGGAAGAATACCCAGTGCCTGTCAGAATGTCAGTGTGGTAATGTGAGTCCAGATCAGAACTACCAGAACTATCAAGCAATGTACTGGAAACAAGTGATTCATCATGAACATTAGAGCTACTGTAGGAAGCCATCACACGGTCAAATGCACACTTCAATAGCTTCTTGGGCCACTTCAATAGCTTCTTGGGCCTCTAAGCAAGCAAGCAAGCTCTTCATCTCGCTCCCGTTGTTTCTCAACTTGCTCTGCCCTGGCAGTAGCCACTTTCTCATCGCGCCCTGCCTTTGCAGTTAGCAATATTTCTTTCTGTTCCTTTATAGGCAACAAGGATGTGTCAAGATATATGACAACACTTAAACCTCCAATTAATTGAATGTGCAAGTTCTCCTTACTTTGGCTTGCGTCAAACTTTATAAAAGAATAATGAGCAGCTATTTGCACCAACTCATCCTTTGAACACCTCTTTACCTTCGCCACTGTTGGCTTCGCAACAAAATCCTCCATGTCCAACGCCATACCTACTATTCACAGTAATTGAAAACAACGAGATACAATATAATATACTGTGCTCTACTCAAATGATGTAGCACCAACTCAATTTCAATATCCTGAAACAAACGTACCCACCGTCCTTACGGCCTGGGGTTCAAACTCCTATTTCCTGTATCCACAAATGTTAGCACGTAATTAAATCACACACAGGAATTTAAATCACAGGCATATCACATACTGGTGCACACACGCGGACGCACTGGTCATACACCAAATACTGCCAGACCTCGGCACAGTAGACAACGCTACTTAGTATAAGTAAAGACCAAAAAAGTTGAACTCAATATCAACTACAAATGGACTACAAATGCATACAGATCATATACTAAAATATCGCCAAACCCAGCATAGCAGACAATGCTACTTAATACTAGACATAGACCTCTGCTGAGTTGAACCACACAACAAGATCAACCTTGTGGATTCACTTACTTTAGACATTCATTCCACAACATTGGAACAAATGCTCTCCAATGACACAAACAAAGTGAGGCTAAACCTCTTGTGTTAACTCAAAAACAATATTCAAACTAACAAATTCAAACAAATTCAAACAGATGCTCATTACAATTTGATATGACTCACAAATAGCTTCTAATTAGTGTGGGTGACCTGGCGAAGCCAGGTTGCAACCACACTATAGTAATCTATACGATTCTTTATTTATTTATTCTTTATTCCGCCGATTTTGCCAACACTACTCCTCCCAGAGCGTTCGCGTCCCATACACATGAAAGGTATCAAAACGACCGGCTTGCTCCAACTCCAGTGTCTATTGCTTTTCGGAAAGTTTCACCGCACCGTTTGGCTACAAATCGACTTTAAACGGGAAAATGTCGGTCACATTGGGAATGAATGGCAAGTTAGAGTGTAGGTCCAGGAGGTGAAATAATTTTTTCACCACCACCTTGGGTAAATTGCGACAGTGGTCTCAATTTTGGACGTAGATATAAAAACAACACATCAAAACGATGACACGGCTGTCCCCTCGCTCACAAAAGAAAAATAAATGGAATTGGACATTTCTATCTCAACTGACGACCATTTGTTTGAAAGTTATCCTCTACTGTACATACAAACCAATGGCTTTCCACTCTAAGAAAAAGCAGATTTTATAGCTTTCCCCCCCTTGTGTTCCGATCGCCACCAGGGCCACAATTGTCGACAGAATGACACAATATCGCACACAACCCTTCATTGGGATCCTCAGGTGCTCATATGAAAGTGACAACGCTTCATCTCTTATCGTTTTCTTTTAATCATCGTGAGAATGAAGTCATGCGTCTGACCTCATTGAAATACATTGCGTCAAAAGTGCACGTCATTGGTGATTGCATCACCCTAATCAGTGGTCAGCAGGTGTGTGTGGCTCATGGCTCAAAGGAAGCTGTCAATCAACTCAGTACAGCTGACCTGGCAATGACCTCTCATGGAGTTAACCCTTCATCGCCCCTCTGTGTAGCAGTACTGAATTGATTGACAGCGCCCTCTGTCTTGCGGGTTGTGTCATTGTACTCAGTAGGGATGTCCTCTTTCATTGGTCTATGTTGACCCATTGTACTCAGTAGGGATATCCTCTTTCATTGGTCGATGTTGACCACTCCTTATACCACACCCCCTTAGGCCACACCCCTGTTGTGTATCTCTTGAACCGTTTGTCGTAGAGACTTGCGGGTTGTGTCATTGTACTCAGTAGGGATGTCCTCTTTCATTGGTCTATGTTGACCACACCCATAATTTGGCTCATCCCCCTTTGTGTATCCTATGTTGACCACACCCATAATTTGGCTCCTCCCCCTTTGTGTATCTTTTGAACCGTTTGTCGTAGAGACTTGCGGGTTGTGTCATTGTACTCAGTAGGGATGTCCTCTTTCATTGGTCTATGTTGACCACACCCATAGTTTGGCCCCTCCCCCTTTGTGTATCTTTTGAACCGTTTGTCGTAGAGACTTGCGGGTTGTGCCATTGTACTCAGTAGGGATATCCTCTTTCATCGGTCTATGTTGACCATGCCCATAGTTTGGCTCCTCCCCCTTTGTGTATCTTTTTAACCGTTTGTCGTAGAGACTTGCGGGTTGTGCCATTGTACTCAGTAGGGATATCCTCTTTCATCGGTCTATGTTGACCACGCCCATAGTTTGGCTCCTCCCCCTTTGTGTATCTTTTGAACCGTTTGTCGTAGAGACTTGCAGGTTGTGTCATTGCACTCAGTAGGGATGTCCTCTTTCATTGGTCTATGTTGACCATGCCCATTGTTTGGCTCCTCCCCCTTTGTGTATCTTTTTAATCGTTTGTCGTAGAGACTTGCAGGTTGTGTCATTGCACTCAGTAGGGATATCCTCCTTCATTGGTCTATGTTGACCACTCCCCCGATCCTTAGGCCACGGCCCCTTTTTGTATCTTTTGAACCGATTGTCATAGAGACTCACGAGAGACCCTCTCCCGTTGGCCGGCGGTGCACAGGCGTCACCCACACTTTCACAATTTCCCCCATGCGGAATTGTCTAGTTTCTAAACTGCAGTCTATTTAAGGACTGCTAGACCACCACATGTCTACCATAACAAAAAAAACGTACATCAGTTCCTAACAAACTAACCTATATTTACTGGCCCCCTAACCCTACCTATACAGAAAGCTATGCACTGTAGACCTGGCGTCCTTCAACCACAACCTGCAACAGCCAAAGATCATGTCGACCATACACCCGTCAAGCATATGGTACTAATCATTTCAATGACTGCCCCAAGGTTAAGTGGTACAGAGGAAGCTAACAAAAGACAGAAAACAATGAAATTACCTACCTGTGGTGTCCTCTAAACTAAATATTTTAAAGCATACAAGCAGTCAAATCAAATTATAATCACCTGACCGGACTCAAGCCCCCATGTTACAATCAAGCATAACCACTTGCCCTAAGGCCTAAGCAGTCACAGGAAAATATGACTTGTTTCCCCGGTAGGCCTTGTTTGTAGCGTGGTGGACAGCAAGGAAGTCAGACACGTTTTACCAAAAAATAACTATATTTATTGAACAGCTAGTCTAAAGGTACAAAAAGTGGAGAGCTGGGTGCTCCAACCTCCATGGTTCAGGATATAACAAAAAGAAAGCACATGGGCAAAAATAGAACAAAGAGCAATTAATGGTCACAAAAGTGAGAGCACAGGTGAAAGAGCACTTCTGAGAGCACTCTGGTGAGAGACTGTGACGAGCGACAACTGCAGTGACGAGCTCCTGGTCTGTTTGTAGGGTGTGGAGCCTCGTCACCACACCTGTGATCAATTACAAGAGGAGCCATGTTAATTACAAGAAAAACAACAGTGTGTCAATCACACCTCACCAATTAGTGACACCACACTAAAACCACAATGTGAATATACACCACAGACAGTAAGTATACCCTCCACCATGTGAAAGTACACATAAGTGCATAACACATGGTTTGAACAAAAGGGAATATAAAATAATGACAGACAAGAACACATAACTGCACAGACAGGATCAGCATCAGACACAGGGGAACTTATACACTTAGGGCGTTTTCACACCTGGCTCGTTTGGAGCTGTTGATCCGAAACCTGGAGCGTTTACCCGCTATTTCGGTTCAGTTGGGCATATATGAACACAGCAATCACATTCTGTTGCGGAACAAAACAAGCGGACCGAGACCACCTAGAGAGGGTGGTCTCGGCGCACTTCCAAACGAACCCGACGCGACTCGTATGCTGTGAGAATGCAATCGATTTAGCAAACCGACACAATAATAATAATAGTGAGCCGTGGGTCAACGTGGAGCAGCGATGACTCGGTACACTGCCTCATTGATATTTGGGCAGACGATCACATTCGTCAGATGCTGGAGAACATGCAAGTGTACAGAAAGTTTAGTGACTGTAGTGACGCTGCAACAGCAGCACCGTGCGAGACAACACCTCCTCTCTCTCTCTCCCTCTCACTGACTCTCTCTCTCCCTCTCTCTCTCACCGAGAGAATGAATGTGGACTGTTCCATCGGGGAGCTTCGGTGGTAATGTGAGTGGCTACAGACCGCTGCACTTAAATATAAACATTAGTCTACCTGGAGACTCAATGAGGTAATTGTAGATGTCGCCATAAGACGCTTCTGGCCATTTAGTGGGATCATTGTTTCATTATCCTGGTCGGCTGAAAGGACACTGGCCACCGAAGCTCCCCCCTCTGATGGAACAGTCCACATTCATTCGTGCGTCATCTCGCGTCTCCAGACTCTGTGGGCAATCTGCGCATGTGCATGGGTAATAATAGGTGCTTTAAAATGGGCTTTTTCGCTGCCGATTTAGTTCTGATCGATTAGGAATGGCTCGCGCCATGTTCAGGAGATTGAGGCGCATAAAAGACTATTCGATCATGTCTCCCACAGCCGTATCTGCAACCACTTACATCACGGCTCTCATCCACATTCATTCATTTGCTCCCCCGCTCTCTCCTCCCCGATTTCAATGTAACGCGGAGATTCAGGGTTGGGGGGGGGGCACACCCCAAAATCTGACCAATGAGTGATAGTTTGCTCGCGCGTGCGTTTGTTTTGGTCCGTGTGAACACAGCCGTGTGAACACAAACAAATTAAGAATCAAGTGCAACAATTGTATCATAATAGTCCCTGAATCGGAACAAAGCAAACGAACTACAGGTGTGAAAACACCCTTATACATGAGGGAATGACGAGACGAGACACACCTGGGTTGATTACAAATGGGTACACATGGAAGGGAAACGATAAGGACTACAAAACCAGGACAGGGAAACTACAGCTAGACATAACGCATCACACTGGGAACGCCTGCTCAAGGCACACACAGACCCCACACGTAACAGTAAGCATAGCTCTGTCTAGGCCAGTAGGAACATTAGGGGTGGTCTGTTGGTTTTAGAATGATACCATAATATTACTTTCATCATGAAGCAATGTTATTCCTTGATAATAATATTCCATCATTACTGAAACAATGTTATTATATTATAATTGAAACAATGTTATTCCATCATTATTGAAACAATGTTATTCCATAGTTATTATTGAAACGTATTCTATCATTACTGTTACTGAAACAGTGTTATTACATTATAATTGAAACAATGTTATTCCATCAGTTGAAACAATGTTATTCCATAGTTATTATTGAAACATATTCTATCATTACTGAAACAGTGTTATTACATTATAATTGAAACAATGTTATTCCATCATTATTGAAACAATGTTATTCCATCATTACTGAAACAATGTTATTCTATCATCATTATTGAAACGTATTCTATCATTATTTCCAGCTTATAGCTCTTGGTTTCTGCTTTGGCAAGGAGAGTTATCTTAAGTCCAGTTGGAACGTTCTGGACGGTGTGCTGGTGGTTGTGTCTATGGTGGACATTCTGGTCTCTCTGGCGTCCAGCAGGGGAAACAAGATCCTGGGCATTCTCAGAGTCCTACGCCTGCTACGCACACTACGGCCACTCAGGTAGTGTGTGTGTGTGTGTGTGTGTGTGTGTGTGTGTGTGTGTGTGTGTGTGTGTGTGTGTGTGTGTGTGTGTGTGTGTGTGTGTGTGTGTGTGTGTGTGTGTGTGTGTGTGTGTGTGTGTGTGCGTGCGTGTGCGTGTGTGTGTGTGTGTGTGTGTGTGTGTGTGTGTGTGTGTGTGTGCGTGTGCGTGTACGTGCGTGTGTGTTTGTGGAAATACTCTTCATGTCACTTTAGGCGATGTACCTCAGAGGAAAGTGCTTTGAGGTAGTTTGACCATTCGGCCTGTACCATCTATGGAGCAAGACTGGATATAAGTGCAGAGTATCATCCCTTGGCCCCACATATCAGCAACTTTGGCTCTAACTGTAGGCTAATGGTAGCCTCAGACATTCTCACTTATTTGCAGCCAAACAGCTGGTAATATTATTTTAGATTTCTGCTGTAATAGGTAGCCATTCTGTGTATGTCTGCTGTAATAGGTAGCCAGGCTGTGTGTTTCTGTTGTAATAGGTAGCCAGGCTGTGTGTTGCTGTTGTAATAGGTAGCCAGGCTGCGTGAACACTTTAGGCAACCAACATGCGCTTCCGCGTTTCTCTGATTGGCCGAGCGCCTTCCGCGTTTCTCTGATTGGCCGAGCGCGGCTCCCCCTTAAGCTCCAGGAGAGAGGAGAGAGGCTGAAAACCCGCAGTTCTTGCCCGACTGATGGGAGCCGAATCCCGGATCCGATTTTTCTGATGAATACCCCCAAAACATGGAAGTCCCGAACGCATGGAAGTATTGATTGCGCCGTAACGAATCATTAAAAAAAGATACCGTTAACTGGAATATGTTGTGCCTTTACACATATGTTGGATTATGTAATTGGTTTGTCATGACAAACTAATAAAAAATCGCGATTTACCCGGTGGCTACAACAACACACAGTGTTCGCCTGTAGAATAAACATGTTTGGGAGAATTTTAAGCCAGTTCAGCCTGGGTTTTGCTTGCAACACTATATTTCTATAGTAGCCATATTACACTATTTGAATGCATCATGCAAATAGTGTAATATGGCTACTATAGAAATATAGTGTTGCAAGCAAAACCCAGGCTGAACTGGCTTAAGATTCTCCCAAACATGTTTATCAGAGCGCAAAAATCGAACGTGGAAATACGAGTTGTTTGGGCTTCAAATAGACGCAGCCAGGCTGTGTGTTTCTGCTGTAATAGGTGCCAGGCTGTGTGTTTCTGCTGTAATAGGTAGCAAGGCTGTTTCTGCTGTAATAGGTAGCCAGGCTGTGTGTTTCTGCTGTAATAGGTAGCCAGGCTGTGTGTTTCTGCTGTAATAGGTAGCAGGCTGTGTGTTTCTGCTGTAATAGGTGCCAGGCTGTGTGTTTCTGCTGTAATAGGTAGCCAGGCTGTGTGTTTCTGCTGTAATAGGTAGCCACCAGGCTGTGTGTTTCTGCTGTAATAGGTAGCCAGGCTGTTTCTGCTGTAATAGGTAGCCAGGCTGTGTGTTTCTGCTGTAATAGGTAGCCAGGCTGTGTGTTTCTGCTGTAATAGGTAGCCAGGCTGTGTGTTTCTGCTGTAATAGGTAGCCAGGCTGTGTGTTTCTGCTGTAATAGGTAGCCAGGCTGTGTGTTTCTGCTGTAATAGGTAGCTAGGCTAAGGAGGAAATTATGTGTATGTGTTTCAGGGTGAAGCGTCTTTGAGGATTTGGAAAAGCGCTATATAAATCCGATATAAAATATAATTTTTATTATGAATGAATGAAAGATTTTAAAGTATAAAAAAACAAAAATATATCTGTTCATTTGACATACAAAAGATAATAAAAAAAAGACAACAAAGAGAAACAGATAAACAATAGTTTACCCTGTTCGAAAAAGGAGTAGGAAGAAGTATACACTTTTCTTTATTCCTACCCCTTTTTTACTATCACAAATAATAATTTAATCTATTGTTAATTATATGTATAAACGCTGTATCTCTATACAATCCAATACATTTATATGTGAATTAGTGCTGTCAATAGATTAAAAAAAATTAACTAATTAATCTCACAATTTTCTGTAATTAATCTAGATTAATCTAGATTAAAAATAGCATTTTTCTACTTAAGACCGAAGCTTGTAACAGATATTTACTTGAGTAAAATCATGGAATTAATGTAAAATCAACACAAAGAAAGTATATTTAGATTCAAAGACTATTTTAATAGCTTTCTTTGAATACAGTTTCTGTTAGGGTTTGTAACCGACCCCAAGCGCAACGGCACAGAGAGAGTTGTTTCAGAGTTAGCCAAAAACAAGGGCGTGTTTATTCACAGAGTCACAAGATTGAATTAGGTGGAGAACAGAACAAACGGGGAATCTGGCATGTGAAGAATGTTTGCGGCTCTGCAGATTCTCCCAGAAGGTGATGGTGAGGAATTTGCTTGTGACGTCTGAGCCGCTCTGCAGATCCCCCCAGCATACACTCCAGGTGGAAACGGAGGGGGAGAGAGAAATCCCAGTTAGCTCAGCGCACAACAGAGACAGAGAGGTGACTGATCCAAACAATTATCCAAGTGACTTGATCTTCGGTGTGATACACACAGTTAGCAGAGTCCAGAGAAAAAACAATAAGGTAATCCAAGGTGTAAATCCAACAACAAAAAATAGGTGAGAACAGTATAACAAAAACGGGATCTCTTCGGTGTTTCACAAACACACAAAAAACGAGTGATCCAAAAAGAACTGTTTCCAAAAACTCACCAGAGTGCAACGCGTAAAGCGGGCAGATAAACGAGGCGTAGCTTCGTACGGGGAATCAGGTTCTCCAACAGGGATACTTCACGAGAGTCCTGGGGAGCAACAGACAGCGACGGGAAAGAAAGGCAGATGCAGGGAATATTCAAAACGATCCAACATCGATATTAGGGAGATCAGGGTATATAAAGCCACGGGGCGCTAATGACAAGCTGTGACAGCTGCGGGATGAAATTGATCATTGCTCCAGAAGCGTGTGGTGGGGAGAGCACCAATCAACACGGCATCTTACAGGAAAGAAGCGTGAGGCGGGAAATGCAATTGATTAACAAAAATACCTTAAAGGAACGGAGCGAGTGGGTGGGGAGCGGACAAAACCTCACAGTTTCTCTCCTGTGAAATACAAATGTTCAACAAAACCATCAACATCGACTCAGCTAGACCTCTTTCTTATATCCGCGGCGCTACAATTGAAGATTTTTCACTCCATAGATTAATCTAGATTAATTTATTTTAATGCTTTAAATAATTTTAATTAATCTCCAAAGTTAAAGCATTAATTTTGACAGCCCTAATATAAATACATCTATATAAATATACCTGTGTATACCTATGTATTATCAGTCGAGCCCCAGGGTTGAAGCTGGTTGTGTATGTGTGTGTGTTCCAGGGTGATCAGTCGAGCCCCAGGGCTGAAGCTGGTTGTGTATGTGTGTGTGTTCCAGGGTGATCAGTCAAGCCCCAGGGCTGAAGCTGGTTGTGTATGTGTGTGTGTTCCAGGGTGATCAGTCGAGCCCCAGGGCTGAAGCTGGTTGTGTATGTGTGTGTGTTCCAGGGTGATTAGTCGAGCCCCAGGGCTGAAGCTGGTTGTGTATGTGTGTGTGTTCCAGGGTGATCAGTCGAGCCCCAGGGCTGAAGCTGGTTGTGGAGACTCTCATCACCTCACTCAGACCCATCGGGAACATCGTGCTCATCTGCTGTGGCTTCTTCATTGTCTTTGGGATCCTGGGGGTGCAGGTAACACACACACACACGCACACACACACACGCACGCACACACACACACACACACACACACACACACACACACACACACACACACACACACACACACACACACACACACACACACACACACACACACACACACACACACACACACACACACACACACACACACACACACACACACACACACACACACACACAGACAAGACAAGACTGTACACTAGGACAAGTCTCAACATGCGTCCACCACAAAAATAATAAAAGCCATAACAGACTGGGTCAACAATAACAAACTGGTACTCAACATTGCAAAAACAAAAGCAATGGTGTTCGGATCCAGGCACATATTAAGCAGCGATCCACAATTAAGCCTGACTCTGGCTGGTCAGCCAGTGGAACAGGTAAAAGAGGCTAAGTTGCTTGGCATGGTTCTTGATTCTGGTTTAAAGTGGACAAAGCAAATTGACAGTATCATAACAAAAATAGGAAGGAGCATAGCTGTGACAAGAAAATGCACAAAGTATTTAACACCAACCACTTTGAAAGAAGTCATCCAGGCTCTGGTTGTGTCACATCTTGAGTACTGTCCCATCATATGGTCATCAGCAGCAAAAACACATATACAGAAACTACAAATAGCTCAAAATAAGGCTGCCAGGCTAGCTCTCCACTGTTCAAAGCGCACTAACATTGGAGTTATGCACAGACAATTATCATGGCTTCCGGTTGAGAAACGTCTGCAATCCCGTCTCATTACTTTTCTCAGAAATGTTCAAGTTGTCAAAAAACCACAGTATTTTTATGATCATATAGTTTACATAAGAGAAGAACATGACCATATGACCAGACAAGCTACGTCAGGCCATCTAATGGCACCTAAACCGAGAACAAATCTACTAAAATCTTCTGTGACTTACGGAGCTATCATGGAATGAAACTCATTGCCAAGCTACTTAGCTGAAATAGAATCCAAGGCCACCTTCAAGAGGAAGTTAAAGTGCCATCTACTAACGAGCATGCACTGAGCCCTTATGGCATAGCGGTGAAAACCAATTGACTGTTAGTTGTATTTATGTTGATGGCAATGAGTGCTGCTCAGGAAGCACTATTTATTTGATTTTAATTATTTTATTTGAATACTTTTTACTAATAAATATCTTGTACAATATCATCCTAACGGATATTGATAATGATGTAATTGATGTTGATGTTGATAATGATGTAATGTATTGAATATTGTTGTATCGTTGTGTGTGCCGGACCCCAGGAAGAATAGCTTTTGTCAAGTGCAAAAGCTAATGGGGATCCTAAATAAACATAAAACATAAACATTTACAAAAACACAAGTATGTATTCCTGCTACTGTCAGGCCATATCATCCTAGCACCTGTATGGTGATAAATCCTAGACAGTTCTTCATGGATAGAATCAAGAATGGTCATCTTATTTGCCTTTTGCATTTTCAGGCAAGGCTTGTCCACAATTGTGCAACGTTTGAATGGGATCTAATGGAAATATACAGCCTCATACAACCCCACATAAAACTGAACACCCTAAGGATGATGTAACCATGGCTACTGGCTGTTGAAAGCGTTAGAGTCCTGCTCTGGTCTGCACCAGCTATGCCTAAGTTCTCTCCTAAGTTAGGGTGTAAAGTCCACACTAGAGGCTTAGTAACTACTAGTTTGTAAATCAGCTACTAAAATGTGGGTTGCACCACAATTACTTTACTCTAACTTAACTAGTTTGGATGTAAAGTCATAACTAAGACAAGTGGCCAATCGTTGATCAAAGAGTTACATCGTCACGGTTACCATGCGGCTTAGGTTGCTGGTTGGCATGAGCCACTTGGCATATTGTAGCAAGTTATATCCATATTGAAATATCATATCAATAAATGTGTTCTCTACTGTTACTGTGTTGCAAAATTGCATGCGGTTAATGAACACATGATTCTGTGTGGAAGAACAAAATGCTGTTTTACCATTAGAGTATAACTCATAGGATCATAGGACACTGTAGACCCATGATGTACACCTACCCTAAGACTTGTGTAACTACTCA
>NC_140178.1:93901592-93906592 GCF_963971535.1 Notolepis coatsorum | reverse complement strand
GCGCAGGAGTAAGGAGAATGAAGGGGCTGGTCTGTAGTCTATTTTACTGAGCACTGCCTGCTTTCAGAGCCTGACCGACCAAACGGAGAGAGAGGGAGAGAGAGAGAGAGGGAGAGAGAGGGATGATATCCGGAGATAATGGAGGACATAGAGGGAAAGAAAGAAGCAGAGGAAGAGTGAGAGAAAGACTGGCTGGCTCACGCGGGACAGTGATTGGTCACTGAAGTTAGGCGTGGGCCAGGTCAGTCTTGACGCATGCACCTGCATGACTGCAGCCCCCCTCCCAACCCCTCGCCCCCCCCGACCCTCCCCCTGAGAACACTGCATGAGAAACCGTAGAGGAGGGTCCCTGTTCCTAACTAATCACCCATGTGACCTAACCAATCACTGAGTTGCTAACTAATCACTGAGATGTAACTTCCTTTGAAGCTAAATGGAGCAGAATTAGAATCACCAGTGTCAATACAAGACCCATCAGTCTGCAAATGGACTGATACACAATATCTGCCCAAGGACGTTTGTAATGAATGAAGAAATACAGTGTATGTGATTTATAAAGATATCCCCATTTTGGGAAGATCGACAATTTAAGTGGCTTTTGCATGTGATGTTTGGATGTTTGGATGCTTCCCCAAAATGAAATCTCGCAAGATATTAATTAGCAACATTTTGCATGTTCAACCCAGACCCTGAAAGCGGTAAGTGTGGACATTACTTGTAAACATGCTTTGACTCAGAATCAGAAACCTATAGCAGACACTTCAGCTGACCAAGATGCACCAAAAATAAGAAATTCATTCAACACTTCTTTGAAAATGGAATGCCTCAGACCAAGAACCATATATGTTTTCAGATGAGCAATTCTTTCTAACTTCATTATCTAACGATAGTAAGTTAGATTGTTGTGTTCATTCGTAGAAACAAGAGTACTTTCTTGTGATATATCACATGCACACTCCCAAGTGATTTGGATTGACTTTACAAGTGCAAGTTAAGTATGGCTGTCCATATAATTTAGTTATATGGTTCTTCGGGATTCAGTTGTCTAGCTTAGATTATACTTGTATTACTGGTGTGTATCGACTCGAGAGAAAAAAGAGAAGATATTAAATAATAGAGAAAGCAATAAGATGCCTTGGTCAACAGACTCAGAAACATACCCTACACTTTGGCCACGGTTCAAAATCATGTAAATGTTCATAATTACACACTGATTAATTATTTATGGCACATCACTTGGTGTGATTGATGCAGTGCCATCTTGGTTTAGGTGTTCATCGTGGATCCAGTGGCATCTCGGTAGTCCAAATGTTCTAAAGGTTCTAACGGTTCTTTCGCCCTCCTTCACAAAAAGGAGAGTCCACAGCTGATAATGGAACATATCATAGCGATTATACCATCTCACATAATGAAATGCACATTCTAATGATGATGTCATAATGGCTACTGGCCAGTGAAAGCCTAGAATTAGAAGAAGTGGTAGACAGAAGTGATTAGGCTCTGGGAGGTGACACTACAATGTGATGTGTCTCCCGTGGTCTCTCACGTTTCCATGACTACGCTGACCCGCTCTCTTGTGATTCTAGTCGAAAGCTATAGACCTCTAGAATTCTAAGATAGAATCTGGATTCTGTCATCCATCCATTCGTTCCAGAAAACATACAGTGCATCTTAAAGGGTTGAATGGCCCTCTGCAGCAAATGCTTTTCACATACAGTAAATGCAAGAAACGTAATTAAATAAATGTTTTAGACTACTGAGATACTGTGTTTCTTTTGTGCATAAATGATTAGCGTGATATTGGTGCACAACAGCTACTTAGGTGTGTGTTCAGCCACAACATTCTCTCCTTTCAGTTTAGAAATATCATAAAGTACAACATCTAGTGTTGTGGCTACATTGATCTGCCTTGTCGTCTGTTCTTAATTATTCTTCAATCAGGAGTGTCCGTTTGTTGGACAGGGCTGATGATGAGTCCGTCGCTGCTATATTTGTGTCCTTTTTGACTGAAAGAATAGTTTGGAGAGGATGAACTTGAATACGTCACTGTCCGTGGAGGAAAAACAGTGATACGAATGGAGATAATTGAATTTAAGAGCATAATATGTTGAGACAGATTGTATAGTCCTGAGTGGTTCCTGCCTCAGAGGAGACCCCGCCATAGACATAGTCATGTTTACACAGAGGAGACCCAGCCATAGACATAGTCATGTTTACACAGAGGAGACCCAGCCATAGACATAGTCATGTTTACACAGAGGAGACCCAGCCATAGACATAGTCATGTTTACACAGAGGGCACGTCAGCATGAGAGACGCATGGCACACCACATGGGAGGGTCACACACACACACACACACAAACACACATACTCACACACACACACACACACACACACACACACACACACACACACACACACACACACACACACACACACACACACACACACACACACACACACACACACACACACACTCACACTCACACTACATTACACGCACGCACGTCCAACATATAAAATTTTATTAAATTGTATTACATTTAATTTTATTTAATTTTGTTAGAATGTTTTAGTAACGTTTTGTCATTAATGTTTGACATTTTATCCTAATTCGATAGAGTTCTCAGTTCTAAAACAGAAACGGTACCTGTATACACAGAATATCGTCCTCAGTGTCACATTTGCCATATTTTCCAAATCACTCTCTATGGTGCATATGAACCTGATGACATCAAGTTTCAGTCTCACCACTCTAGTTTTTTTTAGAGCAGTTCCTGTTCACTGATGTCTTTCGAACTGTCTTAGACCATAGGAATAATGTATGAGGTCTTAAATTGGATGGTTAATTTAAGCTTTCCGCTTGAAAGCAGTAGAAATAATGCAGACACATTCAACATGCATATCCACACTATAAACACCTGATCATATCCACACTATATCATATCCACACTATAAACACCTGATCATATCCACACTATAAACACCTGATCATATCCACACTATAAACACCTGATCATACTATAAACACCTGATCATACTATAAACACCTGATCACACTATAAACACCTGATCATACTATAAACACCTGATCACACTATAAACACCTGATCATATCCACACTATAAACACCTGATCATATCCACACTATAAACACCTCATCATATCCACACTATAAACACCTGATCACACTATAAACACCTGATCCTATCTACACTATAAACACCTGATCATATCCACACTATAAACACCTGATCATATCTACACTATAAACACCTGATTATATCCACACTATAAACACCTGATCATACTATAAACACCTGATTATATCCACACTATAAACACCTGATCACACTATAAACACCTGATCATATCCACACTATAAACACCTGATCACACTATAAACACCTGATTATATCCACACTATAAACACCTGATCATACTATAAACACCTGATTATATCCACACTATAAACACCTGATCACACTATAAACACCTGATCATATCCACACTATAAACACCTGATCACACTATAAACACCTGATCATATCCACACTATGAACACCTGATCACACTATTAACACCTGATCATATCTACACTATAAACACCTGATCACACTATAAACACCTGATCATATCCACACTATAAACACCTGATCATATCCACACTATAATAAACACCTGATCATATCTACACTATAAACACCTAATCATATCGTGGCCCTCTCTGTGGTTTGAACACACCACACTTCCAGTTTGAGATTTCAAGAGTGATCACTAATACTTGCCATCTGTGGGTGTCTGTCTGTCTGTCTGTCTGTCTGTGCAATGTTTACATGTTTTTCGTGTGTGTCGCTGTGTTTGTTTGTGTGGCTATCGTTGTATGTGTGTGTGTGTGTGTGTGTGTCTTTGTGTCTGTGTATTTGTGTGTGTGTGTGTGTGTGTGTGTGTGTGTGTGTGTGTGTGTGTGTGTGTGTGTGTGTGTGTGTGTGTGTGTGTGTGTGTGTGTGTGTGTGTGTGTGTGTGTGTGTGTGTGTGTGTGTGTGTGTGTGTGTGTGTGTGTGTGGGTGTGTGTGTCTATGTGTGTGTCTTTCTGTGTGTGTCTATGTGTGTTTCAGAGAAACACCAGAGGCCGTACTATGAGGACTACTCACCGCTGCGTCGCTCCATCCACAAGCTGTGCATCAACAACTACCTGGACCTCTTCATCACCATGATCATCGGCATCAACGTAGTTACTATGAGCCTGGAGCACTACAAGCAACCAGAGGTAACACACACACACACACACACACACCGACACACACACACACACCGACACACACACACAGGAACAGAACCAGCTTCCCAATGATAAGCAGAAAGAGGCAGTCATTGAGGCTGCTTTTCTATCTGTCTTGGATTATGGAGATTTATAGAAATGCTGCTCCTTCCACTCTGAAGGACACAGTCTAGACACAGTATATCATTTTAGCAGACTTGTGAACTCAGCTTTTTGTTCTAATGCCCCGGCTTCTTGGAATGATGAGACTGATGAGAATGATGAGACTGTGAAAACATTTTGTTGTTGTTGTTTTTTTTGCATCTGTGTTTTTGTTCTATTTATTTAGTATTTACACACACACACACACACACACACACACACACACACACACACACACACACACACACACACACACACACACACACACACACACACACACACACACACACTCGTAACTATTAAAGGAGCTGTAAGTGGTATTTTTTTGTTTGTTAAAATAAGTGGTCTACATAAGTGGTCTGCCCCTTACTACAGGTGTCCCTGAAACAAAACCATGAATGAATTATATGTTTGTAACACAGCAGGGTCATTACAATAGGCTGAACATTTTCATCGTTTTCTTGTTCACCTAATAATGTTAACCAATGGAAAGACACACACACACACACCAACTTTCTTCCGCGCTACTTTTCCATCATAGCTGATCTGAGAAAACAAAACTAAACGTGCAAACAA
>NC_140178.1:93876592-93896592 GCF_963971535.1 Notolepis coatsorum | reverse complement strand
AATACGGCGCAGGTGTAAACAGCAGTACCTTACCTAAACCTTACTTACCCTTCACCACGAGTCAACATGCAGTGAAGTGAGCAACCTTGCATCTAAATAGAGCATTGAGAACCGCGTGCGAATAGAATGTTAAAGTGTCCGAGTTTAATGCAGTAACGTTGAGTTCGACTTAATCTAATGTGAAGTAATAGTCGATCCTTTATTGTATATCGTGCGGCCACAGTTCTTCCGTGTGTAGCATTACCCATTGGTTCGTCGTGTCTTTAGCTAGTGCACTTATCCAGGCTGTGTGGCCTAAATACATGCCCACACCCGAGGAGTCCTAGGCGAGAACCGTTGGACATGTACACAGGAGAATCGGCACCGGCGATTGCAGAACCATTCCTGGTTGGATTATATTGCTTTGGGACCGTGACCACCGGAGAAGAGCACTGTTGATTTCCACTGTCGTTTGGGATTTAACCTCGTGAGGATTACCACTCGGGCCTGCCTCTTGGAAGGGGCTGGCTAGCTGTCGTCAATGCTGTCGAGCATCTTGGATTACAACTATTGCTTTTGTCTGCTGATCAAGGGAGTACAAGCACCGACTCCTGTACCTGGAGCCTCTTTATTCCTCGTTGACTCAGACGGAGTACCCGAACTTTCCTCTACCCATTGTCTCCAGTTGGTACCGGTGTTGCCCTATATAATTGCTACTGTACCACAGGTGGCGTCAGCTTAGACCCATCATAGTATTCCTACTATTCTGACTTATGCTCTTGACTGACTTTACGTATATTCTTCGCCATACAAGCGCGACCCTAATTCTCAATCTGTAACCTAACGTTGCCTAATAATAATAAATAACCCTCCAATAGAATTTCTGTGTCAATGCCGTGTTCTTGTGAGTGTTCACCATCAATATTTGATGTACTGTTTGGCCAGTAATTAAAGTACATAACTAGCAGTGGTTTAATATATCACAATCTTTAATACAGTCAGGGTTTTGTAACCCCTCAGTTACATATGCACTGCCAGCTATATATTATAATTTTTTAAGTTTAAATATCAACATTATCTGGCCATCCTCAGTAAATACTATCAAACTCCTCTGACCTCATCTGGTCTTTCCAAAGACCAGAGATGGGATGGGCACTTGTGCGCGCACACACACACACACACACACACACACACACACACACACACACACACACACACACACACACACACACACACACACACACCACACACACACACACAGAAAGGGAGAATGTGTTGTGGTTTGTATGCGACCCCAACAGCACGACACAGACAGGTAAATCAGAGTTAGCCAAAACAAAGGGCGTATTTATTTGAACAACAGAATTTGCAACACTGTTCCTTTAAGGACAAAAATTGAATGTGAGAAAACAAACAGCGTCCAGTAACTGATGGAATTAGGAACGTCCCCTTTAAGGGAGAATGTTAATGAGCCAAATGGAATAAACAAGGCAGCGTCCAGTAAACGTAGAATCAACAAATCTTCACAGGATATGGAAAACACCTGAAGGCGAGCGAAGGCACAGAGTCCAGTGCTAGACGTGGAATTGTTCAGAGACAGTCTTATTCAAGACTCACCAAGAGTACTGCCGATGGGCAATTCGAAAGCAAGGGTCCATGGAAATGAAGAGCGCGTGCACAGCGTCCAAGGGACGGCAGGACAGCAACAACGTCTCACACTGGAGACCACGGGAGAACACGACAGCAGATGGTGGAGACAAGACGACCCAACAACGAGTGACCTGCAGTCAGCGTATATGAGTCCTCCCGACGAGCTGATTGGAATTCATCTCAGGTGCGTGATGTTGATTGACGCTGAGAAGCACGCAGTACTGGGCCAGCCCTCACAGTACCCCATCCTCCACGGGAGCCACCTGGCGACCTGCCCGACCTCGGCTTGTCCAGATGGGAACGGTGAAAGTCGTTGATCAGGGCGGGGTCCATGATGAGCTGGCGGGAGACCCAGCTCTGTTCCTCTAGGCCGTATCCCTCCCAGACCACCAGATACTGGAACCTCCGTCCTCGGCGTCGGATGTCCATGAGCCGGCGAACCCTCCACTGTGGGTGTCCATCCACCATCTCGGGAGGAGGCGGATCTGGGGCAGGAGGCATCAGGGGACTGAGAGAGACAGTTTTTACATGGGACACATGAAACACAGGATGGATCTGCATGGAGGCTGGAAGCCTTAGACTCACCGCCGTGGGGCTGAGCACCTTCCGGATCTCGAAAGGACTGACGAACCGGGGGTTCAGCTTCTTGGCGGTAGATTGAAGTGGGAGATCCTTGGAGGATAGCCACACCCTCAACCCTGGTTGGTATGCCGGCGCTGGGGTCCGGCGTCGGTTAGCTCCCCGACTGGCCGCGCTCCGATGCCCGGAGCAGAGCAGTCCTGGTGATCTCCCAGACGCGACGACACCGGTCGAGGTGAATCTGCACGGAGGGAACTGCCACTTCCGACTCCTGTGCTGTGAAGAAAGGGGGTTGGTAGCCCAGAGATACCTTGAACGGCGAGAGGCTGGTGGCGGAGCTGACCAGGGAGTTGATGGCGTACTCGACCTAGGGGAGGAACCGGCTCCAGGATGCAGGCTTCTTGGCGGCAACACACCGGAGAGCAGACTCCACGCTCTGGTTCATTCTCTCCATCTGCCCGTTAGTCTGTGGGTGATAACCAGAGGAAAGGCTAACAGTAGCCCCCAATCCCTTACAAAAAGCCTGCCATACCTGGGAGGTGAACTGGGGCCCCCGGTCCGAGACGACATCCTGGGGAAACCCATGGAGGCGGAACACGTGGCTCGTCTGGAGGTCCGCCGTCTCGGGAGCTGATGGAAGCTTGGGAAGGGCCACGAGATGGACCCCCTTGCTGAAACGATCCACCACTGTTAGAATGACTGTTTCCCTGGGAGGGAGGAAGGCCAGAGACGAAGTCCAACGCCACATGGGACCAAGGGCAGCTCGGAATGGGGAGTGGCTGCAGCAGACCGGCGGGTGCTTGGTGAGAGGCCTTGCTGCGGGCGCAGACCATGCAGACCATCACAAACTCCCTGACGTCGTTCCTCATGGTGGACCACCAGAACCGACGAGCCAGGAAGGAGAAGGTGCGGTGGACGCCGGGGTGGCAGGTAAACCGGCTGGTGTGGCCCCATTGAAGAACCTGGGACCGGGCAGAGTCAGGGACGAAGAGGCGACGAAAAGGTACGTTGCTCGGAGCAGGATGGAAACGTAAGGCACGCTTGACCACGGTCTCGATGCCCCAGGTAACCACTCCCACCACCCTGGCCTCAGGGAGAATGGGGGTCGGATCCTCAGTAGTTGGATCTTCCTTGGTGTGTAGCCGGGACAGAGAGTCGGCCTTCGTGTTGCGGGACCCAGGGCGAAAGGTCAGCGAGAAGTCAAACCGACTGAGGAAGCTGGCCCACCTTGCCTGCCGGCTGTTGAGGCGCTTGGATGCGCGGATGTACGTTAAGTTCTTATGATCAGTCCAAATGGTAAATGGTTCCTTGGCCCCCTCCAGCCAATGACGCCACTCCTCCAAGGCAGCTACCACTGCCAACAGCTCCCGATTCCCTATGTCGTAGTTCCTCTCAGCAGGAAGGAACCGGCGAGAGTAGAAGGCGCATGGATGGACCTTCTGGTCCGTCGCTGACCGCTGAGACAGAATAGCCCCTAGTCCAGTATCCGAGGCGTCCACCTCCACGATGAACTGCCTCTTGGGGCCTGGGTGGAGTAAGACCGGCGCGGTGGTGAATCTGTTCTTGAGGGAATGGAACACAGAGCAGGCCGCTGGAGACCAGTCGAAAGGCAGGGAGGGAGAGGTCAGCTTTGTGAGTGGCTCCGCCACTCGGCTGTAGTTCCGGATGAACCTCCGGTAAAAGTTTGCAAAACCGAGGAAGTTCTAGCTCCTTCCGAGAAGAGGGCTTCGGCCACTCTACCATGGCCTGGATCTTGCAGGGGTCGGCTCGGGTCTGGCCGCTCTCAACGATGAAGCCAAGGTAATCAACGGAATCGGAGTGGAAACGGCACTTCTCCGCCTTAACGAAGAGCCGGTTGCGGAGGAGGCGCTCAAGTACTCGGCGGACATGATGGACATGCTCCTTGAGAGTCCTGGAGAAGATGAGGATGTCATCGAGGTAGACCACCACAAATTCATCGAGCATGTCACGAAGGATGTCGGTCATGAGCGCCTGGAATACTGCCGGGGCGTTGGTGAGGCCGAACGGCATTACCAGATACTCATAATGACCCCTGGGGAGTCTTGAAGGCGGTCTTCCACTCGTCACCCTCTCGGATCCGGACCAGATGGTAGGCACTCCGGAGATCCAGTTTAGTGAAGACAGTAGCCTGGGTGAGGGGCTCGAGGGTGGAATTCATGAGAGGAAGAGGATACTTGTTCTTGATAGTGATATCGTTAAGTTGGCGATAGTCAATGCAGGGTCGGAGGCCTCCGTCCTTCTTAACAAAAAAGAATCCAGCCGCCACCGGGGAGGACGAGGGCCGAATGAGGCCTGCTGTCAAGGACTCTGAGATGTACTCCTCCATCGCTGCCTTCTCGGGGATGGTCAGACTGTAAAGGCAGCTGCCAGGAAGGGAGGCCCCAGAGCGGAGGTCGATTGCACAGTCGTAAGGCCGATGAGGAGGAAGGGCCTGGGCCCGGGATTTGCTGAAAACCTCCCCGAGATCATGGTACTCAGGAGGGATAGAAGAAAGGTCTGGAGGCGGGACACTAGGAGAACTCCGGGATGATGGGCTGGGCGCAGCCTGAAGACACTGGGCATGACAGGAGGGGCTCCACCCCATGGTGGTGCCGGAGGACCAGGCGATGTGGGGCTCATGCTGCGCGAGCCAGGGACGACCCAGAACTACTGGGACTAAAGGAGACTCTGTAATAAAGAACTGGAGTCTCTCCACATGATTACCCGCAATGGTGAGGAAGAAAGGACAGGTGCGTTGAGTGATGTTGGCCAGGCGGCGCTCGTCCAGCACAAAGACCTCCAAGGGCTTCTTGAGGGTCTCAAGCGGAATGTTAGCCTGGGTGGCAAACTCAGAATCTAGGAAACTCTCGTCAGCCCCCGAGTCAATGAGTGCACCCACTGTGACCCGCTGGTCCGCCCAGGCCAGGGTAACGCTCGTCAGATGGGTCGGTGGTGCAGGGGTGTGGGAACAAGAAAAACGGCTCACCAGGATCTCCCGGGGTCTCAGCAAGCCTAGTCCTTTTGGCTGGGTAGGACAACTGTTGACTCGATGTCCCATAAGGCCGCAGTAGAGGCAAAGGACCTGAATCGGGCCTCCCATTCGGCTGGACTAAGGCGTGTGCGTCCCAGCTGCATGGGTTCCTCCCTGGTCACAGGCTGGGAGGTGAAGGACATACCAGTCACGGGGGCGGCAGAACGAGCAGCAGTCCAGTCACGAGTGCGGGAGAACTGGGGAACGGTTGGGGGTCCCAGATGCACTCGCTCGCGCCTTCTCTCCCGGAGGCGTCCATCGATGCGGATGGCGAGACTAATTAGGGCCTTGAGCGAATCGGGCTCCTCCCGGGTGGCGAGCTGGTCCCTCACAGCCTCGTTGAGACCCCTCAGGAAAGTGAGACGAAGCGCCGGTCGTTCCAACCACTCTCGGTTGCAGCCAGTCTGAACTCCAGCGCATAGTCGGTGACCCTGCCACTGCCCTGCTGGAAGGTGCCCAACCGGGCTCCAGGGTCCTGGCCACAAGCTGGATGGTGGAATACCCTTCGGAGCTCCGCCAAAAATCGGAGTAGAAAAAACAGAAATTAGCCCTCATGGACCAGGAAGCAGTAACCCACTGTGCTGCTCGGCCTGTGAGCAGGTTAGTCATGTAAGCCACCTGGGCAGCCTCCGTCCGGCACAGTTCTCGAAGTTACCATCAAACAGTCGTGGGCTGGAAAGATGGGGCTCCCGGGGGGCTGGGTTGGGAGGCGCAGGGTCAGCCACGACAGCGGGGGGTAGGCTGACTGGGGAGAGTGAGCGAGAGAGAGAGAGAGAGAGAGAGAGAGAGAGAGAGAGAGAGAGAGAGAGAGAGAGAGAGAGAGAGAGACTGTTATGTGTATAGTCTGATTTGCAGAGCGTGCCTTATTCTATGCACACTGCCAGCCAGGCCGTTATGCGACGGAGAGATTCAGCTACAATTTAACACAAACGGTTCCAAAGATATGAATGTTTCTCTGCATATTTTCAGACCGCCAACAAAGTAGGCTATGGATCTGTCATTTCTGCGTGTCTCCGACTCTTGAGACCTGAGTAATTAGCCGCTCGCCTCCGACACAACTGTAGTTCTTTCTACTGCGTCAGAATAAATACTGTCGGACAATCTAACAATAATTAACACATTAACCCTTTCGGCGACCGTCGGTTGTGTGATAGTAAAGGGTTAACCTTCTGTCGTGTGGCAGTGGAAGGGTTAACCGGCTGTCGTGCGGCAGTGAAAGGGTTAACCGGCTGTGTATTGTCGTGGTGAAAGGGTTAACCGTTTGGTAGTGCGGCAGTGAAAGGGTTAACAAGTCATTAAGTTTTGCAAATAAGGAAACAGATAGAGAACGTTTTCGGCTTTTCTGAAGAATCTTCTCTGTCGGCACAATCTGACCTAGACTGTGCCGGGTTACAGTTAATGACAGTTATTACTTTTCTGTATCTGGAAGTGCCAAACAACATTGGTTCAATATATTTTTCCATCAACAGTCGATAAGAAACTCATTCTTTGGCTGTAGTGACAGGAAATCAACTGTAGTCAATTCTAGAATGCTTGAGTTGTGTTTGTCTTTGTTGTCAAGTTGAAACCGTCTGTAGAGGTCTATATAGCGACTAAAGAGAGACAAATTACATTGCAAGGGAATCAGATTTGGCCTCAGTGTATTTCCCGTCAGCTACTGTATTATTAGAATGTTTATGAAAAGGTCTATATTGATTGATATATTGATCGGTCACCTGCTTGTTTTATGTCTGACCTCTGCGTGCCTCTGTACCTCCAGGTGGGAAATCTGGGCCTTCTCTTCATGCTCCTCTTCTTCATCTACGCTGCACTGGGAGTTGAGCTCTTCGGCAGATTGGGTGAGTCATACTACTGGGAGAATACACACACACACACACTGAGGTGAGAGATGTTTTCTGTGTGTGTGTGTGTGTGTGTGTGTGTGTGTGCGTGTGTGTGTGTGTGTGTGTGTGTGTGTGTGTGTGTGTGTGTGTGTGTGTGTGTGTGTGTGTGTGTGTGTGTGTGTGTGTGTGTGTGTGTGTGTGTGTGTGTGTGTGTGTGCTCGTGTGTGTGTGCGCGTGTGTGTGTGCGCATGTGTGTGCGCGCGCGCACGGCGTGTGTGTGTTCCACTTAGCTCTCCAATTCCAGGACCAGTTTAACCTAGAATTGATCATCTTATAAACTATTGTGGGTGAAAAATGTATTGAAACCTAATAGGTATTATTATCTTGCAAATGCATCATTAATTAATGTCACATACCTACCTAGTACCTACTACTGAAATAAGCCATGGAAATATATAATAGTTTGTACATTTCAAGAATCTCTGTCTCTTCTACTGATGTTTGGACATTTCCGTCTACTCCTATGATGGTTTTGGCTTTTGTCCAGCTCCTGTGAAAAGATATTGGGTGTGTTTTGAAGGCCCATCGATCCAAATGTAAACAACTGGGTCACCCTACCACCAAGGAAAACATGAAAAATCAACCGAGAGATGTTTTCCATTTCCCAGTTGATTGACTGAGCTCTGGATACACAGACTAACGCTATATAAGTTATTTTAATTGTATTCCTGTATTGTATAATTGTATTGTATTTCCAGAACACTGGAGTAAAGCAAACGTATAATATATTCTGATTTACAGGGTTAAGAAAGTTCCAGAAAGCTTTTCCTTCTACAGAACAAACTCAAGAAAGTATATGAATACACCCTACTTTTATATGCTAAAGTTTATGAATACACCCTACATGTATATGATAAAGTATATGAATACATCTTACTTTGATATGCTAAGTAAGGGATAATGTATAGCTACAAGGTCATTGTCGCAAAATAATTGACCGACACTGCGTTCTGGAACACCGAGGCGCCGCCTCGGTATTCATAAAGTATATGAATACACCATACTTTTAAATGAATACACCCTACTTTTATATGCTAAAGTATACGAATACACCCTACTTTTATATGAATACACCCTACTTTGATATACCCTACTTTTATATGAATACACCCTACTTTGATATACCCTACTTTTATATAAATACACCCTACTTTTATATGCTAAAGTATATGAATACACCTCACTTTTATATGTTAAAGTCTGTTTTATTATATATATATATTACAATTCATTATAGAGCAGATATTGGCAGGAGGAATAAGTAGTAGTAGTAGTAGTAGTAGTAGTAGTAGTAGTAGTAGTAGTAGTAGTAGTAGTAGTAGTAGTAGTAGTAGTAGTAGTAGTAGGTAGTAGTAGTAGTAGTAGTAGTAGTAGTAGTAGTAGTAGTAGTGGTAGTGGTAGTGGTAGTGGTAGTGGTAGTAGTAGTAGTAGTAGTAGTAGTAGTAGTAGGTAGTAGTAGTAGTAGTAGTAGTAGTAGTAGTAGTAGTAGTAGTAGTTTATTCAGTCTCATCTCACACAATACAATATACACCATCATTTAACAATATTTGATTTTACAGTGACTGAAAAGGTACAGACTGAAGCATAATGCTTATATATGCCTGTCCTATATTCTTTTAAAAAATTACGAAAATTAAGACTCCAAAACAGTATTCTAAAAGAAAATAGCACACAAAAAACAGTATTATTCACCCTTGTAGTTTTCAAAAATAGCTTTACAAACCATTTTCTTAAAAAGCTAATTAGAGGGGAACATGACTCTGATAGGGTGGAGGAGGAGGAGGAGGAGGAGGAGGAGGAGGAGGAGGAGGAGGAGAAGAAGAAATAAGTGGGTGTGAGGCAGAGAAGGAATAAGAGAGACTGGATTGGGTGGTGGAGGAGGAGGAGGAGGAGGAGGTGGTGGAGGAGGAGGAGGAGGAGGAGGAGGAGGAGGAGGAGAAGAAATAAGTGGGTGTGAGGCAGAGAAGGAGGAGGAAGAGGAGGAGGAGGAGGGAGATGAAGAACAGGAGAAAGAAGAAGGGGGGTGGAGGAGGAATAAGAGAGAACGTGGACTCGCAGAACTGTGATTCCCAGCCTGCTATAAACTACATTATGTTTACACTGGGTGCTACTCTTTGGGTGCAATAGAGTCAGGGGAGGAGGAAGAGGAGGAGGAGGAGGAGGAGGAGGAGGAGGAGGAGGAGGAGGAGGAGGAGGAGGAGGAGGAGGAGAGGCTTGTGGAGAGGCTTGTGGAGGAAAACAGCAAGTCAGATCCCATTTGTGGCTTGGCCTTTAGGGAGATGATTAAGCCTATGAATGTGACCCGAAGATAAAGCCTGCCGTTTGATTTAATAGGCCTAAGATAAAAAGGGTCTCTGCAACTATTAATTACATGAGTGTGTGATTTCAAGGTCTTGGTTAAAAGCCTCTATATGGAGAGGCTGTCTCAGTTACATAAGCTTGACCTCTTAAGGTCTTTGTTTATCACAGGGAGAAGGTTATGTGTATTAACGTCATTGTATTGGTTCTTTAATGTGCTTGTTTATCACATGGAGAAGGTTCTGTGTATTAACACCATTGTATTGGTTATTTAATGTCTTTGTTTATCACAGGGAGAAGGTTATGTGTATTAACATCACTGAAAACGTGGCACGCGTGACTTTTCTGAACTGAGTGATTGCTTGGTGAAACCGGTCTTATTTGACATGCCCTGAGTGGGAGTTGAACCCCGGTCTCCCGCGCCGCGGGCGACATCGCAGACCACTATACCAAGAGGTGAATTCACTCCTAAGTAATGGGTCTTGTTGTGAAGGGCCAGCTTAAAGCTGAGAATCTACATTTATTGTTTTATATACATTGTATATTATTTATATATACACGGTATATCCCTTTAAACCCGCGTTCGAACCATAGTAATATTCACTCTCCTTATTGGATAACGCCCGTAGGCGCCAGCCCGCAAGCCCCCAAAGTCAGGTTCAAAGACAAGCCCAGGCATGTCGTAACATGCCCGGAGACAGCGTATTGATTCCAGACAAGAACTGAGGTTTGGGACTAGATAATCACTTAAGTATATATACGGCGCAGGTGCGCACAGCAGCAGTGTGACAAGTTCGTCTAAAGTCTGTCTGTGTTCGGTAACAGTGAAGTGAACAGCAGTGCGTCTAACAGAGCGTTGAGAACCACGTGCGAATAGAATAGTAAAGTGTCAGAGTTTAATGCAGTAACGTCAAGTTCGACCTAGTTTAATGTGAAGTAAATAGTCGTTCATTTATTGTATATCGTGCCAACCACAGTTCGTTCGTGTGTAGCATTACCCAGCGGTTCGTTCGTGTTAGCTAGTGGACCTTAGCCAGTGCGCGTGGACTAAATACCTTAGTATCAGCACATGAGGAGGCCTAGTCGGAGAACCGGCTGGACATGTGCACAGGAGAACCAGCGGCGGCGATTGCAGAACCATTACTGGTTGGATTATATTGATATTGATTGTGGAACGTGTTACCCGGAGAAGAGCATCGTTAATTCCCACTGTCGTTTGGGATTTAACCTCGTGAGGATTTACATTCGGGCTGGCCTCATGGACCGAGGCTGGCTGGCTATCATCGTTTGCTATTGAGCATTGGATTACAGTTATTGCTTTTGTTGCTGATCGTTGGATTTACAAGGACTGGCTTCTGTACGTGAACCCCCTTATTCTTCATTGAATCAGACTGAGTATCCGAACATTCCTCTATCCTCTAGACCTTACAACTCTGAGAGGAACCCAGTGTCTCCAGGCGGTACCAGCGTTACCTTCTATAATTGCTATTATACGCCAGGTGGCGTCAGCCTAGTACCCATCGTAGGAATCATTCTATTCCCAGTGACTCATGCTACTGACTGACTTTATGCATATTCTTCGCCATACAAGCGCGACCCTAATTCTCATTCTGTAACCTAATGTTGCATAATAATAAAATACCCTCAAATACTATTTCTTTGTCAATGCCGTGTTATTATGAGTGTCCACCATATCTATTCGATGTACTGTCTGGCCAGTAATTAAAGTACATACCTAGCAGTGGTTTAATCTATCACAATCTTTAATACAGTCAGGGTTTTGTAACCCCTCAGTTACAATTGGTCCTTCGAGCCGGAGGGTATCAGTAATCTTTAATATCATATTAATATTGATATGGCCAGCGGTGGACACTCTCCAAACGGCTCCCCCAAACTAGAGCGCCCGCAGCGCAAACGTCAGCCACCTCCATATCTGGAGGAATTCGCTTTCGTTTTACCCCCTAGCTTACTCAACAGACGTTAAATACGGATAAAACGGATAGTTTAAGCATGCCCAATCCTATCGACTTGTCGGCCCTTCCAGTAGAGACCCCAGTGGGTTCAAACGAAACTGACTTAGCTCACGGAGGGGACCAAGCGGGACATGACGTGACTATACCTCAAGACAGCGCCACCGGGATAGACCCCGGAGCGCCCCAGGATAAAGAAAGCGCCCCAGGGATAGACCCCAGCGCACAACTAACCCAAGAGCGCGTACCCGAGACAGACCTCGGTGCGCAACCAAGAGAAGAGTACCGCGCTCAAGAGATAGACTTAGGAGCGCGCCAGGAGAACAGGTCTCCTCCAAGCCCTGTCAGCGCCCGATCACCTCCGTCAGTGTCATCCCCCAGCGAGGCTGACCAGAGACTGACGCAAGCCTTGATCGCCACGCTGACAGCTTCAACCGAAAGAGACCGACTCCAGGGTGAGCGCGACCGTCTTCAAGCACAAGCCCTTAGTGAGCGCGAACACTCTGCAGCGGAACGAGAGCGCCTCCAGGCACAACAACGGAGTGAGCACGAACGCATCAGACTGGAGGAGAGACGCCTCCAGACGGAAGAGAACATCCAGCGAGAACACGCCAATGCACAGCGCGAAGCGGAGCGCGACCGGCTACAGGCGCAGATGATAGAACAATTGATCGCCAGGGCGACCCCCCCTCTCTCCACACGGAGCTCCCGGAGATCATCACGACAAGGGTCTAGGGCACCTTCCCCTACCCGACAAAGCTACACGGGACCCGGCCAACAGGAAGAACCTGCCTACGTCTCCGAGCCCCCTCCCCGACCGGTCCATACGGGACCCAGCCAACGGGAAGAACCGGCCTACGTCGCCGAGAGACTAACTAGAAGACTCCAAGACCTAGCGGAGGAAGAGGAGGGATATCAAGCCCACCAGCACGAACCTACTTTGGACCAGGAGGCCCAGTACAGCCCCGACCTCAGCCCCGAGTCACTGCGCTACAAACCCCCGACCCAACTCAAGGGTGAGTTTGATGTACAGTTAGCACCGAGGAACAGCACCTGGGGGCCCGGCCTCTGGTACCCACCCAGTACTAACCCATGACCACCCGTACGGGGAGACTCGCCCAGGAGGCCTCTCCCCCTACGCTCATCGGTGTCCCAGCCATCCATGGCGTCTTACCTTGGCACACCGACGTTCCCAGACTTTACGCGCGAGGACAGAGCACAGTACACAGAATTACGCATGTGTTTAGAGACTATAATGTCCGATGTCCACGACGAGTCTTATAAATATGCCATCCTCCTCAAGCATCTCTAGGTGCCCAGAGCGCATAACATAGCGCTGGCATATTCGAACTCAAGCACCCCATACTCAGCTGCTCTGGTGGCCCTCGACGCGCGCTATGGACGCATATGGGATTACGTGATCCAAGAAATACGAGATATCGACCGCCTCCCCCCAGCCAAAGACAATAGAGCACTGGATGACCTCTCTATCAAGGTACAATCCCTCGTGGGGATGCTGGGGTCCCAAAAGGAGAAGGGGAGATATGAACTGTATGCAAATTCTAACGTGGAGCGGATACTGGAGAAGCTCCCTCCAGCCCGTCAAGAGCGTTTTCGGCGGCAGAAAGACCACCGTGACCCCAACGGCCCAGAACCATCCCTCCTAGACCTGGCTGCTTTCCTCGCCAGGGAGGTTAGCAGTCTACGACTGGACACATTCGTGTGGAGTGGCTCTAGCCCTAGAGATGGACCACGGAGGTTCAATGACAACCGGTGGTCAGTGACAGTTATGCACCAGGCCGAGTCAGTGCCGCAGCACAAGAACCACAACACCCCCCACGTGAAGGGAAAGTGGAAGATTGCATGCCAGTATTGTGAAAATGAACATTGGCTGTCTCAATGTGACACCTTCTAGAAGCTGACCGCTGACGAGGTGAGTCAGTGGATCAAAGCCAACCGCCGCTGCTTCCGCTGCGCGCGCAGCCATATGGCAGCTGAGTGCCGCCTAAAGAAAAGATGCAGCAAGTGCGACGGCGCCCACTTGGAGGTCCTGCACGACAGCAACAAGAGGAGACCCGTACCCCAAAGCAGCTCGAGAGTAAATGTCATGTATATAGACCCTGCGAAGAGCGGGAGCTCCCGAGTGCTCTTGAAGGTGGTCCGAGTGCTCCTAAGCTACGAGGACAAGGTCATGGACACTTACGCCGTCCTAGATGATGGGTCAGAAAAGACTCTCCTCCTCGCTTCCGCCGCAGCCCAGTTGGGTCTGCGGGGTACCGAAGAAACAATGACAATCCGTACCATTAGAAGAGACCTAAAGACCATAAAGGGTGAAAATGTCTCCTTCACGATAGCAGCGGTCGAGCAGCCCGAGAAGCGGTATAGCATCACTAACGCCTTCACAAGCCACGACATAGGTCTGTCACGGTATACCTACCCCATCACACAGCTGACGGAGAAATACGTGCACCTACGTCAACTCGACGGCGCCACCCTGACCCTGCTCATAGGATCCGACCACGCACACCTCATCGTCCCAACGGACCAGGTCCACATCGGGCCCAGAGGCTGTCCAGCAGCGGTCAAGACCCGCCTGGGTTGGACACTACAAGGCCCCCTCTCCGGGTCTTCCAACCGACCAACAGCCACTCGCTGCCTCTACACGAGGATAAACGAAGACGACACCACCCTCTTGCAGCACGTCGAGAGACTATGGACATTAGACGCGATGCCCTTTAAGAACGAAAAGAAACTAGTTCGTTCAAAGGAAGACACTTATGCCATAGCTCTCCTCGAGCAGAAGACAAAGAGGGTCGAGGTCGACGGAGTGATGAGATACGCAACTCCACTCTTGAGGCGAGAGGGGATGCCCACCCTCCACGCCTCAAAAGAAGCGACAGAACGCTATCTACTGAACACCGAGCGGCGTCTAGCCAAGGACCCCACTCAAGCCACTGTGTACCGCGCTGAGATCGACAAACTGATCACAGCGGGACATATCAAGAAAATTGACAATCAAGAGGCAGACCAGACGATTGAATCCTGGTACGTGCCCCACCACAAGGTCCACCACAACGGCAAGAACCGCATTGTATTCAACTGCAGCTACCAGATCGGACTACAGAACCTGAATAAGTTACTCTTGCCCGGCCCGACACTCGGCCCCTCCCTCCTCGGCGTACTACTATGTTTCCGCCAAGACAAGGTGGCCATCAGCGGCGACATCAAAGGGATGTTCCTGCAGGTGCGACTGGTGGAGGAGGACAAGCCCCTGCTGCGGTTCCTATGGAGAGAGAGGATCAACGATGAGCAACCCTCCATCTACCAATGGGAGGTCCTCCCCTTCGGCACCACATGCAGCCCATGCTGTGCTACGTTCGCACTACAAAAACACGTGATAGAAGACCCTGAAGCTGACGAGGAGGTCAGACAAAGCGTAGAGAGGAGTTTCTACGGGGACAACTGTCTACAAAGCGTCTCGACGCCAGAAGAGCCGAAGCCCTCCTGCTTAAGCTCCGCGCCTCACTGATCAAAGGCGGCTTCGATCTTAGGCAGTGGGCCAGCAGTGACCCTCAAGTACTTCGCAGCCTCTCCCCAGAGACAAAGGCAGCAAGCAGCGAGACCTGGATGGCGACCACCCCAGGTGAAGCACAGGAAATGACATTGGGTCTCGTCTGGCGCTTCAAAACAGACTCGCTCCATTACAAGCACACACCCCTGACCCCGGAGCAGGGAAGGTCGACCCCTCTACCGACCACTAGACGGAGCGTATACAGAACACTCGCAAGCCAATACGACCCGCTGGGGTGTATCCTACCTTACACCACTCGGGCGAAGATGCTTGTGCGAGAACTGTGGGACAAGGAACAGGGCTGGGACGACCCCATACCCGACCACCTAGCTTCCACCTTCCAACCCAGCTTCCAACCCAGGCGGGTCTTGACCGCTGCTGGACAGCCTCTGGGCCCGATGTGGACCTGGTCCGTTGGACGATGAGGTGTGCGTGGTCGGATCCTATGAGCAGGGTCAGGGTGGCGCCGTCGAGTTGACGTAGGTGCACGTATTTCTCCGTCAGCTGTGTGATGGGGTAGGTATACCGTGACAGACCTATGTCGTGGCTTGTGAAGGCGTTAGTGATGCTATACCGCTTCTCGGGCTGCTCGACCGCTGCTATCGTGAAGGAGACATTTTCACCCTTTATGGTCTTTAGTCTCTTCTAATGGTACGGATTGTCATTGTTCTTCGGTACCCGCAGACCCCAACTGGGCTGCGGCGGAAGCGAGGAGGAGAGTCTTTTCTGACCCATCATCTAGGACGGCGTAGTGTCCATGACCTTGTCCTCGTAGCTTAGGAGCACTCGGACCACCTTCACCACTCTCCCCCTACGCTCATCGGTGTCCCAGCCATCCATGGCGTCTTACCTTGGCACACCGACGTTCCCAGACTTTACGCGCGAGGACAGAGCACAGTACACAGAATTACGCATGTGTTTAGAGACTATAATGTCCGATGTCCACGACGAGTCTTATAAATATGCCATCCTCCTCAAGCATCTCTAGGTGCCCAGAGCGCATAACATAGCGCTGGCATATTCGAACTCAAGCACCCCATACTCAGCTGCTCTGGTGGCCCTCGACGCGCGCTATGGACGCATATGGGATTACGTGATCCAAGAAATACGAGATATCGACCGCCTCCCCCAGCCAAAGACAATAGAGCACTGGATGACCTCTCTATCAAGGTACAATCCCTCGTGGGATGCTGGGGTCCCAAAAGGAGAAGGGAGATATGAACTGTATGCAAATTCTAACGTGGAGCGGATACTGGAGAAGCTCCCTCCAGCCCGTCAAGAGCGTTTTCGGCGGCAGAAAGACCACCGTGACCCCAACGCCCAGACCATCCCTCCTAGACCTGGCTGCTTTCCTCGCCAGGGAGGTTAGCAGTCTACGACTGGACACATTCGTGTGGAGTGGCTCTAGCCCTAGAGATGGACCACGGAGGTTCAATGACAACCGGTGGTCAGTGACAGTTATGCACCAGGCCGAGTCAGTGCCGCAGCACAAGAACCACAACACCCCCCACGTGAAGGGAAAGTGGAAGATTGCATGCCAGTATTGTGAAAATGAACATTGGCTGTCTCAATGTGACACCTTCTAGAAGCTGACCGCTGACGAGGTGAGTCAGTGGATCAAAGCCAACCGCCGCTGCTTCCGCTGCGCGCGCAGCCATATGGCAGCTGAGTGCCGCCTAAAGAAAAGATGCAGCAAGTGCGACGGCGCCCACTTGGAGGTCCTGCACGACAGCAACAAGAGGAGACCCGTACCCCAAAGCAGCTCGAGAGTAAATGTCATGTATATAGACCCTGCGAAGAGCGGGAGCTCCCGAGTGCTCTTGAAGGTGGTCCGAGTGCTCCTAAGCTACGAGGACAAGGTCATGGACACTTACGCCGTCCTAGATGATGGGTCAGAAAAGACTCTCTCCCTCGCTTCCGCCGCAGCCCAGTTGGGTCTGCGGGGGAGAAAGAAACATGACAATCCGTACCATTAGAAGAGACCTAAAGACCATAAAGGGTGAAAATGTCTCCTTCACGATAGCAGCGGTCGAGCAGCCCGAGAAGCGGTATAGCATCACTAACGCCTTCACAAGCCACGACATAGGTCTGTCACGGTATACCTACCCCATCACACAGCTGACGGAGAAATACGTGCACCTACGTCAACTCGACGGCGCCACCCTGACCCTGCTCATAGGATCCGACCACGCACACCTCATCGTCCCAACGACCAGGTCCACATCGGGCCCAGAGGCTGTCCAGCAGCGGTCAAGACCCGCCTGGGTTGGACACTACAAGGCCCCTCTCCGGGTCTTCCAACCGACCAACAGCCACTCGCTGCCTCTACACGAGGATAAACGAAGACGACACCACCCTCTTGCAGCACGTCGAGAGACTATGGACATTAGACGCGATGCCCTTTAAGAACGAAAAGAAACTAGTTCGTTCAAAGGAAGACACTTATGCCATAGCTCTCCTCGAGCAGAAGACAAAGAGGGTCGAGGTTGACGGAGTGATGAGGATACGCAACTCCACTCTTGAGGCGAGAGGGGATGCCCACCCTCCACGCCTCAAAAGAAGCGACAGAACGCTATCTACTGAACACCGAGCGGCGTCTAGCCAAGGACCCCACTCAAGCCACTGTGTACCGCGCTGAGATCGACAAACTGATCACAGCGGGACATATCAAGAAAATTGACAATCAAGAGGCAGACCAGACGATTTGAATCCTGGTACGTGCCCCACCACAAGGTCACCACAACGGCAAGAACCGCATTGTATTCAACTGCAGCTACCAGATCGGACTACAGAACCTGAATAAGTTACTCTTGCCCGGCCCGACACTCGGCCCCTCCCTCCTCGGCGTACTACTATGTTTCCGCCAAGACAAGGTGGCCATCAGCGGCGACATCAAAGGGATGTTCCTGCAGGTGCGACTGGTGGAGGAGGACAAGCCCCTGCTGCGGTTCCTATGGAGAGAGAGGATCAACGATGAGCAACCCTCCATCTACCAATGGGAGGTCCTCCCCTTCGGCACCACATGCAGCCCATGCTGTGCTACGTTCGCACTACAAAAACACGTGATAGAAGACCCTGAAGCTGACGAGGAGGTCAGACAAAGCGTAGAGAGGAGTTTCTACGTGGACAACTGTCTACAAAGCGTCTCGACGCCAGAAGAAGCCGAAGCCCTCCTGCTTAAGCTCCGCGCCTCACTGATCAAAGGCGGCTTCGATCTTAGGCAGTGGGCCAGCAGTGACCCTCAAGTACTTCGCAGCCTCTCCCCAGAGACAAAGGCAGCAAGCAGCGAGACCTGGATGGCGACCACCCCAGGTGAAGCACAGGAAATGACATTGGGTCTCGTCTGGCGCTTCAAAACAGACTCGCTCCATTACAGGACACACCCCTGACCCCGGAGCAGGAAGGTCGACCCTCTACCGACCACTAGACGGAGCGTATACAGAACACTCGCAAGCCAATACGACCCGCTGGGTGTATCCTACCTTACACCACTCGGGCGAAGATGCTTGTGCGAGAACTGTGGGACAAGGAACAGGGCTGGGACGACCCCATACCCGACCACCTAGCTTCCACCTGGAGAGAGTGGGAGAGCGAACTCAGCTCGCTCCAAAATGTGAACATACGCCGGAGCTACTTCCCACCCACAGTGCGGCTGGAGACGTGCCAGATGGACCTGCACGTCTTCAGTGACGCCTCGGAAGTAGCCTACGGTTCGGTGGCTTACTTGCGAGCCCGAGAGGGAGGGAGGAGAAGTACACACAGCTTTCATCCTGGCTCGCTCAAGATAGCCCCCGCAAGCAACAATCGATCCCGCGTCTAGAGCTCTGCGCAGCTCTGGTAGGCGCGCAACTCGCCACGTTGATACAACGTGAACTCACCATAACGGTGCAAAGAACAATCTTGTGGTCAGACTCCATGACCGTACTCACATGGATCCAGTCCGATTCTTGTAGATACAAGGTCTTCGTGGGAGTCAGAGTCACCGAGATTCAAGACCTGGTGGGATCAGCGTGCTGGAGGTACGTTGACACCAAACAGAACCCAGCCGATGTCATCACACGGGGGATGTCCCTAGATGACCTCACACGTCCCAATATCTACAGTGGCGGTCCTGAGTTCCTCAAGCTCCCGGAGGAGGAGTGGCCTACCCCACCCCACGGGAGGCTAGTCAAGAGGAGGCAGAGATCAAGAAATCTATGTTCTACTATCTACTGCCAGTGCTGCTTGGCCCCTGGCAGTGCTGCTTGGCCCCTGACAGTGCTGCTTGGCCCCTGGCAGTGCTGCTTGGCCCCTAATGGTGCTGCTTGGCCCCTGGCAGTGCTGCTTGCCCCTAATGGTGCTGCTTGGCCCCTGACAGTGCTGCTTGGCCCCTGGCAGTGCTGCTTGGCCCCTGACAGTGCTGCTTGGCCCCTAATGGTGCTGCTTGGCCCCTGACAGTGCTGCTTGGCCCCTGGCAGTGCTGCTTGGCCCCTGGCATTGCTGCTTGGCCCCTGGCAGTGCTGCTTGGCCCCTGACAGTGCTGCTTGGCCCCTGGCAGTGCTGCTTGGCCCCTGGCAGTGCTGCTTGCAGCTTGGCCCCTGGCAGTGCTGCTTGGCCCTGACAGTGCTGCTTGCCAGCTTGGCCCCTGGCAGTGCTGCTTGGCCCTGACAGTGCTGCTTGCAGCTTTGTCAGAACACCTGATCCAATCAGATAGGGATTAAAAGTTTTGAACTCCTGGGCCCTGGAGACTGTGTCACACGTCCAACTGTGTCCCGGGGTGTTGTGTCTGAAAGTGACCCTGTGACGGATAGATTCCGCTTATCAGTCCCCTTCTCTGCCCGGCCCATAGGGACACACTGTTAATCTCTCTCTCTCTCTCTCTCTCTCTCTCTCTCTCTCTTCTCTCTCTCTCTCTCTCTCTCTCTCTCTCTCTCTCTCTCTCTCTCTCTCTCTCTCTCTCTCTCTCTCTCTCTCTCTCTCTCTCATTCTCTCCTCTCTCTCTCTCTCTCTCTCTCCTCCTCTTCCCTCTCTCTCCTCTCCTCTCTCTCTCCTCTCTCTCT